>NC_083283.1:41911626-42239843 GCF_963506605.1 Zootoca vivipara
ACATCACAGTGACTGATGCCAAGAAACACCAGCACACTCAGGAATCCTCAGAGTGTTCGCAGTTGTGTAAGAGCACTCAGCAACTCAGGATTTTGGCTAATCTACTTTTATTTACATATAAACACACACGGAGCACTGCAACTTGGCTCCCTTTCTCTCTAGCATCAGACAACAAAGAGAAAGAACAGAGGACAATAGTCCCACTTCAGGGCACACAATAACACAAACATCCTGTCTTCGTCACTTCGTACTCTGTGGAATGAAAAACACTGTGTTTTAGGCCGTAAACATACTATTGGCATCATGTTTGAATTTAGCCTTCCAAGCAAATGAGTCCATGACTGGCTTTCAGAAGATCAGATAAATAAATAAAAATGAAATACTAAAAATGTACCCATACCTGTTTGCATAAAGAAAGAAAAACTCCACCATGGCTTAAAATTAGCCAGAAAAATGATCTGATGTGGTTTGGGAAAGAAGAACTGCAGGCTAAAAGGGAACAGCAGCACATTGAAAGAACAAAAGAGTTATTACATTATATAAGTGTCGGATCATTAATTGGATGCCCTACAGTGTGGAAGAGCTAGTCACCTCCTAATTTTGGAATAGCCTGCTGCCCTTGAACTGGTTACCCAAGCCTAATTACACGTATGTCGCCTTTTGTGGACGCTAATAATCCTTCTTTGAAGATTAGCTGACAGGGACCTCTGAAAGTAATATCTCTCTTTCATAGCATGTCTGATTATACCTGCCTTCAGGGGCAACATCCTCAGTGAGGTTTGATCTCTGCTTGCACGACCGTTTTGTGTGAACTTACTGATGAAAAACAAATAAATCAACCTTGTTACCCGACTCTTAAATACTTTTAAATGGCCCTATGCATTCCCGTCCATCTTTGTTGGCATGGTCTCTTAAGCTGCATATTCTTTTAATGTGGTTGCCCTTGAAATTAATGGTTGAAGACCTGTTTCTCTGCCATGAGACATTGTTTTTGAGTGGGTCTCTGCTTATGCATAAACTCAAACGCTAGGCACAGCCCATCAGAGAGCACAAGCTTCCCAATGCTGGTATTGCTGTAGAGTTTGTAGGTTACCTTGCTTCAAAGTGACCCTGATATATCATGGGCACTTTAACTATCCCGTCACTCTCCGATGCATGAGTGATCATTTCTGCTATTAGACCAATAAACAGATTGGGCTTCCCTTTGATAGAAAAACTAGGTTTGAATAGGCTTCTGGGGAAACCATGGCTAATGCACAAAGTTAATGACTTAGCCTCACAATTCTCCAATGGGGAAAAATACATTTTAGTAATTTTGTGGATTCCTGCTGCTTCTGCCCTTCAAGGAACAAATTATCCCCTGATTCCATGCTACTTGACTCCTTATTATCAGCTAATCTTAAACAAACACCCCCCTCAGTCCTCTTCTATAGTGATTTATGGAAGTGCAAAGGTCTGCTTTCCTTCTGCCCTATGGTAACACATTAGTTGCCAAATACATTCTGAGGAATGGATTTAAACGATTAGGAGGATTTATGTCTTGGTTCCACCTATATTTGAGGGGATAAAGAAGGAGTCAAGTACTTCTTTAAGGTTAGCCTTCTGCAGGTTAAACGGAGAAGGAACAGTAAAAAGTTGTTGGATAAGTAGATGCAGACCCATCTGAGAAGGACAAAACAGGCTAGAAAGGATTGAAATTATTTTTGAACAGAAACATGTTGCACAGCTGTGGTTGGTTATAAAAGGGAAACAATTTGAAGATAAGTCTCAGGCAAGTTGTTTCTACCTGCTTCACAGTAGATAACCTTGTATTTGTACCAGCCAATGGATGGCAGCATGGTCTACAATGCTGGAAGGCTGGTCAGACTATTTTGTGCAACTCGGTTTAGTATGTATAGACAACTGGCATAAAAATAAGAAGTCTACCTTAAAAGCTCCACATACTATTTAGCACACCCCTGGAATCTTCTCAAGGTTGATTAAGGAAATACTATAAGCAGGGTTTTTAAAAATTAATATCCCACTGTTATAGGATATCTGGAAAGAGATGAGAAAATTACTGGCCTCAAAAAGATTTGGAAAATTACTGGCCTCAAAAAGTTTTGGAAGAGCAAAATGAAAGGCTCAGTGGGAGAACACCGTCTTTGCATGCAGATGTCTCCAGTTTGGATCCCGGCATCTTCACATAAGACTGGGAATGTTGTTGGCATCTGTCTGTCTTGGGAGACAATGGAGGAGGGTGTTGGAGATTCATTCCCCGTGTCTGCAGTCATGGGATTGTTGTCTATCACATGACGGTGTATGTTTTCATTCCATAGAGTGGGAAGTGATGGAGACAGGATGTTTGTGTTATTGTGTGCCCTGAAGTGGGACTATTGTCCTCTGTTCTTTCTCTTTGTTGTCTGATGCTAGAGAGAAAGGGAGCCATGTTGCAGTGCTCCGTGTGTGTTTATATGTAAATAAAAGTAGATTAGCCAAAACAGGATGTTTGCTTCCATTATGCACCAAAGTTTCAAATGATCATTCTGAGTTCACAGACTTTTTCTAGGGTATTTGTTATCTTCTTTCTCAGATTTTTACCTCATTTGAAAAATGTGAGATTTTTGTGGTCTTATATTTAAACTATGACTGCCAATCCGTTATAGGTGCAGATTCATTAACTTGACTATGTTTGCTAATTAATCATTGACTTATCAATCAATCAATCAATCATTCTATCAGTAAACTGAAATTCAATACCACATAATCTTGATATATTATAGTGGGCCTCTTTCCACAGACACACTCTTCTCTGACCCTCTTTTAGATTTGCAGAGATTTTTCTTCAAGCTTTGAAACATATGCAAACTGCTGATATTATAATACCTACATAATAAAGCACTGTATTATTTGCACAATCATGCACTTCACACTGTTAAAAGCACACTTGAGAATTAAAGTGAAAGCTGGCAGTGCTCAATGACTACCCTTGTAATAAAAGGTCATTTAGCTATGTTCTCTTGAACAGAGAGCAGTATTCCATTAATCCATGTTATGTTCCACATATTACATTCAACAGACAGCTACTTAGGAAGGTTGGTGCTACTGTTCAAATTAGGCTGCAGTCCTAAGAATGTTTGCAAGGAAGTTCTGCTAAACTCAGTGGGACTTCCTTCTAAGATGCCACATTCAGCGATGTGGTTGGTAAGTCATATATTTGTTATTCAAGTTTTGTCTGATCCTTTAAGAAAACGTATCATGGGGAAAACATTTTTGTACTTAGTTGCCTTTTTTCCTTTGCTCAACTTTATATGGGGACCTGCCATTCCCCCCCCCCCCCACTCAACCATTTTAGGTCCCATTCCTAAGCACATGTCCACGCTGGCTTCAGACTGCAGTCTTAATAACATTGTGCCATTATGGATATAAATGTAGACTTGCTGTCTATAGAATCTTTTCCACATGTGGGAGACAGCTGTCTTGTAGGGGCTAATTTGATGTACTAAAGGCCACACCAAGTCTGATCTTGCTGGCCTAGTGTACTTTCTAGGTCTTTAGAATGTGGCCTGTGCTCCAACAATTGACTAGGGAAAGACTATACTCAGAGACCCAAGACCTTGAAGCTCATCAAGTACTAACTTAGAGCAAGAACCACTTCAGTAAATCAGCTTGGACATGTTGCATCACAGAGGTCACCTTAGGCTTATTAAAGCTTTACTTTAATGGCTGGCTACTGGAGGAAATTGTACTGTCTGTTTCTTTTCAGAAATCGTCTCTTTAGGGTCCGTAAGACCCCCCCCCTTTAAACTAAGTAGTATGAAGGAATTGAGGTCATTTGGAAACCTTTGGTGAAATTATGTATTACATCCCTATTAATAACTCTATTCGTGCAAGACAGACTTAAGCAGGCACTAATGACAGCAAAAGCCATTTGAACAAGGGTTAATGTAAGTAGGGAAATGGCAGTGTTACAAATGTTATTCTAGGGAACTTTATAATGGGAGTTGAATGCAGAGAGTGACAGATTTAGGAATATATAAATCATGCAGAGCTCACTAATTCCTCTACCCTAGGGACTATTGTAAAAATAGCTTTATAACCTAGCTACTTGCTGCTTCCATTGCAGCTACAAATATGATGGCTTCTATCATGGCAGCCATTTAAAGAGAGATTAAATCAAGGTGCCTCATTTTTTCCTGAAGTTTTCCCTGCACTGTGTTCTGTTATGTGCATCCTGTTGACACGGACATTCCCACTGCAGATCTTGTAGTTCTGCCCGTCATACATGCTAATTGGGAGAGCGGATTTCAGATATTGCTGTGTTAACTTGTTATAGTTGCAGTGGTCCAGCACTTCCCTGCCCAGCCTGTAGGGGGCATCAGGGGGGTCAAAGGCTGCAGCCTTTCATGAGCAGCCTGGCTTGGATAGTCAACTATAGCAGAGTGGTAGTCTTGAGGTGTGTGAGTGAATAGGTCTATGCTGCCTCCCAGTTCAACCCTTGACTCTGTTTCCCTTTAAATTATACCTCTCCTCCTTTTTATAATTGTTGCAGCTTTCATTACTTTTCCCAGTCCTCCGAGATTACTCCACTAGAAGAAAAAGGGATCCACTAGGCCTTTTCTAAAGATAACATGGAACCATGCCACTTATGAGACATTGCGTGCCAGCTTTGAAACACAAACCTTGTCGTGAAGATCGTCTCTGGATTGTCTCCTTACAAGCAACAATAGCAATGGTCCAGGCTGCCACTTGACAGCATTTTGAAGCGAAAAGCAATCAATCACCCGGAGCATCTCTTTTTGTGTTAATCAGACTCTGAGATTTCAAAACTGATTAAACTTCATTTTATGTCTTCCCTTCCTTCTATGCCCTGTCAAAAAAGTATAAAAAGCTACTGTATTCTTAAAAGCTTGGTAGTGGAATAAAAGTACATTGTTGTTGTTGTTTAGTTGTTTGTTGTTGTTTAGTTGTTTAGTCGTGTCCAACTCTTCGTGACCCCATGGACCATAGCACACCAGGCACTCCTGTCTTCCACTGCATTGACCCCAATATAAACTATTGTACGCGTTCTAATGCAAAGTCAACTACTTCATCCTGCTCCTTGGTTTTGATTTAGATATCAAATCTGCCATTCAGTACTGCGCTAGATGAGTCAGTGGTCTGACTGTGTGAGGCAGCTTCCTATGTTGCTGTGTTTTTATTGTTAAAGATCATATCACACACACAAACATTAATATATCATTTTAGTTATGTATCAAGGAAATTACATTGCTAGAATACGCAAAGCAACAGATTATGCTCCCATTTCATGCCCAGTAATTGGGATTTTGATGGAAATATGGAGTACATGATTTGTCAAAGGGAATAAATATATTGTATTGTATAACAAGGTTGGTTTTTACTGGCACCTTGTAGCCAGAAGGTGGTGCTGTTGATTAGCAGCAGCCGACAATACAATCTCTTCCCCTCCTTTCTTTTTGTCCAGAAAAGAGATGATCAATTCGCTATCACTGCAGTCATTCTTTATTGAACTTAAAAGAAGCAGCCATCTGGAACTTATTCCAGTATTTGACTTCAGTTACTTTACCGCTTAACAGTGACCTACAGAGAGCTTTAACCATGTTATCCTTCCTTTTTTAATGTAAATCAGAGAAAACAGCCAGCAAACATAAGCAGTGGTAAAGCAGTACATAATGTTATGTTTCAAGTATTAAGTGATACTAAATTCACAATCTGCTATGATATGTGTGTACAGTGGTACGTCAGGTTACAAACACCTTGGGTTACAGACTCTGCTAACCCAGAAGTAGTACCTCGGGTTAAGAACTTTGCCCCAGGATGAGAACAGAAATCGCGCACCAGCAGCAGTGGGAGGCCCCATTAGCTAAAGTGGTACCTCAGGTTAAGAACGGTTTCAGGTTAAGAACGGCCCTCCAGAATGAATAAAGTTCGTAACCAGAGGTACCACTGTATGTGTGTGCCTGTGTGTCTCCAAAATCATTTTGCGAAGAAGAAGGATGAACTTGGTGGAGGTGTGATACATACAAAGGGGTGTGTCCTTCAGTAAGGGTTAGTTGGATCAGTTTGCATCACTTTCACACACATTCACTTATAAGTCTGTTCTGCCCTTTTTGTAATTAAAAAAAATCAGCACAAAATTCACTTTTAGAGATGTGTTGAAATATTCATTTTTGATTTTTCAAAGAATATAGTTTCTCTCAAAATACACACTTCCAGATGTATTTTATGTCAGAATATGAATTTTAAAATGCATTTTGATACCTTTTATTTTTGAGCTAAGGAATGTGTCACATTTGGTGAAGTGTAAAATTGGATGCCTAGCTATGTATGTATTTAGTAAACTTCTAGCCCATCTTTCAGTATCACAAAATCCAGAGCAGATTCCAGGATATTAACAAAAACCAATGCACTGAGATTCTGATCTGCACATTACTCAGTTCATATCAGAATTTGGGGAGAATGGCTAGGACAAGTTCCTTAAGCATCCCCACCTTCTGCTTTGGAAGAAATTTCAAAGAAATATTGACACACAGAGATGATAAAAGCCCCTAAGTGTACAAGATAAAAGGAGTGAAAGAATGTTTAGCAGATCATGATGAAACTGAGCTATTTGGCCAATTCATATGTGACTTAAAGGTAAAGGGACCCCTGACCATTAGGTCCAGTTGCGGACGACTCTGGGGTTGCGGCGCTCATCTCGCTTTACTGGCCGAGGGAGCCAGCGTACACCGTCCGGGGCATGTGGCCAGCATGACTAAGCCACTTCTGGCGAACCAAAGCAGTGCACGGAAATGCCGTTTACCTTCCCGCCGGAGCAGTACCTATTTATCTATTTGCACTTTGACGTGCTTTCGAACTGCTAAGTTGGCAGGAGCTGGGACCGAGTAACGGGAGCTCACCCCGTTGCGCGGATTCGAACCACCGACCTTCTGATCGGGAAGCCCTAGGCTCTGTGGTTTAACCCACAGTGCCACCCGCATCCCTATGATTTAGGGATCTCTAAATTTCCACTTCTGAAAATCATTCATATACATTCATATCCATGACCACTTCAACCCCCATCAACCCCAGTCAGATGAAGGGAGTTGCAAGCTCCTCATCCTTGCCATATAGCAATTTTGTACTGTCTGGGGCTCATTGGAGTTGTGATTAAAGAACACCTGAATTACCACAGGCTCCCCATCCTTATATAGATGTCCACAATTGAACATATTTGGCTGCTTACAGATTTTTACCACAGAAACATCAGCTATCTCTGATGCGCCAATATGGTGTTTGGTTGTGATCTTATAATTCCCATGATAGGATGCCCTTGAGCAGATAACTTCCAATAATGGGAAAAAGCAGTCCAGAGTAACATGTCAACGAGTCCTTAAGGGGAACTTTGGGGCATAAACTCAATGAGGGAACAGCCAGATGCTATCAACTGCCCGAGGTACCCTAGGAATCAGGGGAAGTCACTGCCACCATAGCAATGGCAGAAGACAGTTGGTGGCAATGGTAAAAGCAGACTGCTGGTCTACATTTAAACAGAGCCTTAGAGTCAACCTTAGATTAATGAAAAGTCAACTTGGATCAGAGCTCATTTTTTTAACAATGCTGAGATACAGGGTTGGAGGGAAGCTAAAGGCACCACTTGTAGAATCTGCCAGGCCAGGCACATTGCTTTTTATTATACTACATGATAAAGCTGGCTTTGCATAGATAGAGTTGTCATTGAGGTCAATATGGATGTATGCCCCAGACTCTTGGGCTGGAATATTGTTTAGGGTTTTCTGTTGGGTTGTTTCTGTTATTGATAATAACTTTTTGCATCCTTTTATCTTTATTTTATATCTTACTCTAATTTATGTGGAAATGGTGCAACTTGGTTGTGTATTTTTTGATGTTTTATTTGTTTATAACTACTTTGTTTCAATAATGCTTTTTTATTATTAGGTGGCAAGAGGTCTGACTGAGCATAGCTCAGTGGAAGAGCACATGGTTCGCAGCCCAAGCTACCAGCGGCAGGAGTGAATCTGGCAGTTCTGTTAGTTGTTGGATTCATCTCTGGAGACTTGATGCTTGCTTAATTTGTCCGTTTGTTATTTCCCTACTACAATATCATCTGCTGTGGGAATGAGTGCAGATTCACTCTGTTTCACTGTCTCATTATGCTCACTCACAAAGGAAAGCTTAGCGCCGCCCCACAGCTTTTCACACCCAGCCAGCTCTCACCTCCCAAATGGTATGGTGGCAAATTTCTAAGTCAGAAATTTGGTCCACCCAACTCAGCATTGTCTTCACCAGTGGTAGCCAATCTGAACCCCACCAGAATTTGTTGGATTCTAGGTCCCATCAGCTTTAACCAGCATGGCCAATAATCAGGGATGATGTGAGTTATAGCCCAATAACATCCAGATAGCTTGTTGGCTAACCCTGGCCTACGCTGACTGGAAGTGGAGTGTTTTTGAGCTCTGACTGGAGACATCAGGGATTGTACCTGGACATTTTGTATGGATAGCTATGACTCTTCCTTAGAGACATTAACTTCGGTGTTCTTTTTACATACCCCTTTGATCTAACAATCTTTTCCATGGGCTGTGTGCTACAAGATAAACAAAAAGGAACAAATATATAAATTTTAATTTTATTAAATTTATAATAATATAAATATAAATTTAATTAAATTTAATCACATTTTATTAAATTTAATTTAATAAAATGCACAATGAAGCAAAAAAGACAAACCTTAAGCAAGTTGGCTACAATCTGGTATGGAAATGTATCCAAGAAAATTACAGATGTGTCAGCTATATCACCTCCTGTCCCAGGTAAATTGGTGGAAATCATTATGTAGAATGATTTCAATAGACATTTCTCATTGAATTGGGATGCATTCAAGTAATGTGTTTTAAGATTGGTGTTTTAGACAAGAATAGAGGAATGAATTACTGAGAGCTTTCCTTTTGGGAAAAGTGGCCAGATTCTGCTTTTCAGTTATAAAAGAGTTGTGTGGCAGGGAGATCTCACCACCTGCCCCCAGATGCTTTGCTGGACACCTCTAGAGAGTAAAGATGAAAAATGGTGACATTTTAAGGCACTGCACATATCAGAGAGCCTTCAGAGCAAATTACCAAATGTGAGACTGCTCCATCAGGAATCCTTTGAGACTGCTGTTATTTTTCAAAGTGCTTTAAAGTGCTTTCACAAAATAGGATCACCTTATATTCTCTACTCAACTACTTCTCAGCACTCATTTCCACTTTTCCCTGTGACCCGTGTCTCTGCTTCTCAAATTGGCTTCAACATTATTGTGCGTGAGAGAGGGAGGGTGGGAGCAAGGGACAGGCAGAGAAAATGTTTATAACATGTTTAAACCGTTTCAAGTTTTTTAAATATGTGAACATAACATTGCACATGAATCCATGGTCAGCTTGTGCACATATGCAGATACACACACACACACACACACACACACACACACAGCCAAAAACCACACATAAAGGCATGGGTATATAGGCATACGTTATCAGGATAAAATAGTGTAATGGGTTTCACTATGAGATTTCTGTGAACAGGACTATAGCTGTGTGTTGTCTTAAAGCAATATCTGGCCAAAGGATTCTACTTGATATTCAGGTGATGTGTTTCCATGGGAGCTAATTGTTAGACAATTGCTTCCTGATACAGCACCACTCTGGCTAAGAAAAACTGGTTATATCCATTTGACTAAATCCTTCTGTCCTCCCCACCCCCCAAAAAAACCTCCTAATGTTTTGTTGGCCTTGACCTTAACTATTCAGCTAATGCTGGCATTGAATACCATCCTTAAGCTTAAAATACAAGTGGATCTTATAAGAACCAAAGCACACATTTTCTCCACTATGCCATTGCAGAGTATAAAACAATATATCCATATAAAATTCAAAGCTCAAACCTGAAATTCATAACACTTCTTGCCCATCTAGGCTTCTTTGGCCTCAACGGATACTTTATCATACATCTTACACAAAACAAACAAATCATTAATAATGTTGGTGTGAGACTTTGAATGGGAGGGGCTAAATGTCTTCTGCTATAATAATAATAATAATAATAATAATAATAATAATAATAATAATAATAATGTATCCTATCTCGTTATCAAGTTGTCTCCAGACCCCTTGAAACGTGCTTCTCCCATTCAGGCTTTTTAAACAGGCCAACACATCACTTGAAATTCCCTTGGAGGTTTTTCAGAAGCTCTGAATGCTCAAGTTATTTTTTTTTGGGGGGGGGTGAGGCAAGATAGGCTTATATATCACTAATTCTAAAAGTAATTACAACTTTTCCTGGTGCTTAAAACAAGCCTTTTGAAAATCACTCAGATACCCATATGCAGGACATATAGAAATCTACATTGACATAAAAGATCAGTTAAGAAATGTTTGACCAAGGCTATGATTCTGCACATAAAATCCATATAAAATCGTGCACACACACCAAGCATGACTGCCCAGAATTCTTCTTGGTCCCCCAACTGTGTACAGATTGACCTGAATGTTATTACTTTGGTGCAAACACAGTTACATAAAAAACATAAATGATCATGGCTCTTATCTGTAACCCATACTATTCAATCCACATAATTTCACATCAAAATTGATCTTTAAATGTGAAGTTAAATATATCAGTTTCAAAGTTCAGATTGTAAAATGTCACCATATTTCAAAGTCTGTTGGGAGAAAAATAGTTCAGATGTGGTACTGCTAAGCTCCATGACAGAAATAAAACTTATTTCTTTTGTGCCAACAAAATTCTCAGGTCCAACTTACATATACAAATGTTGGGGTGCTGCTTTCTGAAATAAGACATGCAAACAGTTTCTGGAAAAGATCTGAAGAGCTGAATCTTTGCATGCTCTGGTTAGATTTGTGAAAACACACACACGCACACACACACACACTGGTACCTCGGGTTACAGACGCTTCAGGTTACAGGCTCTGCTAACCCAGAAATAGTACCTCAGGTTAAGAACTTTGCTTCAGGATGAGAACAGAAATCGTGTGGCGGCAGCGCAGCAGCAGCAGGAGGCCCCATTAGCTAAAGTGGTACCTCAGGTTAAGAACAGTTTCAGGTTAAGAACGGACCTCCGGAACTAATTGAGTTCTTAACCAGAGGTACCAGTGTGTGTGTGTGTGTGTGTGTGTGTGTGTGTGTGTGTGTGTGCATTCTCACTGGTATCATCCTTTCTCGGTGTTGCCATATGCCTGCAGGTTAGAAGTCATGAGTAAGGAATGTAGTATAATCACTGAGATTGTTTCTAACAGAAATAATAAGCACTATATCATTCAGGCAACAAAATAAATGGGTTTACATGGACTTCTAAACCACCACGTGTATATCTCAGTTATTTGAAACTTGCAATATGAAACTCTTGTCTCCACAACCTGTCGATTGACAGAGCATCCTTGAGCTCTTGTCCATGAGGTGAGGAGCCTGACAATTGCAGCTCACCATGGCAGCCATAGATTTCTCACCATCTATTGTGTGGCATTGTTTCAGGTAACATGTGAGAGTTGTGCCAGACACAGATGATAGTGTCTGCACCCCATGCCTGTTATCTGCAGACATGCCACCCAAAAGCACGTTGTTATAGCCCTGATGATAGGCCTTGATGTTTTCCTTTCATGTCCACCTTCTTTCCCAAACTGAGTTGTTCCTATGGTAGCTTCAGCTGTAACTATGGCTATAGTACCCCCAATACCCTCAAAGCATGAAGGTATGCAAATCATTTTAAAATGGTTCGCATTAGTATACTCACGTTAATATAAAGAATACTTACTTTCTCTTTACTTCAGTTATCTAGAAACCTAAGGATGGAGACACACCTGGGCAACAACGGGCTTTTATATTTCCAGAGATGAAAAATCTGCCTCTGTGTGTGTGTGTTTGTGTGTTCAACCTGAAACCTGCATAGCAACTTAAAGAGCCTCACTGAAATGTCTTCTACCTCTTCCCATACTCCATCTTAAGACTCTTACCAGTTGCAGATATCAAATATGTACAGCACTAGTGAATTTCACCCCACCTAGGATGATGGGAGAGTTCTGGACACCCTGAAAGCTTGCACACTGTTGTGTGAATTTTTGATTGGCCTCCTACCTAAATATATTGCCCTAATATGGATCTTTGGTTCAAAATTGGGAAAGGACTTTGACAAGGCTGTATATTGTCTCCCTGCTTTTTTAACTTATTTGCAGAATTCATAATGCGAAAGGCTGGACTGGATGAATCCCAAACCGGAATTAAGATTGCCGGAAGAAATATCAACAACTTCAGATAGGCAGATGACACAACTTTGATGACAGAAAGTGAGGAGGAATTAAAGAACCTTTTAATGAGGGTGAAAGAGGAGAGCGCAAAATATGGTCTGAAGCTCAACATCAAAACAACTAAGATCATGGCCACTGGTCCCACCACCTCCTGGCAAATAGAAGGGGAAGAAATGGAGGCAGTGAGAGATTTTACTTTCTTGGGTTCCATGATCACTGCAGATGGTGACAGCTGTCCCAAAATTAAAAGATGCCTGCATCTTGGGAGAAAAGCAATGACAAACCTAGACAGCATCTTAAAAAGCAGAGACATCACCTTGCCAACAAAGGTCCGTATAGTTAAAGCTATGGTTTTCCCAGTAGTGATGTATGGAAGTGAGAGCTGGACCATAAAGAAGGCTGATTGCCAAAGAATTGATGCTTTTGAATTATGGTGCTGGAGGAGACTCTTGAGAGTCCCATGGACTGCAAGAAGATCAAACCTATCCATTCTTAAGGAAATCAGCCTTGAGTGCTCCCTGGAAGGACAGATCGTGAAGCTGAGGCTCCAATACTTTGGCCACCTCATGAGAAGAGAAGACTCCCTGGAAAAGATCCTGATGTTGGGAAAGATGGAGGGCACAAGGAGAAGGGGACGACAGAGGTCGAGATGGTTGGACAGTGTTCTTGAAGCTACGAACATGAGTGTGACCAAACTGCGGGAGGCAGTGGAAGACAGGAGTGCCTGGCGTGCTCTGGTCCATGGGGTCACGAAGAGTCGGACACGACTAAATGACTAAACAACAAACAATATGGATTTTAAAACTAAATAGGGTTTCCCTCCCCTTATTTGGCAACCATCATAGGCAGGAGCTTCACACTGTTGCCTCTTGCTGGAATAGTGTGGGTATCAGGAAATGACATTGGTGAGGTTGGGGCTGTGCTGGTGCAGCAGTAGGAGTGTCAGATTGCTTCTGCTGGTGTGCCTGCACAGCCCCGCCCCATCCCAGTAAGCAGCAGCTGTTGGGAGGGTGTGGTGTGGCATTGTTCCACTTCACTGGTTGCAACTGATTATAGGCTTTTTTCCTTAAACCTCTCTAACTGGTGCTTCTGACACATTGGAAACCAGTTGAACCCACTTGCAAGTGTGGTGCTCAAATCTCAAGAATGCCTTCAAACTGCAAATAAAATAATTTACTGTAAGGTTTCAGATTGCCTTCTGGTTTATTATAGGCCATCAGAGCACACAGTTCAGCCATTGTTGTGGCATTTTCTCCCTGAAACAGAAGTCACCTTTATGCCCCGGGGTACCAGGTGACTAGAGCCCTGCAGGTAGTAGCCCATATCATGCAATGACTGGATTTGTCTTCGCTCAGTAACTTCTTCTTCTGCAAAGGCATCTATTTACAGCACCTCAGCTTAAGCACTCTTTCATGGTGAGTTACTTCCGCGTTTCCTGCTTGTGAAATAAATAGGAAATGTTTCAAGAGCCTGCATATTAATCTCCTTATTGCCTCTCTTTGAAGAGCAAATGAATATGCACTGCCAAAGACTTAATCTGGATGCAATATTTTCCCATGATAAATATCTCTTCCTTTTCTTGAGCCCTGCAAAAGCACTTTTGTCCTTTATTTGCCACTAATGCTTATGATAAAAAATTAAATTACCGTTCATCCTTCCCATCCTTTCAATAAGTTTCCCTCAGAGAATCCGTGCTGAAGAACAAACATTTAAACGGGACGCAGAAGCTTTAGTTTTATACACAGCCCTGCTATATTATTCATTGCAATGCATTTTTAATGTCACAGAAAGTAAAGTAAAATATATTTTAATTTCTAGAGCTAGGCAGCCAAGTGATCTGAGGAATCATAAATTTACAAAGGCTGGAGAGAACTGCGTCAGGAGAAAAGAAAAGGCTGTACCCTCTGGTAACCCTAGAGTTTCTGAGAGAGATTCGTGAAAGCTCTTATTGGTCGGAATTCTCCAGAGACAGTCACCATGGCACATAGGCCCTGGAAACCTTTGACCTACACACATTCAATGTGTCTCAAATACCATTTTTCTGCCATTGGAACAAAAAAGGTCAGGAAGAGTGAGATAATAAAAAAAAGCTGGAAACAAAAGCCCAGCTATTAACACAGTTGTTGTGATGAGATCATGGAGAAGGTTTTCCCTCCCACCAGTGGTACCCAACTCCAATTCAAAGAAAGAAAGCATTGTGAGGTGATGGAGTTTTTTTGGCACATTTATTCATAAGCAAACTCTTTTTGAATAAATAATTGCTGTGATTTATAGAAGCATCTTTTCTGGCTTCTGAAAAACCTGTTTATTATATTATGAGAAGAGAGAGTGCACAACAGCCTTTTGCTAAGGAATTGTCAAGACTAATGATTTCCTTTGTATGGTATTCTCTTGGAATTCAGCAATTTATCTTCAATCCACAAGCTTCACAACATCTAGCGAAGAATTGATTTACAAACCTCTCTGAACACAAGATTGCAGATTAAACCTTATGGACATTGTGTGCTTCAAACGTTGCACACCTTTCATGCTCTGGAATAAGGGAAGAGCATAATTATTTGATGTGAGCAAAAGACCCTGCAGAATTTCTTGCCTTTGTTCGGCAATTCATGCTAAATGGTTCTAACAAATGTAATTTTTCAGAATGTATTGCAAATTGGGAAAAAGGGGGACGTTCAAATGAGAACATTCAAAGAAAATTACACTAAGTAGTCTGATAGCAATCATATCAGAGGCAAGAGCTATACCAGCAAAATATGACAACAAGGACATCTGATAAGGACAGCTGTCCACCTCATTGTGGAAGAAAAATTCTGAGCCAATTTACCTTTAGCTACTGTAAAAGGATAGAAGATTACTTATTTTGCATAACTTATGCTCCATTCAAGCCTAAACCTTTTAATATTTCAATTTGATGATAAAAGGAGAAAAGTATGGGCAAGGGTGGATTCACATAATGGCTTTTAACGCATAGCATTTTTGGCAGACACTTCACAATGGACCCAGTTTTAGGAATGAACTCAATCCTTTTCAGTGAAAGTAAGCTCCTCCTTTTCTCAAAAATCAGAGAAGAGAGTGGAAGGACTATAGATTGAATGTCCTTCTCTGAGAACCATCTCCACTCCTAAGAATATTCAGCGATACCGATCGTGGACCTTTAGACCCAGAGAACTATCAGGAGCAAGTAGTAGTAGATGGAAGACACAGGCAAGAAGGGATCACATTCAATACAAAAAATGGGGGAATACACCACCCTGAATTGATTGGGTTTTATTCCCAACATTTTTAAATTAGTAATATTTTCCCCAATGGAAAAAGTTCTTTTGGGAGGGTGTGGTGTGGCAATGAAAGCAGACCAGGAGCTCTGTTCATTGCAGCCAGAGTCAACTTGACCCAGGCAAGAGTCGTAACATGGAAAACAGTCGAGGGACAGTGTATATACAGTGTCCCAACCACAGTAGTGCCTTCCTTACTCTGAGGAAACAGCTGACAAGAATGCTTCCTTGCAAAAACTTCCTGGATGACGTAGGTGTCAGCTTGCAAACTACGCAGCTTGACAGAGGGCAACTTTGCACGTACAGAGGCCTGTTCTTCCTCCCCTTTTCTCCCTTCCAACTGCACAAAATATTGCTGCATTCAGTGAAAGCACATTATTATTATGCCACCTGAAGCATTAGATTTAGCAGCTTAAGGTCCAATCACGAGCCAAATTACACACAAAACAAGTAAGCCAGATTAAAAATTCTATGCACACATTGAACCATTGCAAATTTATCAGCGTGGTTAAAAAACAAACAAACCCCAACACATTTCACTGTCGAACAACTTGCACACGGGCAATACCATTCCGTGCCAGTGGCATATCATAATATTTTACTCTTGTACCGCTTCACTTATCTGAAAGACGCACACCCACAAGGCTTTTGAATGAATGCCATTTCTCCCCATTTCAAACTCATATTCTTTAAAAATTACAAATATTGCTGGGAAACCTTCAATATTATTTCCACAATGCATGTACTGAACTTCCCCTATAGCAACTGCTGAGTTGAAGTAAAAAATAAAATAAAATAAATCTGCCTGTATGAGTCTCTGCTACCTGGTCTCTCGAGGCTATATCCTTCCATTAATACGTAAGGACAGGTCTTGATGACTTTAGGGAAACATAAAACCACTGTAAATCAGGGTGGTGTTTTTTTTTTTTAGTTCTATTTAAGATTGCCTTCCCCCACTATAATCACCACTCTACATTATGCCCTTTGGTCACTCCTTCTTAAAGGTGATGTTCGTGTTGACTAGGAAAAACCTCCGTATTGCAGTGGTTTGTGACATTTCCGTTACATTTCTGGGGAAAACACTACTTAATGTTTGAACCGTGCTCATAGAAAAGTAACAGTTGTATTACAATCCTGATAATGGAACAAAAGTGGATAGCCAGGTGGGGCTGCAATGAGCTTTGTGAGAGCTGACTGGTTTTGTCCAAGTGGTTTGATTTCAAGTTATGCAGGCAAGAAAGAAAGAAAGAAAGAAAGAAAGAAAGAAAGAAAAGAAAAGAAAAGAAAAGAAAAAAGGTGGCAACTCTGCAAAGTTGGGGAAGATATCAGTCTGACCCTCTGGCACATACAGTTCTCCACTGTTTTTATGCTGTTTTTATTGTAATTACTGGTGTGTTACATATAACACAGATTAGATAGTTTAAAATCTAGCAATGTTTGCTTTTTAATGATGCTTTTTCTATTTTTTTAATTATTGTTTTTCTCTGTTAACTAATAATAATAATAGTTGGTTGTTAATGCTGTCAGCGCCTCTATCTTCAGCTCAGGTCATATATATGTGTAAATAAATAAATAAAAAACAATAATTTATTATTTGTACTCTTCGCATCTGACTGGGTTGTCCCAGACACTCTGGGTGGCTTTCAACATATATAAAACATAATGAAACCTTAAAAGGCTTCCTTATATAGGCCTGACTTCAGGTGCTTCTAAAAGTTACATAGTTTCTCATCTCTCTGACACCTGATGGGAGGATATTCCACAGGGTGGGTGCCACTATTGAAAAGGCCCTCTGTCTATATATACAAAAAACTTTACAGTTTCTGCAGACCTTAATCCAAGGGAAACCAAGCCCTGGGTATGTACTTGGTACCCCTGGAATCCCTCACCGCTCAGAGATTGGACTGGCATGTAACAATATTTTTTAAAGTAAAAGATAAAAGACACCAACTGTAACAAACCTATACCCCCTACTCAAAAAAACACAAGCATTCCCACCCCCCCCTTTGCAGAAGGAACCAAAAGTCTAAGCATACAACTGAAATCAATGGGACTCCCTTCCAAGTAAACATCATTAAGATCAGGCAACTTGGCCTGAACTCTGACAGATCTCCTATAGAATGTTATATAATTAACTATCTCTGACACAGTCAAATTCATTGATTACTTGGTGGCTGTAGCCAAGTAAACTAGGTCTCCTAGTTCCTACAAGCATTCAGGTGGCTGGGTGAATTTTGTGGCAGCTGAATTTTGTGGATTGTATTTAAAGGAAGACCTATGCATAGGGGTTCACAGTATTTTAGACTGGATGTAGTAGGTGAATGTATAGTTGAGGCCAGATATTCTTTCTCCAGATAGGGTGGCAGCTGGCAAATCAGTCAAAGATGAACAAAACCATTTTTGCCACTGAGGCCACTGGTTCTACGGTTACCTCTAAACTGTGTATGTGATTCTGTTTTGGGGTGTGTGTGTGTATGTGTGTGTAAGACATCCAAAGCTAGTTGCAAACTTTTATCTAGATCAGCAATAATCTTAATTGACAGCATTCCTTATCGGGATTAAATTCCACAACCAGCAGAAATGTCTATATCCCTATTGTCAAGCCAAATTGTCTAAATGTATTTTAGCATCTCTAAATGCTTGCCCATACATTACCTATAAGAACAGTTATTTTTAAATTCAGAAGCTTTTATCTACTTATAATGAACAGAGTCTTTGAATGAATGCCTTATGGGAAAAAGATAGCTGTACAGATGAATTCTTGCAGCCTATATGAAAGATGGAGATAATGGAAAATTAATTACCAATCCCTGGAATGAAATGATTCAAATATTTTTGTTTCATAAGAATTAATGATATCAACAGCATACAATGGACAAGGAGACCAGAAAGTGTAAAATAAACAAAACTGCTTATGTTACTAATGAGAAGTGGGGAAAATAATAATTATAGCTCCCCCCTCAAACATTATGCTTTAATCTCCTGTCGCACACCAAACTGCTGCTGCTGCCCTTTCCCACAGCCTGCCATGTGTAGTAACAGCTGCTATTGCCCCCAAGTGCCTTAAATGCAGAAGTGTACCAAGAGAGAGAGAGAGAGCATTTCCTACAAATTTGGCTGATGCTAACAGCTAAAGAAGGTGTGGGAAACCTTTGGCCCTCCAGACATTGCTGAACTGCAGCTTCTATAATCCTTAGTCATTGGCCATGCTTGCTAGGATCGATGGGAGTTGTAGTTCAGCAACATCTGGAAGGCCAAAGGTTCCCTAAAACCGAGTTAAGGACCACCACCACTAGGAACTGAAGATGCATAAAGGCAGCCCTAAAAAGCAGGACTTTCGAGAATAGTGATTTTCCAGGGAAAGGTATCAGAAAAAAAGAGGAGTTTGCTGGGAAAAAGGGATGATGGTAAAGGGATTACATTATGCCAGTGGGGGTTGTGTATTTGTGTGTGTGTGTGTGTGTGTGTGGATGGATGGATGGAAGGTTTCCTGGCTCTGTTTGTGTATGTTGCCACCAGGGCATGATTTGGGTACATGGCCTCAGTCAGTAGTATGTGCAAGAAATCACCTGAACACAGCAGGATTGGCTTGACAATGTGAAGAGGAGGGAACAAGAGGATGGAGATGTGAGCACATGAGCAGGCAAACAGCCCAGGCAAAGAGAGGATGAGGCATTTGGAGGATGGAAGTGTGGGCAGGTGGGCAGTACAGGTGATTGATCCAGGTGAAGTCAGAAGAAGGGAATCAGAGGACAGATATGTGGGTAAGTGCAGAATACACAAAAAGGATACATTTCCTACAAAAGAGACACAAAACTTTGATTCCTGAGTATGCTAAAGCTATCCAATATTAGAAGTGCTAGGGACAGCAGAAATACACCCCCACCCCCACCCACCCACCTCATATATATGGGGTGTGGGTGTGGGTGTGGGTGTGGGTGTGTATTTCTGCCGTCCCTAGCACTTCTAATATTGGATAGCTTTAGCATATATATATATATATATATATATATATATATATATATATATATATATGTTATAATTTTCAATCACAGGTTCTTATGGGGATTTCCTTTCTACACAGTAGAAATAGACAGTTCTCTGCAGTAATGTGTGCCCCCCCCCACAGGTGGCAAGGTATGGTGAGGTGCAAAGGGAGGGGACAGTGTTGGCAAGTGAAGCAAACAGGTAATAAATAAATTTGTTGAGATTGAGGACCAAACTACTTAAGAAAGCAGATTGCAGAAGTGATGGGGGACGGATAATTATCGGGATCAGAGCAGACAATGAGCAGACAGACCCTGCTGTGGTCCTGAAGAAAATTTATTTTCTATAGTTGTTGTTTGCATAGGGAGGAAATCCCCCACTGGTGCCTGTGAGACACATCCTCCCAATGCAAATTATCCTTCTGGGGGGGGGAGGTATTTTCCACAGAACCACCACAGGGTAGGAAATGGTTAATCCCTTCTCTGTGCCTGCTCTAACTCTGTTGATTGTCAGTCAACCACAGATGATGCAATCTGTATTTTAAAAACCTGCATGTTAAATGCAAATACGTATTTAGTAACACATGGAAGGTGGCCCTGAAAGAAAAACCTAGCTGTGCACAAACTAGTACGTGGATAGCACCTTACTAGGATTGCCAGTTCATACCACCGGTTGAGGGGATGGTATAGCCTGATAATCTCTCTCCACTGGGCTGACTGTGTTCAAGTGCTGAAGCTCTGTTTCTGACATTTGATTTGTGTAGACATTTTATATAACCAAAGTATTATGTGATAGCTGCAATATCAGCGAGTTGTGTGAATTGATTTCAGGAGAGATTGTAGAAAGCTGAGGGGACTTGCGGATGGAGTTCAAACAAACTCGGAAGAAAAAAGACCAACACTGACCCAATAACTTGGCAGCCTGGCCATCTCCACTGAATTTAATTTGGGGACTTCTTTCAAATTTTCCTGCCCCTCTCTGCTTTAAAAGACAAAACAAAACCATCATGCAATCCCTCAGCTATAAACAATTTCAGCATCTCTTTTAACCTCAATTTGCCTCCTTTTCTCCCTTCCCAGCTGAGACGGTGAATGTTGACAACAAGGGCTTTGCAAACAAACAGCAACAAGAAAGTGCCTAAAACAAGACAAGATCCTGCAAACTATACTTTGGGAACATGGCATATTTTAGCTGCAAGCCATGTTGATGTTTTATATCACAGCCCTGTATGCTAACATTACTCAGAGATAAATGCCCTTGATAAACCCTATCATTTTCACACTCTGAGAATAAAGCATTGAAATAAAAAAAGCTGATGAAGCATAAAGTATTGAAGTAACATGTTATTTTCAACATTTTATCTGTCATTTGCCATTTATTTCAACACTTTATATAGTACATTAAATCGACATCTGTCAAATGAAGGATACAAATGCCTGAGAAACAGCAAAGTGCTAAGGGGCCGTAAGAAAACAATTCTTTACAGGAATGGGGATGGGCGATAGAGGCAAGCAGACTGGATGTGTTGTTTAGCACCATTGGGACCTCTGAACCAGAAGAGGAATAACAGGGAGATGGTGAATATAGGAGGACACGATCCAACTGATGGATATATTTAAGATACGGTAGTAATTCAGGATGGGAAACCTGTGGCCTGATCCACAGCTCCCATTATTCATGACTACTGGCCATGCTGATTTGGGACTAATGGGAGTTACAAGTCCACCACCCCTCTTGTAATCCTCACACTTACTTGGGAGTAAGTCATAGTTACAGAAAAACCATCCAAATATTTTTTTTGCAAAGCAATTTCCTGCAATATAATGCATTTGTGTTATTTTCACTAATTGGTGCATTTTTATGCATCCTTTACTTGGATGGAGAACTGCATTGCAAAATTCAGAAGAGTTTAAATTTTGAAGGGTAGCTGTCTTTTGGTTTGTGTGTTTTGGAAAATGCAAATCAGGTACGTTTCCATTTAAATACAAGCAGCAGAACTGATCCCCCCCCCCAATCCCTAGCCATGGCTTAGAAATGATGTAAACTTAGGGACTATCCTTGCACAAGGAAAGCCTGATTTTCTTTTTAGCATTTCCATATAAAGAGAGCTGGGAAGAATGCTGATCTAGTGAGATTTCTTATGTCCATAAATACACTCATGCCACATTTTCCTTTCTTCTCATCATTGCCGGTGGTATTAAACCCCCCCCCCCATGTAATGACTCATCAGACTGATGCAATCTCATATTAGACATCTGTGGCAGATGCTTTATGAACACTATTAAGGAATCCTTGGGATTTGGCACAAAGGCATTCAAAATGCTCACAGGGTGTGCAGCCCTGAACACCATGAATGTGGCAATTGGTAAACTTGGCTTTAGCCTCTTCACAACATATCATTGACTCTAATGTACGATGTATCATTCCAGAACCTGAGCTTCCACATACAATAACTGAACACATAGCAACATCTAGTTCCCTTAATTTGGGAAGTTGAGGTGCTTCACACATACCTGTCCCAATGCACAGTGACAGTGTTGTGGAGTTGTTGAAAGATCGACATTCCAGGATTCTTACCCTACAATCCATCCCTGCTCCCCAAAACTTCCTTTGTGTGCAATGTAGCTTGGGGTCCTCTGTAAAATAGGACACATGGTCACCCTATCAAGTCCACCAGCAGTTGTATCAATTTAGTGACCAGCGATGATAAGTCTCTCTGGCCACTGTGGTGGGGCAATGAAGGGTAGGAATTTCTACTATTGATGTGATGGAGACAAGGGGCATCTTAATCAGCTCCACGCAGGTGCAATGTTATTGTTTTGTGTTTATGGGTATGTATGAAGGAAAGGGCCACGACTCATTGGCTAGAGCACCAACTTTCATGTAGAAGACCCCAGGTTCCATCGCTGACATCTGCAGGTAGAACTGGGAAAGAATCCCCGTCCGAAACCCTGGAGATCTCATTCCAGTCATTGTGTAGACCATACTGAGCAAGATGAACCAATGGTCTGACTCAGTATAGGGCCACTTGCTATGTTCTTCCTATGTTATATGTGTCTGAAATGAGAGTTGGTAGGGGGTACGAAACTTGATAGCCCTATAAACTTCCTCAACCTGGCACAAGTGAGTGAAAACATGCAGTACAATCAGCCCTGACAAAGATGAATTAAGATAACTATTTTGCCTATCAGCACTCAGTCTGGATTATTCATACATTGCTTTCACATCATCTTATGCGGTAAGAATATTTCAAGCTTTTTTCTTACAATTCTGTCTGTCATCCTGTCACATTTTAATGTCAGCGCTGTGTTCATTAGGGATAACGCTGCCCAGGGGGTTTCTCTTTCTTTGTGTTCCAGTAGTGACGAGTAGAAATATCACAATGTCACTACATTTTTTAAAAAGCCAGAATCCAAACTGGCATGTCAAGTTGGAAGCAAACTGTATGCGCTCAGAGCTAGGTTTCAAATCTAGGGCTGCAGTGAATGTTCACATATAGACATTTTCACACAGAAATTAGTGGGAGGGGTAAAATATCGCCCCAAATCTCACTTCCCTTTTTCTTTCTTTTTGCTGGATACAGTTTGGAGACTGTGCGCTTCCCATTGAGTGGATACTTGGACACCATTACTTAAAAAACCCCAAAAACTACCACTACAAAAAACTTGGGAATTCCTGTTATGCAAATAATTCCAGCCAGTCAGATATCACAATTAGTGTGACAATGTAATGGAACCATATATCCGTCTTTGTGACAATGTATAGTCAGGAAGTATTGCCTTTACCCTGAATAGGTAAATGTCTTGGTCCCTGTCCACAGCCCCCCAAACCTGCCCACCCAACTCCAAAAGGATAGGAGCTCTCTTGGTAGCTTTCAAAGACTTATTCCATCTCTAACCCTTTAGAGTGCTTTGAGAGAGCCTTCAAGCAAGTAGATGGGGGAAGGCAATGATAGACATTGCGTAGCAGACTTTCAAAATGCTTTTGCGAAAGCCCCTCACCCAAGGATTATGAGAAAACAAAGCAATCATGGGATAAGAGGATGGGTTAAAGAGCAGGAAGCAAAGAGTAGGAGTTAATGGACAGCTCTCACTCAAGGGATGTAAGAAGTGGAGTCCCCCAAGACTCTGAATTGGGACAGGTGATTTTATGCTTGTTTATGAATGATCTGGAGTGAGTTGTCTGTGGATGGCATCAAATTGGTGGTAAAAGCAAAAAGGGATTGGAAGAGCTTCTGAACTGGGTGGTTTGGCTTCAAACTGGCAAATGTAGTAAGTGTAAAGGGATGTGTCAAATAAATATACTGTATGTTCTAATTTCACATTTCTAAGATCCCTCTCTTGGTTAGTCATCAGTGGCTCAGACTCCATCGGTGTATGACTGACCAAGAGAGGGACCTTAGAATTGTGCTAGTTAGCTAAGTGAAAATGTCAGTCCATTGTGTTGTATCTGTGAAAAAGGCATATTTCATGTTAGTGATCCTTAGGAAATTGGTTGCAAAAATTTGTATATCAGGCTACAATTGTGTTCCAAAATACATATATTAGGGAACAGGTTTAAAATGTGTACGGATTTTCATGCAAACTGTTACAGAAATGGGAGTGCACTGAATTTAAAAATCGAAAAATGAGAGGAATTGAAATCAACAGGTTCATCCATCCCAACTATGACACCATGTTCTTCATTTTTCTGAAGTCCCTTAAAAAGAAAGAAAGCCAGGTATGATTCACTTTAATTAACACTTCTGGTATCTTACTAGTCTTATAGCTCTAGTGAGTGGCATAACACACTGAGTGAAAATAAATTATCTGATTTACATTTGAAATTAGAGGCTTTGCTCAGCTATAAAAATGAAAGGGGACTTTCTAAGGCAATTAAGAGGAAATGAGATGAATTGTACCTTTATGAACAGCTGTGTTTACTAGCTCCTGTGTACACTAATCAGGAAATCAGATTACCCATGTTACTATAAATATATCTCATAATGAGAAATCAGGATTAAATTAAAGCTAGAATAGGAACAAAGACTGTATTAGTCTTGAAGAAGCTAATTCTTGCAGTAGCCTTGTACCCGAGAGAGTCATAGATTATTAAGAGCTTCTCTTAAAAACAAAATTTGTTAATGAACTGGCATATCGATGTTTACATTCTCCTATGTAGAGTGATTTCCTGCCTTTCAAAAAAGATTGTGGGAGCTTTTAAAACATACATTCAGCTAATCAAAATCAAGTGGCCATAGAATGCCAAAGAATAAGCTATAACATTGATATATTTGGAGTTGACAATAAAATTCCACAATACTCCTTCACACCAAAGGAGTGCCTGTATCTTATTAAGGTATTCAATGCTATATCATCAGTTTATTAGCAGCTATTAAGAAGCTGGTGACAATATCCTTGAGAAAGGGCTACAACACGAGACCAAGCCTATTAGGGAAAAATAATTGCAGTATATAAGTGCTTCTCTGGGAAAGAATGAAGGGGAACATCCAATGCTGTATTTCCATTCTCAGAAGGGTTTTTGATTCAGTGGAGGCCTCCACTAATGCAGGGGTGGGTATGGAAGGGGATAGGTAAATTTGAATGAGTCCTTCTCCCCCAGAGCAGTGTGGGAAGTGATTCAGGGGGAAACAGGGGAATTCAGTATAGGCCACATGCTATCAATATCCCAACCATGAACAGAATGGCAGCAATGGATGCCATGCAGTATGCATCAGAAATCTTCTTCTTCTTCTTCTTTTAAAAAAACTTATCCAAATCTCTGGCAGCTATTAAAATGTACAGATTAGATCAGGCACCCCCAAACTTCGGCCCTCCAGATGTTTTGGACTACAATTCCCATCATCCCTGACCACTGGTCCTCTTAGCTAGGGATCATGGGAGTTGTAGGCCAAAACATATGGAGGGCCGCAGTTTGGGGATGCCTGGATTAGATACATAGATTAGAATGCTTTCTTGCTTGTTAAAAAAAAATCCAGAAGACTAAAGCAGGATACAATATTAAACACTTACTGTGAAACAAATCAAACAAGTACTCCATGTCAGAATTGAGCCAGCAATAAATCACACCGTGCAGTTGGAGTTAACTCTTTATTAGCAAAAACATGATCCACACAGACTTGGCAGCGTCAGGCCTAACGAACACAGCAACTCATCTCTGGTAGGTCTTGTCCCTCAGGAAGCAGTTGCTGAGATTGAAGGCTCCCACCTCCCCACAGCTGTCCAGGTCTCTTCCTCTCCAGCCCCCCCCCCCCGTAATCGAAGACTGCACATGCGTGCCTGTCTTTCCTCCTCTCCTGCTTCAGCTTCTGCCTCTAATTCTGGACTGCTTCCTGCCAAAGACTGTCCCGGCTCACTAAACCCTGTTTAGCTTCTGACACCTCCTTTCCCCAGTTTTCTCCCTCTTTTCCCTGTGGCCACTCATCATTGTCCCACCACCACTCTCTAGGCTCTGAGCCTTCTCCACTTGCTGGTTCCCCAGCTGGTTCCCCCCCCCCATTCCTCTGTGTTCAACCAGTCCATGATGCTCTAGGATCTCTTGGTCAAGAGGTGTTGACCAGTGAATGTGTTCTCCACTTTCCTTTCACATCACATAAGACAAGACTTTTCACCATTTTATCTTCTTATCTCTACATTTTCACAACTGTTTGTGAATTATTATTTTTAAGAAGTTCTCATGAATATTCACCAGTGGGGAAACTGCCTCAGATGGGAAATGATGTGAGAAAGTGGTGGCTGCTCTCTCTCACACACACACACATAATCTTTTTTTATTCAGTTTTACACTACATATTTAAATTCAAACATTAAACAAAATAATTAACATTTCTGAATCTTTGGACTTCCCTCCGCCCTTCCATGGTTTCCATTTTCAATCTTTTCCAGCTGCATCATGTATTTTCTCTATTTTTCTTAAAATAAGCCATTTTTACCTTAATTTATAGTACATTACAAGTGTTACTCAAATCCTGCCAGTTTTTACTTGTTTACAGTGTTCTCTTAGATAATTTGTAATTTTTCCCCATTCCTTATTAAAGTTCCTCTTTTCCTGGTTTCTGATTTTCCCAGTCATTTTTGCCATTTCAGCATAGTCCATCATCTTCATCAGCCATTCGTCTCTGGTCGGGACTTTATCTTCTTTCTATCTCTGGGCCAGTAGTATCCACACTGCTGTCATCGCATAAGTGGTGGCTGCTCTCTGGCAATGTTTCCTGAGCACCCCACCTTTCTATTGGATAGCAGAGCTGTATGTGCCACATGGCCTTTTGGGCACTCCCATACCTCAGGAATATGGGTGATGGGTGCCAAACAGCCCTCAGAATAGAAGCTACTATCTCAATACCACTATTGAAATAAAATCCAACTGCCTTTCCAATCAGCTTCAGTGCACAGAATGGGATTGGTGTACCATCTTGTTGGGAGGCAGGATTATATCATGGGCTATCCAAGGATGGGAATGCCTCTCCAGATATAGCTTTCCCCGTCATCTCCCTTATTAATGAATTCATATCATTACCTGAAGAAATGAAGCTTTACACCAGGCATCCCCAAACTCGGCCCTCCAGCTGTTTTGGGACTATAACTCCCATCATCCCTAGCTAACAGGACTAGTGTCAGGGATGATGGGAATTGTAGTCCCAAAACAGCTGGAGGGCCGAAGTTTGGGGATGCCTGCTTTACATAAACAAATTGCAATGGAAACATGAACCGGAAATTAAGACAATGCTGCAATCCTAGCCATGCTGATTTGAAAGTTAACTCCATCAAAATCAATAGGACTTCTGCAGAGAATATGTTTACAATGGGAGAATAACTGTGAAATACATAGTCGTTTCTCTTTTAGAAATCTGATGTGGGTCAAGGCTCACCTACCTTGTGCCTTCTCAGCCCACCCAAATGTATTTTCCCCCAGCAGCAGCTGGAGAGATAACTGCAGGCCCCCTGTGGAATAGGCTACGGACAAATTATTATTCTTTCTTAAAACCCCAACTCTCTATTACAACACCGAGCAGCATTTTTACGAATCCTCTCCCTTTGACACTCTGACACAGCTCCAGGAAGCAAGCATTGCCTTCATTAGAGAAATGCCAGCCAAAGGGTCCTTTCCAAAGTTCTGTGTATTCCACGTGGAAAAGAGAACATAATGTTATCTTTCCACTCATTACAAATCTATGATGCTGTCATTACTGGTAGAGCTGGGGGAGAAAAATGATTTTTTTCCTCCCCTTAGTGTGCTGCCTTGTAGACCAATGCCACTAGGGAAATATCACAGGCTGCTTTATAGATGACTGCCTTATTTTATATGCAGGTACATCATAAAGAACTTCATGCCTGAAAGGCTTTCTAGGGACACAATGCTTTTTGCCTAGGTAAGAGTCTCCTTTACTGTTCCTTCTCTATGATAAAATGTATCCCCCATTTGCCACTTTCCTCCCATTTATAATTTAACAGTATTCTTGCTCTCTCCAGTTGAAAAATCCAAGAGAGCCTCTCAGGGTCTGGGTCCCCCCACCCCCACCATTTTCTCTTGCCCCCGAACCTGTGCAATTAACTTCTGTCACCTTAAAAGCCTTTCTCACAGCGCATTGCTCCAGCTGTTGAAGCATATGTAATTACATCCAGCAGAACCTGTCCTGGGGCATGCTAGTTTCATACAATTTTTATATCACCTTTTTTCATTATTCAGGCAGAGTGAAATCTTTAGGACAATGTGATTAGACTAAAATTGGAACTATTCAAGGTATGGTATTTTGTGGGAAATGTAGGCTTTTCACATCTTGACAATGAGCTGAGAAAACTTATTGTGAGAGAGGGAAAAGGAAGAATTTAATTCACTTGGCACATATTGGTCATATTTTAATGCTTGGACACAATCCACTTGGAATATCTCCGGAGCAAGCCCCATTGAACCAATTGGATTTTCCTGTTCATTTCGATGCATCTTTCACAAGAGATGCCCCCCCTCCATTATAACTGCAGTCTCTCTCGCTCTCATCACTTTGACTGGTTACAACTCCAGATTAGTGATTCATTAGTATTTTATGGCTTTAGTTGAAGCTTAATTTGGTGGAAATTGAGTCAATGATTAATAGCCCACTACATACCTGTCTGTGATCTTTTTTTTCCTGACTTTGCCAGAGAGAATCTATAATGACTAATTTGAGAAGATGAAACAATTGTGATGAGCTATGCATATGTGCCCCCAAAGCAATTGTTTTAGCATGGAATTATAAACAGCAAACTTGAATGAGTGGACTAAAAATCAGCATGGCAAAAGTAACATTATCAGCATTAGTATGTAGCTATGTGGTATGGTTATGCCTCACAACAGAATGGCAAGATCTGGATGTAGGGAGTTTGCCCAACTCACTATATTGCTACAATCAGTGGACAAGATACCATGCAAAATAGCTTGGGTCCACATGTGTTTTGGAAAGCGGCAGGGTGGTCCCTCCCATCAAAATATTTGCTTAACCCTTCCATTGACATGGAACATTTTGTGAGCTTCTTTGCTGAACTTTGAAACATCAAATGCCTAGAAGTAATGGGAAGGGAAAATTAGGAACTATGTCCATCCTCTAGCAAAAGTGAACCACTTACATCAGGAATAGTAATGGATCTAAGACTGGGCTCTGTTGGCCATTCTAAATTTAATGGGTCCTGGGCATCTGCCTAACCTGCATGTGCTAGGAATGATTGAAGGGGTTATATATGAGAAGGATTTGCATCTGCCCCCTCTCTAGATCACCCTGTCCCCCATAGTAAGTCATAGGGGCATAGGAAGCTACCACATCAGAACATCTTGCTTAGTACTTCCTACATTAGCAGACAGGCAATAACTCTTGCAATGGATAAGGCTCTCAGTTGCTACTAACCCTGATGGCTATGTTCTCCCTCCACAGCTGAAGGCAGTATGCTGCTGAATTCCAGTTGCTGGAAAACATAAGAAGGGGGAGTGCTGTTTTGTCACATCCTGATTATTCCCACAGGCATCTGGGTGGCCACTGTGAGAACAGAACACAGAACTAGATGGACCATTGGCCTGATCCAGCTGGTTCTTGTTATGTTCTCCAGTGTTTTAGACAGGTTGACTTCTCAGCCCTGTTTGGAGATGTCAGAAACCAATTGTCTTTATATGCAAAGCATGTGCCCTGCCACTAAACTACAATATAGCCCCCTAAGTGCCATAAAATTATGGTTAGTTTGGAAAAAAGCATACTACGTGATATACTTTCTCGAAAAAGTTTGCTATTTAACTTTTTATTTGTAGTTATTTATTTATAAAATTCATATACTGTACCGCCCTTCATCAGTAGATCTCAGGGTGGTTCCCAACTTAGAAGATCGCATCTTCATCAGAAGATCTCAGGGTGGTTTACAACTTAGAAGAAATCACATATATAAAGTGTTATCCTTTTATGTGAGGGGTCATTAGGCATCTGAATGAAACACCGGAATATAAGAAGTTTTATGAATGTTCCTTAAAGCGTGTGGCTACATCCTGCAAGGAGTTACATTGTCATTCACTGTACTATTTAAGAACACAATATGACAACATTAGCCCATGACTCTAAATCTATGGTTTATTGCTCTTAAGGCAGTACTACATATTCCTTTGAAGTGGGTTTGTGCTGATGCTTCAATTAAGAGATAATCCATAATGAAATGGAGCAGCCATCTGGTGGCTAGATCAGAGAAGTAATGCGGTCTTACAGACATAACTTAACTTTCTGAAGGATAATTTCCCTGTATGGAAATCTCCCAGGCACTTCAAGTCCATTCTGCTTTCAAATGGTACCGACAAAGCAGGCGAATTAACACCCCCAAGGGAAGATCTGCTTTTCATGGGATTTGAATCCGCCAGTGCACAAGACACAAGACAGTTGCACTTATTGGGCTCAAGTAGCTTGCCAACTTAAACCAGGGCCTCCAATAGATGGTAGACTTCTACAAAGCCCAAAGCCAGCAGAGGCCCCTGACTCTTATGTTTCATTTTTTTAAAGAGTTCCTAAATGCTCTAGAAAAAAAGGTTATAATCCAAAATGTGAGCCCCTACCCCCTCCACCACTGGCAATTTCTGTGAAATGAACTAGCCTAACCTGGCTGCTCCAAGTCCCCCCCCCCTTCAGCTATTTAGCTTAAACCAACAAACTCCAAAACAACCTTTGTTATCCTTGATCCCATGCACAGGCCCCAAATGGACAAATGGGTAATCATCCATTGTGGCACCCCAGTAAGGATCTAGGAAATAATGTATAATGTAATGATAAATGGTACTTAATTGAGTAATGACTCAGTGTCTAGAAAAGAAGTTTTATTTAGTGAGGATGTCTTTTGTCTTCTTGATGAAAATGCAAATTAAAACATTAATAGTTTATAAATGTGTGCAACTAGAAGACAGTGAATGTGTGTCCTGTCCTAAATTGAATAAAAGCAGTGAATATTCCATTAAACATGTGGAAATAAATTTTGAAGCCAGTTTTAGAAGTGCACATTTAAATATTTATCCTTGCATAGTCTTTCAGCTAGGGAAAGGCCTCTTTCTTAATGTCTTATAGATATATAATAAGAGAAAAGGTTTCGTTAATGTTCTTGGCTGTCTATACACAATACATTAAAAGCACCCCCTCTGGAATTCTGAGAACTGCAGGGAACTGGGAATTTTAGGCCAATGAGCGGTAAACTAGAGTTCACAAGATTATTTGACAGGAAAATATACTTCAAATGAATTGTGTGTATGCAGCTCATATAAGGCTTACCAGATCTTGTAACAAAGGTAGCCTAACATTGGATTTAAACTTAGTCCGTCAAGCTATACATAGGATCCTGAATACTTGAATGATGCTAAATCAGACACAGCATTTTCCAACCACATTTTATTCATTGTATGAATTCCAACATTGTATGGCTCTTCCCTGACACTTAATTTCCATGGGGGAGCTAGAGTTTGGTTAGCTATTTGTCTAGAATCTGAGGGAAATCAATAGTGCTCACAGAACCAGCAGAATGTAGTCTGTAGTGTGCTAAATCTACAACATTTGGTTTTTATGAATTGCTATCAGTAAAGCCTTTAAGATAAGTTTTGCGCCTTGTATTTTTGTTTTAAAGGAACTTCAATCATGAATGGAAATAAGGGCTTGGCTTTCTTTTTCATTTTCTTTATTTCTTTAAATGAGGAGTTGGCTTAATGTCTTTTATAGATTTTTCTTTCACCAAATTATTATTGCAGGTCCCCTGTGTAGCAATCTTGAAGCACTTCTTTTTCTCTGAAGCTTTTGTTTTAATAACAAAGTTAATCCCAAAGCATTTCTCTGGAACCATCCAGGAATATTAAGTGGCCCAAACAAATTTATTTTTGTTTCGTGTTAAATGGCAGCCATATGCATCCGAAGCTGAACTGCACCTGGCTCTGATTTATTGTGAAGCGACTCTCTGAAATCTCACTCTGGTCCTGTGCTTCAGAAAATTGATATTAAATGCTCTCTCATTAAAAGGAGAAAAGCGAAACAATGCTAATTAGATTTAAGATGCGCAATCTGAGGCTGCTCAGGATGACTCAGCAAATTTCTTCTCAGTGAATAAGCTCTAAGGTAAAAAGGTAAAGACTTAACCCCTGGATGGTTAAGTCCAGTCAAAGGCGACTCTGGGGTTGCGGTGCTCATCTTGCTTTAGGCCAAGGGAGCCAGGGTTTGTCCACAGACAGCTTTTAGGGTCATGTGGTCAGCACGACTAAACTGCTTCTGGCGCAACAAGACACTGTGACGAGTGCCAGAGTGCACAGAAATGCTGTTTACCTTCCCGCTGAATGAGCTCTATCAGTGCTTGGGAGTCTGAATGGTCACCATATTTGAGAAAGGAGCCAAAAAAGTTCACAGACTAATGTGGAAATGTGAACAACTGATAACTGGGTGAATTTGTGAGTCTCAGTTTCTCATTTTTCTGGCCCTTTAGCCAGGAAAGGCCAAATGTGCATATGTGTGTGGATTCTGGAGAATGGGAAATGTGTTCTTTCCCCCTTTCCTTCTCCCTGAAACATCCTGGTATAGAGTGGAGGGTTGTTGTTTCTTAACCTCATAGCATGCTTCCCCTCCCCCCCAGCAGCCTAATACCTCACACTCTGGGATTACTATATGTTGTTTGTGGCTTGAGCAAGACAATTTCATTTTCTTTCCCCCATCAACTCCATTTTCCTCCCCACCCCCCACTTCAACAAACGCTTCCATATGTTCTAGAACAGGGGTCCCCAAACTTACCCAGCTTCAGGCCGGTGCCTGCAGTGCCAATCATGCGGTGGAGTGTGCGTGTGTGCCCATTCGTGTGTGCACACGCTATTTCTGGCGCAATTCCAGGTCGGAGGAGTACTGGAAATAGCTTGTGCGCATGCGCACAGGCCTCCTCCAATCTGGAAGTGTGCCGAAAATGACGCTTGCGCATGCACACAAGCTATTTCCGGCGTTCCTCTGACCCAGAAGTGGGCAGCCACGCCACAACACTAAGAGCGGGCGGCGACAGCGGGCGGCGGGGGTCATCACAGGCTGGATAAAAGAGGCCTTTGGGCCGTATCCAGCCTGCAGGCCGTAGTCTGGGGATTTCTGTTCTAGAAGCTCAGAGTTCTGCATCTGGCCATTTTTTTTAAAAAAAACATGTTCTTTATCTTTTTATGTGCCAACTTAGATCTACATACAGTGGTACCTTGGTTTACAAACAGTCTGGTTTGCATACGTTTTGGATTACAAACACGTCCAACCTGGAAGTGCATGTCCCGATTTGCAAACATTTTTGGATTACAACCCATTTTTTTGTATTACGAACAAATTTTTTTTGGAGGCCCCATTGGCGAAAGCACACCTTGGGTTACAACCTGTTTTGGTTTACAAACGGACCTCTGGAACAGATTATGGTTGTAAACCAAGGTACCACTGTACTTATATAAGTGCACAATTAAAAGTGTGAACTGCTTCCTGGCCCTATGCTGTTATTTGTTTTCCTTTTCAACCCTGATACTGTATTTGGGTTGAAGTAATAATAATGAAAACTCAAACCACGACAGTACATGGATTCCACATATTACAGTACATTAGAAGACATCAAGAAATAAACAGGATTCTCATCCACTCATAAAGCAATTTTTTTCATGTTTTCATTAAGGCTTTGATACACAGGAAGCATTGGGCAGAAAGCTTTGCAAAATTAGTATTTGCGAAATCCTGTCTTGGGAACAAACCTATCGTTTCAGACTGCAAGACTGCCATTCCAGCATTTTTTATGATCAGCAAGACCCATTAAAATCATTAGTAAAACAAATCACTCTTATCCCTCCCTCTTATTGTTTTGCCTAAATAAATCTTCTCTGCTTTATAAAAGGCAATTAGTCCTTGGCATCATGTCTCACAGCTGTTCCACTGCAGAAATCATAAACACCAGCCCTGCCATCTCTTAAAGCAGCCTTAACAGTTAGAGCACAGATCTGCATGTGTATAATGTGGCTCCAATCAGATGTGTGGCAGCAGATCTGTGTGCTTAAGCCTGAATCTTCCTCTATCACAAGGAAAACTCTCTCTCTCTCTCTCTCTCTCTCTCTCCCCCCTCTCCAGGGGCAACATACATGTGGTTTATGGACTGCAAAATCATTCCTTAACTTTTACTTCCCTGCCATTCACCCCTGTGAAACTAAATAATTAATTAAAATCAATCATCACCATGCATCACAATTAAAAACAGCAGAGACCCTGCCTGCAGACTTGCAATTTGTTGATGGCTGGGAGGGGGCTAAGGATCGTAAGCAGGTGAGGAGGAGTTTCTGCTGTTGTGGTGACCCCAGTCATGCCCAGACAGATAGAAAACTTCCACTGATAGGTGTATTGCCAGCGGCAGTAAGTATAAAGCCCAGAAATGGGTGTGGGGCAGGGCTATGGTGCTAGGGTCTTTGAATCCACTCAGCCACACCATCCTAGATCTGGTGTAGTGAAAAAGGAGAGAGAATCACCGCTTCCCTTCCACCCTCACCAGTGTGAGCTGGCAGGACTTGGGATGCAGCAGTAGAGTAGTATTTCACGCTGCTCTGGAAATCAGTTTAAATTTATGAAAAGGGTGTCTTGCTTCATCAATCTAGGGAGGAATGTTTAATCAAGACGATTCTCTTTAAGATTAAATGATTCATCTCCAAGAAACATCCTGTCAGAATACAACATAATATTTCTATTAAATCTTTTGTGCTTAATAAAATAATAGTCAGAAGACATTCTCTCCCCCACCCAACACTATGCAAAAAAGGAGAAATTAACTGACTGATGACAATGATTTAAACACACATTTCAACAATCACTCAGTGCCATCTCCCCAATAATTATAACATGAATCCAAAAGAAAGTTAAAACGGAACAGTGTTCTCCAGAAGCTGGCCATGTGTCAGGGTTGCGCCAGATGGGGAGGAGTGGTGGCAAGCCCCCCTAGGCGAAGCGGCAACCATGGAAGAGTCTGGGGAAATAGAGGAGTTCATACCTGGAGAAGACTGGTGGCGGCACTCCTCCGAAGAGGAGGATAGGGAAGAGGGATAGGGAAGAGGGAAGGCCAGAACAGGAGGATCAAGGAGTTGAGTCAGAACCAGGCCCTTGTGAGGAGAAGAGTTTGCAGGCCCCCTCCCCTCCTCCCTTCACAGCTGTTGAGCATAGAGCTGAGAAACGGACGGAACAATTGGAGGCAGCTGCAGCTCGTAAGAGGCGTGGTGAGGAGCCGGCTACTTAAGGAAGGCTGGCTGCTCCCTTCACCAGCACTTGCAACTGCTGTGCTGAAGTGCCTGGTTGTCCTTGTTCGTCCTGTTCTTGACTTTGGCTCCTAACTTTGCCTTCTCCTGACCCCCGGTACTGATACCCGACTGCTGCCTTCAGCACGCCAACCTGTTGGCGCTCTAACACCATGCACGCTTATATACAGAGGAGTCATCCATTCTTAATAAGGTACCAGGACATAAGTAACAACCTTACAGTGGAGACTCGCTCTTTAGAGCAGATGGGGCACCATCCCACCAATGTCAGTCTTGATTCCTCCAAGCCAACCTTCCTGCCTTCTTACTTAAAACCTGCTTCCTCATCCTCAATCCTGCTTTTGCCCTTGTAGAACTCACTAGGGAGAAGGATGGGAACAAAAATAGAATTAGTTGGTTTAACCTGCCTCAACCACTGGCTCAGTTACTGCTGTTCTTCCTGTCTTCCATTCTGCCAGTCCTAGGGACCAACCACCACTGCACAAAAAGCTGTGTTTTTGTGAGTAGAAATGAGTGGACATATACACATTACATGCGTCCAAAGACTCTGAAGTTTGAAATTGCCATGATTTATGGCGCCACCTTGATTAACTGCAAGGCCATAGTTCTAATAATTGGTTAGAATTATAACTAAAAGTGATCTAGATACCTGGCCATGCTCATATTAGAAATCTGTGAAATCTGTGGGATTTAAGTTAGTCTAAGCATGACTTAGTCTGGATAAAATCCATTATTATTACGTTATAAAACATGGTTTGCTATTGGAGGACCTGGCTGAAAAATCACACAGGCAAAAATCCAAGTGGTGGTGGATTCAGTAACTGTTTCTCATGATGAGACCCTGAGAAAGTCTTCAGAAGTGCTCATGGGAACACTTCAAAACAGAGTCTGCCGATCAGTCTAAGGCAGGGATAGGGAACATGCAGCCTTCCAAATGTTGTTGGATTCCATCTCCCATCAGCCCCAGGCAGCATGGCCAAAGGTCAGGGATGATAAGAATTGTACAGTCGTACCTGGTTTGTCAAACACCTTGGGACTCATACGTTTTGACTCCCAAAAACCTGGAAGTAAGTGTTCCGATTTTTGAAGGTTCTTTGGAAGCCGAACGTCCGACGCGGCTCCTGCAGCTTCCAATTGAGTGCAGGAAGCTCCTGCAGCCAATCAGAAGCTGCGCCTTGGTTTTCAAACAGTTCCAGGAGTTGAACAGACTCCCGGAATGGATTAAGTTTGACAACCAAGGTACCACTGTAGTCCAACAGCATCTAGAGGGCCTCTGGATAGCCACCCTTGGTCTAGGGAGATCCAGGCAGCTATACTACCTGGCCCAATTTCAGACTATCTGTGAGATTACCCTATGGCAAAAGGGTAAAAGGCAGCTAGGAAAAGAGGGGCTGGTCAGCATTCACGACATTTCTTGACTGGTAAACATGGCAGTGTTCACAAGCATCCCCAGAGCAAAATCCCAAACCCTCCAATTCTCCTTGATCAAATGATTGTTTTAGGATGCTCTGTGAGGTTTCTGTAATTTCATTTTATATTTATGGCAAATGAAACCTCTTGCTGTTTTTCCTCTCCATTACAGTCTGTGAATGCACCTAATAAATATTGGGGAAAATGTGCAGGGGACGCAGCCTCAGATATTCCCACCCCTGAAGAAGAAATAGGAAATGAAGAGAAATATAAACAAAATGAGACAAGACAGTGAGATAGTCACTCTTTTTTTTTAAATGATCACCCTCCAGTCTAGTTGTTCCATCTATCCCTCATGTGCAATCTTTTGGTGACATACACACACACACACACACACAGAGAGAGAGAGAGAGAGAGTATATATCCCCCAAACACAGAAAAACATGATGTGCTTTAGAAAACCCAGATGTATCAGACTCTTTTATGGAAGAGGAGAGGAGAAATTAAATGCCAGGTGGTCTCATCAGTTTTAACTGCAAGCAGATTGACCTTTACATTAGGTCATAATGTGAAAACCATTGTTCATGTATGCTGGATAATCCACGCCTTTCTTTAAGCTCAATACTGTTTCCATTTCAGCACATTTTCCATTATTTCTAGAATGGCATCAAATCCTGCTTTCCTATTACTGGGTTGACATCTCAGCAAATATGGATGGTTACTTTAATAGCAGGCTTTGGAGGTGTGTGGGATGTCACAAGGGGCCTATCTCTGAGCTCTCTAGAAAACCAGGAGTCTTTCCAGGCAATAAAGGGGCACAACGTTTGGAAAGGCACATCTGTATTGTTAGTTGCAAACTGTTATGGTATTGTTGTTATTGCCGCTTTCTCTGCAGCAGTACACTGAGTGGGAATAATTAGAAACCGGGGGCATGAAAATGTCCCATTTTGTAGAGTGAAAGGAAGGGATATTCAAATTACCAAATCAGGGCACACTCTTACCTTCCTCTGAAATACAAAGCATGGAATGTTCTTTGGCAACAGCAGGTTACATCATTACACACCCAACTGGTCATACCAGACTTAAAATTTAAACATTTTCAACTAATGACAATATATTTCAGTTATCTGTTGCCTTTTTGTGTGTAACAATACATCAGATTTGCTAAAATCAGGGATGGGCACTGAAAACTAGGACCCCCATTATATAAACCTGAAGGAGCGTCTCCTCCCCCATCGTTCTGCCCAGACACTGAGGTCCAGTGCCGAGGGCCTTCTGGCGGTTCCCTCACTACGAGAAGCCAAGTTACAAGGAATCAGGCAGAGGGCCTTCTCGGTAGTGGCACCCACCCTGTGGAATGCCCTCCCACCAGAGGTCAAAGAGAACAACAATTACCAGACCTTAGAACACGGGTGTCAAACACAAGGCCCGGGGGCCAAATCCGGCCCGCCAGACCTCGTCATGTGGCCCGCCGAGCGCCCCAGTCAGCGGGACCCAGCAACGGGACCTTGCTGCTGAAGCGCCGCGCCGACAAAGCGCCGACAAACAGCTGGGGCCTGGGGGGGTAGCGCGTGGAGCGTGGAGCGCCCCGAGCCACAGCAGGAGAAGGAGGAGGCAGCTTGCCGGGTCAGCGCCCAGCAGCGCCGCACGGAGAGTCCCGAGCCTCTGCGACGCAGCAGTGCTCTGTAGCACTTTGAATCCTCCTCCTCCTCCTGCCACGGCTCGGCGCCTGGAAACGGCTGTTGCTGCTGCTGCAGCAGCACAGACAAAGCACCCAGCTGCGCCGCGTGGAGGAGGAGGATGATTCAAAGTGCTACAGAGCACTGCTGCGTCCCAGAGGCTCGGGACTCTCCGTATGGCGCTGCCGGGCACCGACCCGGCAAGCCGCCTCCTCCTCCTCCTCTTGCCTCACCTCCTCCTCCTCCTGCCGCAGCTCAGCCTCTCCTTCCTTCCTTCTTTATCTCTGTCTTCTATCCCTCTTTCTTTTTCTTTCCTTCTTTATTCCCTTCCTTCTTTCCTACTCTTCTTTCTCTCCCCTCTTTCCTTCCTCTCTCCCTCCTGCTCCCTCTTTTCTTTCTTTCTTTCTTTCTTTCTTTCTTTCTTTCTTTCTTTCTTTCTTTCTTTCTTTCTTCCTTCCTTCCTTCCTTCCTTCCTTCCTTCCTTCCTTCCTTCCTTCCTTCCGTCCTTCCCATCTTTCTTCCTCTTCCTCATTCTTATTTTTTCTTTCCCTCTCTACTTCCTTCCTTCTTTCTCCCTTTCCGTCTTCTCTCCCTCTTTCTTTTTCTTTCCTTCTTTATTCCCTTCCTTATTTCCTACTCTTCTTTCTCTCCCCTCTTTCCCTCCTTCCTCCCTTCCTCCCTCCCCTCCCTCTCCCTCTCCTCAGAAACATAGGATGCTGCTTTATACTTCTGGCCCTTAAACCCTGGAACCAGGAGAGCAGCTCCAGTGAGTCAACCTCAGCCAGTCCCTTTGGTGAAGGGTGGTGGCTCACTGTCCTGCATGCAGAAGGACCCCAGCATCTCCAGGTACCAGTAGCTCTGCAAAGCTCCTGCATGAAACCCTAGCGAGCCTCCACCACCCAGTGCAGTTACCAAAAATCATTTTTCAATAAATTGTACAATAATTGTACATTTGAATATCTACTTGCCATTATTTTGACTATGTTTCTGCTTTCAGAGCTAGTTATTACTTACAATATTACAAAAAAACAGTAATAATTGAATGCAGTGACAATAATTTATGATAATAAAGAGTGGACACATAGTCCTACAGATACAACCGGCCCTTTGAGGGTGACCAAACTGCTGATGCGGCCCCCAATGAATTTGAGTTTGACACTCCTGCCTTAGAAGGAATCTTAAGGCAGCCCTGTTTAGGGAAGCTTTTAATGTTTGATGGATTTCTGTATTTTAATGTTTTGTTGGAAGCCGCCCAGAGTGGCTGTAAAGGTCAATCTGCTTGCAGTTAAAACTGATGAGACCACCTGGCATTTAAATAAATAAATAAATAAATAAATAAATAAATAATAATTATTATATAAACAATTTTTCCCTGGTTTTAAAAAAAGCAGCCACACATAGTGGTTGGGGTTGGAAATGTGGGCGGATTTGGATTGGGCTATGGCGATTAAGTCCAGTCCTACACACTGTTTTCTTAGTGGAAATCACACCCAGCCAGCTGCTGTAAGCCACAAAGGGGACCTGGCCTTATTTTCCAAGTAACCCCAGTGAACTTGCATGCATCTGGGGCTGGAGAAAGTGTGGGCTGGAAAAGGAGTGAGTATGCTTTTCACCTCCCTCCTCTCAAAGTTGTCAATAAACTGCAATTTCAGAGGAACCTTCTCTAGGGGGTTGCAAATCCTGAGCCCTCTCCCTTTTTACAGAACAAAGGGATAAAGGAACTAAGGAACAGCTCCACAATGATTTTCTGATTTTAGTTCTTCAGAATGCTTTAGATTCAGGAAAGAATTTATTAAACAACATCTCATAGCGGTAGCAAGTGATTAACGAAGCAATTGATTGTTCAGAAGAAACTATATCCAGATCTTGGCAGTCAGATTGATTATGCAAAAAAGATAAACTATAGGAGGTGGTTCAGCCTCCTATAGTTCATACTCCTTTTGAGTCGGAGCTTCCCTCCGAGAATTTTTATAAAATAAATGTTCTGGTTGTTTTAAATCTACTACCCTCCTGATAATTTGGATGACTGAGGAAAAAGTATGTTATTTATTCTCTAAATTGATATCCTGCCTTTCCTCCCCAAAGAGCCGAGGGTGGCAAACAACAAGTGATAAAAATATATTTTGAAAGCCCTTACATTTAACTAAGTTTGCTACTCTGCAGTCTTCGATGCCAGCTAGTTCAAAGGATTCCAGTTTTTCAGAAGGAAAATGGAGCCAGGGAAAGAATTCTGGGCTTGCCTCTTTGTATAGGGTCCTGCTGATGCCGAATGCAAAATTCTTTAGCCCCTTCATTGGTTTCTCAAGGTGTGTGAGCCAGAAAGGGGATGCTCTCGCTTAGATCCACCTTTCTTTATTGTTGCTTTGCCACTATTGCTAGGAAGAGGAGGGAAATGGTTGAGACCAGAAAGCTCATTTGCCCCACTCCCAGCGGTCCTGCAAGCCTTTCTATCAACAATGTGTGGTATGATGTGGTTTCCACCGTGCTGTTTGTTTGTTTGTTTTTATTGCATTCCTATATACTGTACTGCTTTTCTGCAGGGCATCCTAGGTGTTTTTCAATTTTAAAAGCACTAAAACAAATGATATAAAACAGGCTTCCTCAACCTTGACCCTCTAGATGTTTTGGGACTACAACTCCCATGATCCCTAGCTAGCAGGACCAGTGGTCAGGGATGTTGGGAGTTGTAGTCCCAAAACATCTGGAGGGTCGAGTTTGCCTATGCCTGCCATAGACCAGGCTTCCTCAAACGCAGCCCTCCAGATGTTTTGAGACTACAATTCCCATCATCCCTGACCACTGGTCCTGCTAGCTAGGGATCATGGGAGTTGTAGGCCAAAAACATCTGGAGGGCCGAGGTTGAGGAAGCCTGATATAAAATGTAAAGTTGGCAGAGGGAAGGGCACTGTCTCTTACCCTCCAACATTTCTTTGATAAAAATAGGGACGTCCCATTCCATAATGATAATATTACTATTTATACCCCACACATCTGACTGGGCTGCCCCAGCCACTCTGGGAAGCTTCCAACATATATAAAAACATAACCAAACATTAAACATTTAAAAACTTCCCTATACAGTGGTACCTCGGTTTATGAACACAATTGGTTCCGGAAGTCTGTTTATAAACTGAAGTGTTCATAAACTGAAGCGAACTTTCCCATTGAAAGTAATGGAAAGTGAATTAATCCATTCCAGATGGGTCTGCAGCTTTCGTAAACCGAAAATTCGTAAACCAAGGTGTTCGTAAACCGAGGTTCCACTGTACAGGATTGGCTTCAGATAGCTTGGGGGTCGGATAACTCACCATACCCTCCAACATTTCTCCAATGTTTTCTGTGAACTGCCCTGAGACTTCTGGGTATAGGGCAGTATATAAATTCAAATAATAATAATAATAATAATAATAATAATAATAATAATAATAGGGCCATCCTAAGGAAAACTGGGACATTCCGGGATCAAATCAGAAACCAGGATGTCTTCTAAATCAGGGACGTCTCTGGAAAATAGGGACACTTGGAGGGTCTGATGTCTGGCTGTGGAAGGCCCTGATGTGATCTTTGCCTGCCTGCTTTACACAGGGCAAGTGGTATCCACTGGCCCTGGGGTGGGGTGGGGTGGGGTGGGGGGAAACAGTCTGACTGGGGTAGGCCCTCATCTTGTCTTTGCCAGCCTCCTTTGCTTTGCCTTCAGCATGGGCAAAAATATGCTGCTCCTTAAGGGAAAAAGTCATAATTCTGCTCATTTTAATTACACTCCTAAAGTAATCTGATGGATTCTCTCCTTAGAGCTTTCTTTTGCTTAAGCAATGAACTTTCCAATTGCTAGAGGTCAACAGGATGTGACAAAACATCTGCCAATGCGAGCAAGAAATGGTACGAGGGCCTTGCTCCATAGCTGGTTATTATGCCGTTCATTTCTAGTTACATTTAATTTTTGAAAAGAATCACACATCTTATCATTGGCAATTAGGAGATCCCAGATGATAGCGAGAGAATTTATTAAAATGTATCCCGCTGACTTCAGGATGAAGACAATGAAATATGCAGATACTGTTGCTTTTAATTACACCAATAAAATAATCTTCTGGTCTCTTTCTCTCTCAAGACATTTCTTCAGCAATGGATTTTCTAGTTGCTACAGGCCAACAGGAAGTGGTGAAAATTTGTTAATTTAAAGATGTTTTATTAATGGCTGCAGAATGTAAAGAACAAATCATTGGAATGGATTGGGATTTGGTACTCAGTCAGTGCTTTTCTGTCACAACAGGAAAAGAAGTGGATGATTGCACCCATCCTCAAAAAAGAAATGTATTATTCTCTCTAGAATGGAACTGCAAAGAGGTCCTCCTGAATTTTGAATTGGATGAGGATGATGGAAATGGAATTATTGGAGGACTCTGGAAGCCCTGAGGACCCCATCTCCAGTCCATCCCAGTGACAAGTCGGAGGGGGGGATCCTTTGCACAGCCCTCCACCTAAGTGGATCCAGATGAATCTTCCCCTGAATACCCTACTCTGCCCACTGATCCTTGGAATTAGGGATGTCATGACCAGTGGAACAATAATGAAAGTGAGAAGCTCTGTTCAGCACCTTCAGTACGCAGCACCTTCGCTTCCTACTTCCTGTGACCCACCAATGGTCCAGAAAACAGGGATATGGGGAGGGAGTGGTAGTCAGAGGTGGAGCATGTGCCCGCGCTGCCCAGAGCAGGTGTGCGGAGCAGAGGGTGCCCTCCCAGGCATGGGATAGCCGCTCGGGTGCCTGGAGTGGCACACATGCCCTGCAGCCAGGGGCGGAGTGAGCTGCCGGACATTCAGCACACTGCCTGTGACTCCCAAGCTTCCCCCAAGCTGTCAAAATGAAGGGGAAAGGGTGGGGGAATGCGGCCAGCAAAGCGACACAGCTCTCCCCTTACCCCGATGGCTCGGGATAGGCTTGGAAGTTACGAACCTGCAGCGTGCCGAATGTCACCCCCCTCAGTGAGAGGACCTGGGGTGGTCCGCCCCCACCACCCCGCTTCCTATGCCCCTGGTGGCAGTCAAGGGGGCAGTGAGTGTTCTTCAACAGAGCATCTTTTTCTGCAGAGGAGGGGACTTGGATTTTAAATCTCAGCATCTCTTGTGGAAATGTGGTGCTATTGGCAGCTAATGCCAATGACAGTGGCATAGCTGTCAAGTTTTCCCTTTTCTCGCGAGGAAGCCTGTTCAGCATAAGGGAATTTCTCTTAAAAAAAGGGAGAACTTGACAGCTATGAACAGAGGGCACTTGGAGGATTAAAATGTTTAAAAGATCTCTCTCTGAGAGTCATCAGAAAACAGTGCTCTTCTCAAGAGATTCCCCACCATCCTATATAATAAAGTCCAAGTTGTCCCTGCGTCCAAGTTGTCCCATGTGTCCCTGGGGTACTGCGCATGTACCCCAGAGACACAGGGATTGGACAGCAGAGACTGGACGCACACACGCGTGCGCTCTCCCCCCCACCTACCGTTTCCCTGCGGCTGCCAACCGCCGCTCCTGGCTGGACTGAGCGTTGGCGGGGGGGGGGAAAGCGCGCACGTGTGTGCGTCCAGCGAGGACAGGTCTCCTTCCTGTCACCTCCCGTTTGAGCTGGTAGTGGCACTCCTGCTGACGGGGCAGCCGGTCACCCCCGCCGAAACCTCCCAATTCCCAGGCTCCGGCTCCTGCTGCTGCGGCTCCGGCGGCCAGGCTTTCCCCGTCGTTGTCATAGGCGAAGCCCGCGACGAAGCGCACTATGGCTGAGGGAGGCGGCTAGGCCCAGGCGCTGGACTCCGCCTCCCCTCGCGCCTTCCCCTCGCGCGCTCGACGGAGAAGCCCGTAAGAGGAGCGGCGAGGCCACGGCCTTCCCTCCCTCTCTGTGCTCAGCTGCGGGGCACGACAGGATAGCGAGTTTGTTTACTTGCGTTCCTGGCGTGCCCCGCGGCAGAGCGCACGCGCGCGCAAGTGAGAGAGAGTGTGCTCCCTCTCACATATCCTCTAGCGCCCGTTTTCTAAACGGGCTGAACAACACTAGTTCTACCATAAAACTGTACCCAGAAGTGACAGCAGACATCCCTGTGGATTATCTGGCAATACCAGAGTACATGTGTAAGGGTCAGAGTGCTATTGATGTAACTGGGAGCAGATAAGTTTGGACAGGCAAAGTCTGGGCCACCCATATCCTTTCAATGATACACAGAAACTTTAAAGCAGGCATCCCCAAACTTCGGCCCTCCAGATGTTTTGGACTACAATTCCCATCATCCCTGACCACTGGTCCTGTTAGCTAGGGATCATGGGATTTGTAGGCCAAAACATCTGGAGGGCCGCAGTTTGGGGATGCCTGCTTTAAAGCCTTATAGGTCTAGGACTGCCTGGTTAATGACTTTACAGTAGTTCAAAATCCAGCATCTCACAGATGTACCAATCAGAACAACTTATATTTGCGTCTTGACTCCTTTTTCCAGTGAGGAATCTGAAACCAGGCTTGGCAAACCAAGCTAGTTTCTAAACAAATAAATAGCTTGCCTTTTCCCTGAGCCCCATTGCACCACCAATGATGTCACCTGGGTTGTAACATAGTCTGAATACTTCTCAAGTTCCCAAGCTCTTTTGAGCTTTCCCCAATCCCCATAAGCCTTGAATCTCTGCTCTTGTAGCCCCTTCATTTCTCCTCCCCAAACCTACCCACAGGCAGCAGCAAAATAGGGAAAAAGCCAGCTATTTTATTTGTTTAGAAACTAGCAGCAGGAGGAGCAGCAGCTCAGGCACTGAGAAATGCACCGGTAGTTTCTGGGCTACTAGACATACAGTTTTATGAATCTGAGTACTCATTTCCCAGACCTGTTAGCTCCTGGAAAACTACAACTGCAGCATTCTAAGCACCAGGGGAAGGAAGAAGAGACGTTTCTATTGTGATGATCCTCAACATGGAAGTGAGACAAGTACAAAATGTCAGTGGGGTGATGGCGGCAGATGAGATCCCCCCCCCCAAGTGGACCTAAAGTTGGTGTAGTTTGGATACACTCCTTAAAGTCTCTGGGTGAGGGATGAAAAGCTTTTAAATGTGAAGTCACCAGCCTTCCTTTTCAGTTGAATCAATTTACATTTTGCACTGCTAGTCATCTGAGGAACATCAAGTCATGTGTAATGTAGTGATGTCACAGCTGGCCTGAGATATTTTGTTGCCTGAGGCAGAGCAACAAGTGGTGTTCTTACTCCTGTCTCCAAGCCACGGTTTATAGTACCCATAGCTGATGAAGTTATTCTGGTGCCTGGGGCAGAAAATTCTACAAGGGCTTCCCCTGCAGTAAAAGTACAATAAAAAATATTTTTGCTGCCCTTTCATGACACCCAAAATGTGCTGTCCGAGGCAGCTGACAAACCATGCTAAATGATAGGGCTGGCCTTGAGCAAAGTTCATCCATGTGTAACCTAGTCCTTTGTAAATTCAGAGAAATGGGAGAGACCAGGTTGCCAAGGTGTGCCTCATGCACTATAGTCACAACTCCTGCTATTAGAATGGCAATGAAGAAGAAAGCTCCCCCAAACTTTCTTAACCATTGAACTCAGGTAAGGACAAAGATCTGGGCCATATCTGGGGCCGCACATTACAACCATCCACTAGATCAGTGTTTCCCAACCTTTGGTTTCCAGCTGTTTTTAGACTACAACTCCCATCATCCCTAGCTAGCAAGACCAAGGTCAGGGATGGTGGGAATTGTAGTCCAAAAACAGCTGGAGGCCAAAGGTTGGGAAACACTGCACTAGATGAAACCAGGATTATTGCAAATAATCTAACCTTTGGATTGTAAGTCTTCAGGGCTACATGGTACAGTATGTCAAGCCATCACATCTAAATCTTAAAAATTCAGAGAAAGATGGATTAAACTCAGTGTCTCATATAGCACTCGTGTCTCCAGGGATGGAAAAGCATTTTGTGTGGATTCTACTAGGATGCATTTGACCTCATACATATTAGACTTGCTGCAATGAGAAAAAGTGATTTATTGCAGGAGTTAGTTCCTTGTATTCGCACTTGAGCAAAATGCCCATGCACAGTGCCTTCTACCAAGACAATAATGTGATCATTGTCTCCTAATACTATATTATGTCAGCAGCTGAGCCCTCAACCCATATTTATTCTATTATACTCCTTCAGCATTTCCCTCAGTTGGGGATACAATGTTCCCCTTTCCTTTTTTTATTTTTATGCTTTAAATCTAAAAGATTAATGGCTATCCATACCTGTATCTTATTACATTTGTAATTTTAGCATTGCAGCTTCCTGGTATATTCATGGCAGAAGACTGTGCTGCCTTATGCTGGTATATTATGCAGAATACATCCTGCTAAAATGTATGGGATTCAAACAGCCTCTTTTATTTTTCCCCTCCCGTATGCATATTAGGGTAGGAACTGTACACCTTTTTTACCCCAGCTTTCCTATTACATTATATACTCAGCTTTCTACCCTGATTGGCAGGGGTGTGTGAATCTGTTTTGCTTTGTTTCTTATTTTTTTCTAGTTCAGTTCGCCGTATTTTCACCAGTCTCTTTTTAAAAAGTCCTCATAAAAAACCAACACTTTAGTACAATTTTTCCTAATATGCATGTTTGCCCAATATATACATCTTTGCAAAGCAATTTCCCCTAATACAATGCTGTTTTGTATGTTCTGTTAACCAGTGCTTAAAAATGTTTAGGGGTACTCTCATTTTCCTACTCATATTGAAATACTGCCCCTCAATGAGTCCAAACTTAGATTCACAAAATGTCTAGGGGTATGCATCCCCACTGCGTCCCCCCAGAAATAAAGCACTGCTTTTAACTAATACATGCATTTTTCTGCAGACTTTACCCGGGAGTATGTATTTCTGTACATGCTACTTGACTGGAGAACTGCATTGCAAAATTTGGAAAAGTGTAAATTCCAAAGACCGCCTGTGCTTCTGTTTGTGTATTGTTTCAGAAAATGTGAATTAGGTATGTTTGCCTATAAATGTGAACTGAACTGAATTTCTCCCCCTCTCATACTCACTGGCCCATCATTCATGTAAGTTCCTACTCTTTCCCACCCCGAATTTTCAGTTCTCAAATAAAGGTAAACAACTGGCAGCCTTCCAACAGGGTGTTAACATTTAGTATCTGTCTTCCAGTCTTAAAATTAAGTACCCCATTTTATTAACTTCTCTTCTTCCCCCTTCCCCCATTTTAAAAGAGCACTTGATTCTCACTGGTTTGGACATAAGCACATTAAAGTACCTTTGGATTGTGTCCAAATAATTTTATGATGTTGTAAGGGCAAGCTCCACATAATGTAGAACCTGTTTCAGGCCCATTAATCTAAAAGAAACCAACCAGCCTGGGTCATGTCTGGAAATAGCTTCAAAATTGTTTCCTATCGGATAGAGAATTGTATTTTCTCCCAGCTCAATGCTTCTTTGAAGTTCGCAAAGCTCTGAGCGTATGAGAGAGAAATACACCCATGTTGTATCTTTGATATAGGCGCGTTGTAGTTCCTCCCTCTCTCCCAAATAAAATAAAGTGAAACAAGGAAAGTTAAAATATAGGTAGACAGCATATATATAACCCATGGAGGGAAGGCAACCATGAGTGATGAAAATAATTAATATTATTTTGTTCAAGTAGTCCTCAAAATGTCATTTACCTGATGGCAAATGATTTTATTCTGGCTTCTGATATATCCAAACCAGGAGACTAGGGCCAAACTATACGTTGTGGTTATTAATGTGGTTTGCACTTGAATGCACTATTTTCTTCCACACATTGCTGGCATGGCAATTCTGATTTGATCCAGGACCCTGCTAGGGGAGATGTGAGATAGAGGGGGATTTAATCCCCCTGCATCAATTTGCATTGGAAAGGAGAATGACAATGGAAGTTGTTTTGGTAATGCAAGTAGCAGGCATAGGGTCTCCAATCTGGATCGGGACCAGTGTGTGTGTGAATAATTCAAGCCCTGTATCCCCCCAGCATCTTGATCTGGTTCACCCCTGTTGACAACTTGTAGAAGAAGAAAAAAACTTGCACTCAACTGTAAACTGTGTGATAGATATAGTTTGGCCCCCAGAAGTCCTATTTATACAGTACCATCCTTCCAATCCTATGCTTAATGCATTCAGGGAGAAGAAGGACAGCATCTTCTGGCCTTGCTCTGACCTTTGCATATTCAGCAGAATGTGTTCAGCTGTGTGATATCAGATCTTCAATGGGACTGCGAACTATATTCACCAATTCTGAGTGTCCAATTGCATGGAAGATCCTGTGTGCATAGAGTTGTGTATACATAGAGGCTACGCTTATGCCTTCTGCTGAACATGATTGTGGAGGTTTTGGTGCAGGTGGGCTGAAGGCCAATGGTTGTGTGGAGATCAGTGGGCAGGACCAGAGAGTACAGTCGGCTTCCATCTCCATGCATTCAGTGTAAGTGTGGAGGAAAGCTGTGAAAGGGATTTCATGAATGCCAACAACCATTGAAATCAATAGAAACTGACTACGTCTGCCAGGCCTGCCATGGGAACAAAGATGTATAAATGGTACAGAGCAGAGTGCATTCTGAAATCCATGGCTATACTAATTTTGGGTTTAAAAGCATAAAAATTTAATAAGTAGATCAAAACTTTGGATAGCCATCCACAAAGTTTTTAGATGGTGTTTTAACTTTTAGAAGCTGTGTGAGAGGTGATCTCCAAAATATATTATTAAGAAGAAGACCCATAGGTGTTTTTTTAACAGCTCCCAAAGCCTAGGACAGCATTTTACAGTGTGAAATGCCCATAGCCACCCTGTGAGCTTCTCAATTAACTGTATTCTTTGGCCTGTTTTCAAACAGCCCAGTTGGGCACTTTAGCCATTACATGCTATGTTAGCCAGGAGTGGTTCATCATGTAGAGAGGAGCTGATATGGTAGAATCCCAGCAGATGGCTTGCTGTTTCTTAAAGGGAGAGAGAGGGAGTGAGGAAGTAAGTGTGGTGCAAACACACCAGCGGAACCAATCTAGAACTTCTGTCATTGTGTTTTCACCACATTGGTCTCCCATCACCGCCCCACTCCTGAAAAACAATAGTGACCCACATGTTGGGATGCTTGCTTAGTGGCTTCACCCCAACTGGTGACCCAATTCTGTCATTAACACTTCTCCAGCTCACATTTGAAGGGAAAAATCCATTCATTTCAAGAGTTCTCCTTTGTAAAATAGGTTTATTTTATCTACATTCCACAAATCCCCTATTAGGATACTCTTGTGGCACTACAACATATTTTTAGTTCATTGCAACAACTTGTTGTCATGTAGATGTGTTTGTCATCCCATCATGTGTCAGTATGTCTCATGTCAGCATGACAAACTGTTAAGGTCATGCCAGTCGTATTATTGAATGTGACTTGAATCAACCATCAGGCTCCTTATTTATGAAGAAGGCGCCAAATATCTCATCATTCAATGTGTCTCATTTCCTATCTATTATGACCATTCTCCAGTTAATATTTTGCCCCAGTACTAAGAGACATATTGCAAACACAGATGCTCACATATGACATCTTTACCATCTGTCAACATGAAGCTGGCTTCACCTGCAGAGTAGATCTCTTCAAAGGCCCTTCTGAAACATAATAAAGCGACATGGGATCCGACCCTGTTCTGAAAATTGTTTAGAAAAATCAAAGCAGCTGATGAGAAATGTAACTTTGGTTTCTTCCCCCAAACTGCTAGCTCACAAATAGAGTCAGCTAGCCTCTGCTCATTCTTCTAGGTATTGTTCATCTCGACTGCCATGACAAACTAAATGTGAGGGGGCACCGACTTGTGTTTACAGTATGAATCTGTCTGCCCCTGTCATATATAAACCAGGAGGTGGAAAGAACTTCTTTATCATTTATTTATTTATTTCACAAAAAGAAGCCTGTGTATGAGAGGAACTAAATTGCTGAGTAAATCAGACTGCCTAGAAAATGCTTAAATCAGTGGTGGGAAATCTTAAGCTAAGGGATAATGTGTGACTCCATTAGGGAGAACTGGATGGGAAGGTTTTTGAATCCACTTGATAAATTTCTGGGAGACTTTGCAGAGACATTTGAAAACCACTTTCATGCAGTGGTGGGCTACTGGGGTGTATGATAACATTTATAACACTCTTTCCACATGCACTCACTATAACAATGATGCAGTTTCCCACCACCTTCATGTGTGGGCTGTGAAATAGCTCTCAATATAGGATATTCCACTTTCTGAATTCAGCCTCCTTCCACTTACTTTAGAATACTGGGAATTTATTCTAGCATTATGTAGTCTTAACTGACTAATGCTTATTTATTTATGAAATGGTTCTCCAACCATTTCTCCAAGGAGTTCAGGATGGCCTACATAGCTACCCAACCCTCATTTTATCTACACAAGAAACCTGTGAAGGTAGGTTTGGCATGCTCTGACACTGAACCACAGTCACCACTCACCTGGGGCTCCAGGGGGATGATGTTTGCTGTGCGGTGTGGCCACAGCCTGGTCATACAGGCCACCTTCTTCCCACATGGCCATGTGCTGGCAGGAGACAATACCTGGCATATTCCCCTCTTACCATGCTGGCCCAGCCAGGAAGACCTGTTCATACAGGCCAATCAGGTCACGGGTGAGGAAGGCTGAACCAGGCCCACCCCTTCAGTACTTAAGAAGGCAACCACATGTATTTTGCCCTCTTAGGAGATCACCATAGGATTCACCATCTCCCTGTCCAGCCTGTAAGTGGCCTGCCCAAAGGTAAGTGGGCAGGTCAGTGTGAAGATCTTGCTATGGCCTATTTGGTTCCCATATTCAGGGTTAGGAAGGTTTATTTCCCTGCAAATAAATTGGCAGGTCTGCAGGTTTCCACCAACCTGATAGCAACAGTCACAACTTTGGTGGATGAGGCATTGGGTTGGATTCTTACCTGATCAGGTACTCCGTTAAAGCTGTCCAGGAGGCATGTCTCTGTCTGGGAGTCCACACACTGGCCAATAGGCCATAGCAGCACCTCCTTCAGTGGCAGCCTGAGCAGGATCATAGCACCTGGTCCATGTCAGGGGCGACTCCCCAGCTCTGGGTCAACTCCACCTTATTTAGCAACCAGCAGGTGGGCTGTTTGGTATTGGATACATACCCAATGCCTTGAGACAAAAGCTGCTTATATTCATAATCAATAAAGTTGTGGCCTATTTCAACCCAAGACACATCTCCTGTTTTTACTTCTTTGGTTTGTGCCCACACTGCGCTGCGGTCATCATGCACTTGTGATAGCAGTTCTTCTGTTGATCTTGTTCATGCTTTAATGAGTCTTCAATGAAGAAAGGTGGTTCTTCAACCATGGAGCCATAGTCTTGGCAAGCACCAAGTAGAAATTGGCAGAAGGAACAATTATGGTATCTCTGGAGAAGCAGTCTCTGACCGATTAGAGGGATTTTTCCAGCAGATCTTTAGCCTGATCCTATGTGGGTGCATAAAGGAAGAGAGAAAAGCAATGACAAACCTAGACAGCATCTTAAAAAGCAGAGACATCACCTTGCCTACAAAGGTCCATATAGTTAAAGCTATGGTTTTCCCAGTAGTGATGTATGGAAGTGAGAGCTGGACCATAAAGAAGGCTGATCGCCGAAGAATTGATGCTTTTGAATTATGGTGCTGGAGGAGACTCTTGAGAGTCCCATGGACTGCAAGAAGATCAAACCTATCCATTCTTAAGGAAATCAGCCCTGAGTGCTCACTGGAAGGACAGATCCTGAAGCTGAGGCTCCAATACTTTGGCCACCTCATGAGAAGAGAAGAATCTTTGGAAAAGACCTTGATGTTGGGAAAGATGGAGGGCACTAGGAGAAGGGGACGACAGAGGACGAGATGGTTGGACAGTGTTCTCGAAGCTACGAACATGAGTTTGACCAAACTGCGGGAGGCAGTGGAAGACAGGAGTGCCTGGCGTGCTATGGTCCATGGGGTCATGAAGAGTCGGACACGACTAAACGACTAAACAAATGTGGGTGCATAAAGGAAATGCCAATCAGAAGAGAAACTGGAAATGTCAGATGTCTTGTGCCTCCCAAGCTGTTTAGCTTTCAGACAGGACTTATTCAACTGATATTTTGCTTTTCATATCTAAATAAGACTTCAGAACTTTTAAAAAACTTGTTCATAATCAAGGCTGTTCTTTTTCCATGGTCGTCATGGATTTCTGTGGAATACATCTTGTGCTGCAAGCCTGTTTTTCACCAACACCGATTAATATTTCATACTTCATTATAAAATATCTCCTTTCGGAGCATTGTGCTGTGCAATTTGCAAATTATTACTATGAAATAATCAATGTCTGACTGCAAAATGTTGAAGCCAACTCACCATTAAATACACGTGGATTGATGCTTTTGTCTAATTAAGGTCTCACTGTGTCTTCACATCCAAGAAAAATAGGTCATGGGAGGGTAAAGTGTTCCTAGAATACTGTACATGGCATTGCAGAATATTTCCAATCAGTATTGTCCAACTTGGAGAGAGCAAATGCTGCCTAAGCTATTTGTCCTAAATGGACGGGAGGGGGGCAGCTCAGTGGTAAGAGTAGCAAGGTTTGTAGAGCAAGACTGTCACATCAGTGCTAATTGCACACATCCTAAATTTGCTGGTAGGTGATTGAACCCCATTGCTACCTGGGGCATGCTGTGGTAATTTAATGAGAGCATTTGCCTCATTTAGGCTGAAGTCACCCAGAGCAACTCCAAGGCTGCAATCCTATGCACACTCACCTGCGAGATAGGCCTTTTGACAGTGGAGTGTGCCTCAGGGGGTGAAGTCAAACCGCTGGAGAATCACAGCCCCTGCTGTGGCTGGAGAGACTTGTAACTGCTGCCTCCACCATTTTTTTTGCTGTGTTAGCAGCACCAAAGTGACCTCCCCAGGGCTCAAGCCTGGGCAGTATGAATGGAAGTCCTGGGCTGCCCAGATCACAAGACTCCCCTCTCAGCCCTGCTGATGTTGTCCAAAGGTAAGTAGAACAATACATTTGGCACTGGCTTGGCTGCAGGAGTTGCCAGAAGAAGGTGTACAAGACACCATTCAACCGCCTAAGGGACTACGCTCCAGATTTGTGTAGGGTTTCCTCCTTAGCCTTTTCTTCTCTCAAAGATGTCCTGCAAGGCAGTTGTTAGATATACTGCTGTGTAAATGTGCATAGGATTGGACTGCACTGAGAAACATGGCCCTCTACCAATGCAGTAGTTATGCTCTTTGGTTCTCCAGTTATATAAAACCAATGTGTCTGGGGTAAATAGAGTGCATTAGCAATGCAAAGGCATGATCTCCTTGTTGGAGTAGGTTTGCCAGTTCAGCTCTTATCAGTGTTGGAAGGCAAATTTGATGGCAATTCACGCATTATATTTGTCTGCATCTTCATTCCACAAAGGGATAATATCTATTAATTAGATTGTCATAAGATCTTATTTTCAGTTGTACATTAAGTGCTTTTCACTTCCTTGGCTTTGGAGATATGGTGGCTGCACTGCTGAATGACCTGAGAGTTAAATGGTGATACAATATTAATCATTATGAGAGGTAGGCTTGCAAATTCATAAATTCACAAGAGAAGTCTGTTTTCAGGACAATTTACTATTCAGACCTCATGTTCACACTGTGAATGATTGTAATTACATGCTGTGACAATAACACATTCATAAGATGGAACAGGAATGAACTTTTTGTGCATTATTTTAGGGCAGCAATTCACAGCCAGCCGCAGAATTAACACTGCGCAGAGACAGCCATTTTGCTGCCTTGTATGTTTGCTGAGGAATGATGCAATTCCACAAAGTTCCTGACCTTTGCTCTTGGGAAGAGTCTGTTAGCAGGGAAACAAATCTGTTTGAGAACTCTCCAAATAAGTTACAGAGACTCTCGGCGTGATTACCCCAAAGTGGATGACCACAGAATCAAGATTTCTGGCGGGGAACGGGTGAACTGTCTACGTGGAGTGCTTAAAAATAGCATGAACTGTCTTGAACTATGCAGCACTTGGATACTGGAAAAAACGTGTGGGAGCAACAGCAAGCGGAATGGCAGTGACTGGAGTCACATTTGCTATGCTGGATGAGGCAAGTAGGGCCTATTTATGCTCCTGGTCACAGTTTTATGTAACAGGACTATTCCCAGTAATAAATTTTGAGCAGCTAATTGGGAAAGCAAGCTCCATTCTGTGGCTAGGTCAGAACTCCCCTAAGAGGAAATGTTGCAATGTCTTGGGATTTTTAGTTCAGGGAGGAAAAAGAGACAAGTAACAGGGAGACATGATAGTAGCGTATAAAATTCTGCGTAGACAGAAAGATTATTCTCCCTGCCTCATAATACTGGAATCTAGGGTCATTCAATGAAGCTGAATGGTGGGAGATTCCAGGCAGGCAAGAGGAAGTACAGCTTCACACAGTGCATAGTGTGTGGCATTTGCCACCACAAAATGTATTGATGGCTACCAGTCTGGACGGTTTTAAGTTGTATAGGACAAAGAGTTGCCCCAAAGCAATCAAAGTTGCAAATGAGATTTGAAGCAGTGCTTGGAATGATTGATTTATATTAACTGATTAACAGAAATGGTGTTGAACAACATGTGTGGCGTGGTAGCCGATGCCCAGCTGCCACTGAGAGGGCCAGGAGGTGCGTCCAGAGTGCAGTGGCCAAGAAGGTTCTGGCCTTGGGCAGGACAGTGATCCGTCACCCGGGCATTAACTTCCATGATGCGTCCCTTTTCAGTCTTGATGGGGTTCATCTGTCTGTGATTGGGAATGATTTGTGGCTGACCACCATGTCAGCGGGGTTAAGGGATTGGTTACAGGTATGAGTGGTTGGCGGCGAGTGCGGGTGCTCGTGTGGCAGATAGGCACTGGTTCAGGTGATAGGGATGGGAGAACGGTCTCACCATCCCTATGTGAAGGGTATTCCGTTAAAGAAATACAGGGACTCAAATGTTTTGGTCAACCCCTGAGAGGGGGTTGTGCCCGTACCTGAGTCCAGGGGGACATCTGGGTGGTGGAAATAGTCTGTTCCCGGCTTTCCGCCTATCCAGGTGTTCACCCTTGGCTGACCTATGCTGGTGCCCTGGGTGCAAGGGTGCAGGGAGCTAATCAAACCAGAGCCTATGCAACCACTCACTTTCTGTAATCAATAAAGTGGCCTAAATTCTGCCAAAAACTAAACTAAAATCTAAGTAAAGTGTGAATTTATTTAGGGGGGAAGTCTCTGGGTCTGAACATGCAATTAATTAGAACCATCTCTGAATCACACCTGAAAGTAGTATCTGTAATCTCCAAGTGAACCAAATGTGAATCAAGTTCCTTGTGATCAAACTTAATTCACTCCAATTTTAATTGTAATTCAATTCAATTTTTATATACAGGGATTTCACCACACTTAATCAACTCTGTGTTTGATTGTTGCCATTGCACTTACAATTTTTTTAATACCAGTATCTGAAAAGTGATGTTTCTGTTTAAGCTGAAATATCATAATGGTTGGGGAAAACAAAACAAAATGGTTCACAGTACACTGTGTGTATGTACCTTCAAGTACCTTCAAGTATATGTTATACTTTAGCAGACCAGCTTGTAAAATTCTGCAGGTTGGAGGAAAAAAAATGCAGAGGACCGCATGAATGAATTGTGAATTGAACTGGAATGGAGGTAGTTGGTTTTTGGAAGGGGTGAACTGGAACTGGAATTAATTCATTTTTAAAATGAACTTTCAAAGCCCTGGACAGAATTCAAACTGGTGACAAGCAGTGAAGACCACTTCATGAGAAGTCTTTGTTGCTAAACCCTTTGTATTAATGGTGTGTGTAGGGGAAGAAATATTCAAAATGAAAGCAAGATGATAAACCTTGGAATTCATTTGAATAACATGGAGTGTAATAGATAGCCCTAGAGTAAATGTGAGGCAGTATTTCACTCTGAAGCTCAGATGCAGCCATAAAGCATGAGCGGTTTATGAATGGCAGCGGCCCCTCAGGAATTAATTCACTCTTGCATCCGTGCTGAGACCATCTGTTGTTATTTATAATAGACACCTTATAATTGCTACTTTTAAACAAAGTAGCAGTTGTAAGTGTAATCTTTTAAAAATTAAAACACTAACTTATAAATATAAGAGTCCCTTTTAGCAACGCTGGTTAATGCTTGCAGTGTCTGTGGCTTTGTCAGGGTGGGAGGAACAAATTAAAATGACAACAATGATCTGATAGTAGTTTGTTGAAAGGTAAGAAACTGTTATCTAGTCTGCTCTTCAATATGCAGAAAAGCTGTTTACACAATAGGCTGTATTAAAAATAAAGTAGCCGAAGAATGGGAATCTCAGAGCAACCTACAAAGCCCAACTCTGAACCCCAGGGTCATAGTGGAATACCTCTCCCAACTTACCACAGAAACACAGAATTGCAGAGTTGGTACGGACCATGGGATGACTGGCTCCTGCCCCCTGCACTGCAGGAATCTCAACAAAAGCATAGATGACAGGTGGCCATCCAACCTCTGCCTAACCCAGAGCTTGCATTCATCATCTGAGGCCTTTCTCCTGAAAGAGGTGTGGGGAGCAGCAATAAGAGGGTGCCTGAGAACATCCTCCTCCTGGGTGGAAGGGGGTTGTGATCTGAGAACTAGAGGCTTTGAAAGAAAACCATGTCCTGGAGTATGCTTGGAATGCAGAAGGCACAATGGACTATAATACTCCCTGCATCACGGCATGTCTCCTAGTGCCCACAGGACATTGGGAAAGGGCTGTGGCGCAAGGTGCCAGAGCACAGAAGTGATCCTAATAAGAGATGTCTGCTGTGCTGTTATCAAGGCCTGGGGGTGTGTGTGTGTGGCTGAAAATGGAGATGTTAACCAGCAAGCACTGGTACACAAATGCCCAGGCTCCGACTGAACCCCGGTCAGGGCACAGCCTGTTTTTATATCCAGGGAGCCGACCAGAGGGAAGAAGCAACTTTTTGCTTCCCTGCTTATTTAATGCTTTTGCTGACAATAGGTTGAAAGCAAATGGTTTAAAAAAGCTCATTTTCTTATTTTGTGTTTTAAGGATATTGTTAAATTAAACTTTTGCTTGAGTGAAAAAGTGCCCAACACCAAAAAATAAAATAAACTCTCAAGAAATGCCAGCTCAAAAGGAATGAATTCTAGGGACAAAAACATATTGGAGCTTCCATTGTTGGTTTCTATAGCAATGTTAAAAATCCCTGTAGATGATACTTTTTCTTTTTTGGAAGTGAACCCAAACTTCTGCTTGCTGTGTTAATATTCCTAATTATATTGGCTCATGGCATCTTCCTGCAGATGTAACGTTTTGGCTCCATACTTGGGCTTGATAAATCAAACATGGGTAAAGGGGAAGCTTTAATGCTCTCTGAAGCAGCTTGTGGTGTCAGACTGTTCGAGCACAACAGAAAATCATTCTTAACAAGAGCGAAGATCTGGAACCACCTCAGAGAAATCGACTCGACACATCCAACCCCTGTCCTTTATTGTTTTCTTTCTTTCTTTCTTTTTGTTATTACTATTTGGTTTCTGCTAGCTTATTGTTCTTTTGAGGCTGCTTTTTCACTTTGTGCGACTGGAGCCCAGGCCATGAGAATGTGTACTCAAAGAAAACTTTGCTGTAGTAGATGCTATGATGAAAGGATCTCTTGCCACACAAATCCACTGTTGCTTTCAACAGTGCATGGGGAAAGTATCTGGCATGATTCTTTTTAAAGCCTCCTCCAAAACTTTGCAAAAAATAGCTTTTCTGAATCCTGTATATTGTTGTCTACCAGTACAATATTGACATATCAGGAATAAAGCATCTGATGCTTCTTTTCCTTGCATGTTTCTTTTCCTTGCTCATCTATATGTTAATTTCAAAGATGAGATGCACCCATTTAGCAAAAAGCAGATCCTGATTCCCATTGTCTCTGCAGCAGTGCATTTTTTATTTCTTGTTTTTGCTTCAGTCCCTATACATTAAAAATGATTTATGCAGAGAGCTAGGCCGGTATTAATTAGCATGATTCTAGTTCCACAGTCCCTGGTTTAACAATGCCTCGAGTTGAGCCTATTCTCCCAGGAGAATTGGGAAAGAAAGCTGTTATAAAAAGAGCTTCAAGATATAAGCCATCTCTTCAGAAATGCTAGGAAGCCCAAAATCTAGATCAACTGGTGCTGAAGAGTGGAGAGCTGTGATTTGATTTTTTTGCAGCTGAAATGGGTTAGAGGCCTTGGGAGTTCTAAACAACTAGGAGAGGGGTGCAATTGATTTGCATTTCCTTTTATCCCTTCTTTGCTTAGAATATTAAAAGTTGAGGCTCCACATTTTCCTTTGCAAGGAGAGGTGTGTTTTCCAGATATATATAAAAGCATATACATCTTCCTGCAGAAGATTCAGCACTGAGGTGAGCTATTTATTGAGCATCATCCTGATTTGTTTGCTGGGAGGTTAGACAACATTGCATCTAGGGATGTAAGGTGGCGTAATTTCCATTCTGCCCTGTATTTGCCACCTGCAGCACTGTTTCCGTTCTGCTACAATTCAGCTTCTGACAAAGACTACATTATTCATCTCATTCTCTGCTATGGTGAATTTTTACATAATTAACAACATAATTGACATTAGCATTACATTATTCCACACTATTCATTTCAATGCAAATGATACATAATGCAAATTTTGGGCGGGGAGCCATCAACGACCTATCATTATGTGCCATTTGCAGGCTGAAAACAATAACAAGAGCAAATGCCAATTGTATTTGCTGGATTAATTTCCATTCTGGACATGGGATGAATATGTGAACTTTGGCTATTTCTGCTCCTGATTCTGTTGGAATTCCATGGCACTAATTGTATCACAGCAAGCGTTATCTCATAGGATGCTCCACAAATGACCGGAGGACACCTGGCTGCAAGTCTAAGTCCCACAAGAAGTACAGCTTTCCTCTCAGGTCAAGGCTTGCTATTTTTTAAAAAAAGATAGGGGTCAACTGCCAGCACAGTAATGCTTATAGTGATGGGAGGAGTGTTCAACTTCATATCTGACACAAGAGCACAACATTCTATTACTGTGCTCGCCCAAAGATCTTCACATGATTCCATATTCTGTTGTCCTGTGATTGGAATTCTGCTCACCAGTACTCTGGATCCAGTCCATCTTCTATAAGATTAACCAACATACCGTAACTTGATTTTATATATATTCTAAAATATATCTCAAGGGAATGATGCCATTACATTTAAAAATATCTCTTGCTTTCCCTCTTTTCCCCTCTTTTTGCTTTCCACTGAGGGTTTTATTCATCCAGGAAGTTCCTCAACAAGAATTAATAAAAGCTTTTCTAATTACATAAGGAAAGCTGGAAGAATTTCTGCAACTTTCCTATCCTGTACACTTGCTGCTTCAACAATAAATGCCTAGAATGAGGTATCCAGTGAGTCTTTGCTAATATTCATGGGATGTGATCTTTGCATTGTAAGCAGGTATTCTGGGAAAAGTATAGTATAACCAACACTGTCTATATTTCTTAAGTACGTGGAAAATGTTAGTATGTGGGGAGAAATGGTCAATTTTCCATACTCTGATCACACTAGGTCAATTCAGTGAAATGCAGAGAGTTTCCTACCTGTACGAACTTTCCCACTATCTTCAAGTCTTATCTGAACAAACTTTGATATTATACTACAAAGATGACTTCAGAATGTGGCAGACAGACATCAGATCTATAAACCAATTAAGTCAGAACATTTGGATTCAGAATGATGTCTGACTCTTTTTATGGTGTTTTAATGATATGTTTGTACATTGTACTACCATATAGGTAAAAGTTGATGTAGAAATAATAATATCATCAAAGGTTGGTATTTTAAGGGAATGGCTATATATATAATCTCTTAGTTTCAGGCTGAGATTGTTGTTGTCATTACTAGGGTGTGTTTATGTACATTCAGGTTTTTCAGAAACTATTTACAAATGCATGAAAATATTCTGAGCAATAGATTGCTTCTACATAATATATTTTTCTCATCAAAAGGAAAACATTTCCTTGCTCATTTTTGTTACTGCCTTCTCATCTTTCCCTTACTACACTATTAAAGTTAATGGAAATACATCAATTTCTAATATAAGGAACTTTGAAGTTCCTTGGCAGATGCTCATAACAATAATATACATCAATGCCTATTTCTAGAGAAGGAGAAATGGGCCTTAGGTTCCCCCCCGCCCCCGGACATCTTTAGGACAGTCAGTATGGTGTTCTTTTTGAAGGGGAAATCAAGCAGTCCTTAATAACTTGGGATGTAAACATATGTGCCACCTGCTGCACTCTGAGAGTCCAGAAGTAAATGCATTAGTCAAGGCTATGTAGCTGGGATTCTATAACCAACCACTAAACATGACAACATGAACATCAGTCAAAATGTATTAGAGGGCAGCAAGTGCAGGATTTGGGGAAAGTTAGCACTTGTAATCTGTTTTAGTCCCATGATTCCATGGGTTCCTACAAAAGCAAGAACTGGGGACATTTACTTGTGAGAGTTTGCGTCTAAAATAGAAGCAGTGGTTTAATGCATTTGAGCCTAAAATAGTAGCACAGATTTAAACCGCAAAGAGAGAAAGAAAAGAGAGAGAGGAAGAGGAAGAGATGAAGGTAGTGGGCCTTCTCAGTAGTGGCGCCCGCCCTGTGGAATGCCCTCCCATCAGATGTCAATGAAATAAACAATTATCTGACTTTTAGAAGACATCTGAAGGCAATCCTGTATCGGGAATTTTTTAATGTCTAATGTTTTACAATTTTTAAATGTGCTGTAAACTGCCCAGAGTGGCTGGGGAAACCCAGCCAAATGGGCAGGGTATAAATAATAAAATTCTTCTTCTTCTTCTTCTTCTTCTTCTTCTTCTTCTTCTTCTTCTTCTTCTTCTTCTTTTCTTCTTCTTCTTCTTCTTCTTCTTCTTCTTCTTCTTCTTCTTTTCTTTTCTTCTTCTTCTTCTTCTTCTTCTTCTTCTTCTTCTTCTTCTTCTTCTTCTTCTTCTTCTTCTTCTTCTTCTTCTTCTTCCTGAAGACAGGTACTGATGGCAGGGAGTAGTAGTGCTGTACCAAAACCGGTCCTCCAATGTGTCAAAAGTTGTACTTTCTTTGAAAAATAGGCTTTCATTTTCTGCCTTATTCTCAGTGCGTTTTAGAATTCCTTAAGAATTTCTGTGAGTGTGGGCTTTCAAACTTTCATTGCATGGTGGCCACTGGCCAAGGGTGGTAGTGATGATGAATGGGTTTTAGGGGTGGGGTGGGGAAATGGGATACAATTTCAGCACAGCATTAGTAGATATTCTGTGCCCTATTCTTGATAGAGCTGCAGTAACAGTTCTTCCATGATGCACTTGACTTTTATCAAACATTGGTCTCAGTTCAAGAAGCTTCAAGCTGGTCTAGCCTTCTCACCAGAGCTGGCCTAAGCCATTAGGGTGCCTGAGGTGGAGCAGCAAATGAAATACATTACCCCCATCCCACATTACCCAGATAAACAACTTATACTTAACTTGTTTCCAGGATAGAGACAAAGATAGATGGAGATTAGGAGTATTAACAGTTGCCATAGAAAGCACAATTTAAAGTGTTGGTGCTGACCTTTAAAGCCCTAAATGGCCTCGGCCCAGTATACCTGAAGGAGCATCTCCACCCCCATCGTTCAGCCTGGACAGCTCTGAGGGCCTTCTGGCAGTTCCTTCACTGTGAGAAGTGAAACGACAGGGAACCAGGCAGAGAGCCTTCTCATTAGTGGCACCCACCCTGTGGAATGCCCTCCCATCAGATGCCAAGGAAATAAACAACTATCTGACTTTTAGAAGACACCTGAAGGCAGCCCTGTTTAGGGAAGTCTTTAATGTTTGAAGTTTTGTTCTGTTTTTAATGTTCTGTTGAAAGCTGCCCAGAGTGGCTGGGGAAACCCAGCCAGATGGGCGGGGTAGAAACAAACAAACAAACAAACAAACAATAATAATGACTGGGGAGTGGTGCTAGAGATCTAGATACCTAGGTGCACCATGAGGAAAGCTTGAGTGTAGATGACACAAGGGCAGGAGGACAGAAATGAAACACTAAGGATTATTTGCCCTGAAGAGAGTGAGGTAGAAGGAGTGGGTTTCAGAAGTTTCATGCTGACCTGAGAATTTATGGTCACAGATGTATAGCAGAACTCTGTGAGTGACCTAACACCAAGCATGTGGGCCACATACCACAACCTGCTTTTCAATATGTGCAGACCATGACTGTCTCAAACTGGTTTCCTCAGGACAACAAATTTCCTGATGCAAACCACCCTTCTGATTAAAACACGGCTTGTTCATTTGCTGTAGTTCACTGTGAGACACCCAGGTAAGGAAAAAGAAGAGTCAGCAGTAGTGGGGTCTGTTATGGCTCTGATGATAGCCCCAGCACCTCCCTTGTTAAGTTTTAGACACTCAGGTAAGGCCTTTGTGTTTGCCTCAGCTAATAAATCTTGATCTAGCCCCACCTCCCACCAGCATGCACCCCCTGACAGATTGTCCCCAAGGGAATGCAGCCCTCAGCAAACAACAGTTTGTCTATCCCTATTCTGTGCTAAGATCCTCTGCTGATTGTTGTTTTACAAAAATAAAACAAGATCTATTTTACTGAACTGCCAAGTGACTTCTGTATAAGATACCTGAGTGATTGGATCTCTTTCTGTACCCTCTGAACCAACATCGACATCGCTGAGAGAATTTGGATAGACAGGTGTGCAGCAGCAGTGGGACAAGAATCATGGCAATATTCTGATAATTCAAGGGAATTGTTGAAGAGGACCTCCACTATTAAGGGGTAAACTCATCACCATCACCAAAATGGTCATTTCCACATTATACCTAATGGACCAGAAGAATGGCATTGTGAGTTTCATCCAATTGTTACATGATTATCTTCATTAAAACACTTCAATCCAATTACAACAATTGATATCCCCCATCCAATTCATATTGTCAACCCTTGTGCTGCCTAATGATGAGTTGATGAGCTTTCATCTGGACAGTCCTGCACCCTCACTCTCTCTCTCCTTTTCCCCAAATCGAAGATGTCACTAAAGATTAAAATTAGACCTCACATTTGCAAATGGATTGTTTTCATTACAAAGCCAGTATTAGTGCTTAATTATATCACATGCACTCAGGTACATACCACTGCCTAGCAATACATATCATTAAATCCAAAAATAATTAGCTGACCTTTTCAGAAAGTGGTTTCCATGTCAGGTCTTTGACCTTCTTAGAGTTTGCCTTGAACTTTTGGCACATCATCAAGTGCAAAATTAGGGCTGATAATAAAGGCGAGACTCGCAGTGGCCTGAACTGTTTCACCAGGCGGTGATGACAGCAATTGAAATGTGTTAAAGGCTCTAATGTAAATTATTTAGATTCTCTGCATGACTCATGATGCAAACTCCTTCTGCTTGAAGAGCCCAATCAATCCTTTTGCTTGATGGCAATTATAATTGAAGACAACAGTAGTCATAGGGGCAAATATTGTTCAGCCATCTCATTCTCTTACCAGCGTGCAGATATAATTGGGGCAGTCCTCGCTTTCATTGTTACCGGAGAATCACATTACAATGATTTAACCATGTAGCCTGCAAATAGGAATCCTTCTAAATCTTCAGGAGAGTGAGTGGAAAATTCAGCAGATATATTATGGGGATAATTATCCAGCCTCAGAACAATATGATGCCGTAGCTATTTCCATACATCATGTGTGCTAGAGTATCCCTTTCAGTCATGTGAGCAGTAAACCAAGTACTTCAAATCTGCAAAGAACATCTGCTCTATATTTGCTTCATTGCCTTGTCAATTGGGGGGGGGGTCCTTACTATTAATTTCTTAATGCAATATATTTTGGGCATCATAAATGTGATGATCTTCTCATTTTGAAAGCTTTGCGCGCGCGCGCACACACACACACACACACCAACCCCAAACTATCTAAAATCTCTCTCAATAGAAATATTCAGCCAGCAGCGTTCAACATCAAGGAGGAAAAAAAATGTTCTACAGAGCCATTATCTTAATAATCAGTTTTGCAAACCCAGTTAGAAAGACACTTTTAAGATAAATTAGGAAAGTGGAGGGGTTGTCACTAAAACATGCATGTGGTGAAGGGAATGAATTCAAAGGAGTGAAATGCCAATGAAACAGTTCAGAAAGTATAAGAAGCTGCCACAAGATCAAACACACACTTTCCTGAGTATTAATATTTTTATTTTTTTACTCTATGTCATAAAACTCTCATGTTTCTTGGCAGTTTTAGAAAATGGGAGTGGTGATTATTTTAACTATTATCTCCATAAATAATGTTTTTGCAGAAGCTGATTTAATGAGGTAAGGTCTGGTGATCTGCTAATTAAAATTCTAAAATTAGAACAAATGACAAATGTGGTGTCAGAATTTCCTGGCTAAAGAAGAACCTGCAAGTTAACAGTGATCAATGAATAGTTTTGGCTTCATGACACCGCATATTCATTTCCTGTACCTCCTCTTTTATCTGTTAATTACTACCACTTTTTGGATTAGGAGTAACGGAATCTAGGTATTTTCCAACTGAAAATTCCCTATGAATATGTATCGCTTGGCTAGGGTATGGCGGATTGTGAGAGGACACAATACCCTATATCCTGGATTAAAAATGTCTTTGAGAGACATTTTTGACAGGAAAAGTGTCATGATTCAAAGTACATATTTTTGAAAAAAAAAGATTTCAAAGCTCAGTGTGTGTTTCTTGTTCATGAAAAGGAAAAAACATAGATCCAAAAAGAAAAATGTAGACGGAACTCGTCAGAAAGATGAAGAATGGTGTAATAGAACATCGAACACGAGTTGACACAGATTTGATCTGGACATGAAACAACCAGTTTGACATAACCTGTGAACCTCTGCCCCTGGAAGATGGCAAGATGAAGATAGTTGCCAAGATTCTGTTTCAAATAGTTATGAGCTACCAGGACCAGAGTTCAAGCTACAGACAGAACGAAACCGAGGGATAGGGAATGTGCCTGAGAACCAACTGCAACTAATATTTTGTTATGTGCAATACTCAGAAGTAATCCCCCATTGAATTCAATGGGACTGACTCCCAGGCAAATGTGTTTAGGATTGCTGCCTTGGGGAGCAATTCAGCATAGCACTATGGCAATTGTTCTGTCCACCCAGAACAATTGCCAGACAGTCTGCCTGTCTGTTTGCCATACAGAACAAATAATAATAATAATAATAATAATAATAATAATAATAATAATAATAATTTAAATTGGTATACCACCGTATACCCACAGATCTCAGGGCAGTTCACAACATAAAATCACAATATAAAAAACACAAAATACATAATGAAAGTAAAAACGAAGGCAACACAATAACCCACTCACTGTTCTGTGGGTCCTTCCAACTACTCCCCAAGCTAATGTGGGTGCAGTGTGGGGGTTCAGGGGGAGAAAAGGGGGGAGCTTAAATGTGCTCGTGGAAGTCCTTGCATTGGCATTAGCTGAATCCCGCCTTTAATTATTGACATGGACACCTCATGGGGCTAAGGTATAATCTTAACAATGTGTCTGAAAAGAACAAGGATTTGAGCCAAGTAGCAGGAAGGATCAGGAATGGATACATCCAGGCAGGTAGCAGAGATTCCTGAAGCAGAAGACATAGTGAATTTGGTTTCAGAAGCATATAGTGAGTGAACTTGTGTCAAGAGAAACATCAAAAAAATGCAGCTAATCACTGGTTTAGACAGTAGAACACGATTTAAGAAGACCAAATTGTGGGAAATTGACCATGGCACCTGAAGTCAACTTACCTTGTTCTCTTACACATAGCTCTCAGTGGTGTGGGGATTGCTTAAAATTTAAATATCACATCTTCTCTTAGAGATATGGGTTTGCATCCAATGTTAGTTCTGTGCAGAATAGACCCATTAAAATTCATGGACATGACTAATTTAGGTTCATTAATTCATTAATTTGAGCAGAACTTAATGAGCAAGGGAAGGGGAATTTGATTCTGTTTTCATTTAAATTGCACTTTCTCAAACAATACACGACCATTCTTCAAAATTTGCATGTCTCTGAATTTTGCAATGTAGTTCTCCAGCCAAATACCAATCTGAAGAAGTGTGCATGCACACGAAAGCTCATACCAAAATAAAAACTTAGTTGGTCTTTAAGGTGCTACTGAAGGAATTATTTTATTTTACTTCGATCCAGACCAACACGGCTACCTACCTGTAACCAATCCTAGAGCAGTGATTCCCAAATGGTGGCCGTGGATCCCAGGCACCATTCACATAACAAAATTGTCAAAGGTAGGGAGTCCATGGCTTGGCTTTTGAAAAACAGAGGGTCTGCAGTACTTAGCTAATTGAGAACACCTTAAATTTTTATTCCACCCTTCCTCCCAAAGGACCCTAGGTGAGAGCAATGGAGAGGCAGAGAAGCAGCACCAGTGAGAAGGAAGGATCACTGAGAAAGGGGGACATATTAAGGATGTCTTGCCTAAGAGTGCCCCCAAACCTGGAGTTGGCATCGAGAAAGCTCACATGGGAGGCACTGTGATGCTGAAATGATTGTATGGAACATAAACCGTCAGGAGGATCATAGTGACACTTCCCCCAAATTAATCTGAAATTTGATTGTGCAGTTGGCACTATCTGTGGATGTAGTTATCGTTATCAAACCTTGTGAGTAAAATTATGTCATAATTGATCTGATGTTCAAAATTCACAAATTTTTAGGGCTGCTAATAGGTTTAAAATTAGATTGTCAGTGATTAATAAACACATTAAAATAAATATCACCAAATCTCAGTACAGGTGATACTTTGAGGATATTTTATGGCAATTTAGTTGTTTAGTGGTACCATTTAATCAAATTACTGCTTCCGTTCCAAGCCTAATTTAGAGTGATAACTTGATTATCAGCATGAGTCAGGAAAGAACATCTCTGTGTGAATGAATTACACAAACAAGCACAAATATATCTAAGAGGACAATCCTGTGCATGCTTATTGGGAAGTAATCCTATTGAACTTGAAGTGACAAATGAAAAAGCATTGCCTTGTATGATTCAGAATGCGATTCTTTCAAAGCGGATCATGGCAAAATGCTGAGGAGAAAGACGGAGGCATGGATATGCAGAAAACGCTTCAGGGATGCAACAAAACATTTTGTGCAGAATAATTTTAATAACAAATCTGCAATTATTTAATTCATGCTTATTGTTAATGCCTGTCAGGGAGCTGTTAGCAGGCATTTAACTTTCCACTCTCTGAATTATCCTGCCCGCCACATGCTTGTCTTTCTAATTGTATCTTTTCTCTGACTTGATCCTAGAGCAAAATGATTTCCCACATGTGCTCTCACCTTTTGACTGTGCCAACTGCAGAGCTAATCAGCTGAAGATTGGATCAGGCACCCAAAATAGCAATATCTCATTTTCCACCTCTCTCTCTTTGGTACAACATAACATCGAGGATTATTTGCATGGTCACCTGCACTACATCACCCTCTCCCCCCAGTCTAGATGTTAAGGGGCTGTCTATGAGCTTTAACATTCACATTTGATTTGGGTTTGTATTTCTAGTATTTGTGTCCATTTGAGTGTGACTATGGATTTTATGGCTTTTGAATGGTATCAGAGTGCCTTGTGGTTTTGCAAGGTTGATGGTTCTGTGTAAGCAAGGACCGAGCGACAGCCTTGCCATGAGCACAATCGGAAACAACTGCCTAGACTGGCAGACAGTGGAGAAACACCACTTAACACCACTGACACAAATAGCTATTGTGTCAGAGACTGGCTGGATGAGGAAGAGTGAGGGAAGCCACCCAATGCCAGGTGGCAGAAGAACTAACCCCCACGGCAGCATATCTTTTCTTGATAATGTGCTTTTCTTGATAATGCTATATTATCTACAGACATGTAGGTCTTAGAGCAACCTTCCCCTACCTGGTGCCCTCCAGTTGTTGGACTACAACTGCCATCAGCCCAGCCAAGGATGTTGGAAGTTGCAGTCCAAAACATCTGGAGGGCACAAGGTTGGAAAAGGCTGTATTAAGGGAGAGGGAAGTAAGAAAATCCTTCAATTTTCTGCTTCAGTGAGAAAATAATGTGGCTGGTCTTGGGCAATGTCCACCTTGACTGAGAGTGAGTGGGAGAGTAGTCCTTTGATGATGTGCTTCAAGCAACAAAATGTCTGGGGCCATTCTTGACTGTGCTCCAGTTCTTAAGTCCCCAAACTGGAGCAGGATCCCAAGGAGCGAGGATACTTCCAAAGAGGCTTCTAAAGTGGCCGAGTACTGGAAGATGTGGCTTGGGAGAAGGTCAAAGATCTCAGGCATTGGGTTGGACTACGATGGGGTGTGTGTGTCCAATCCCTTCCAAGGAATTAGAGAACACCGTTTAAGGAGTACAGAGTAGGTGCTTTTGTCTGGATGCCCAGACAGGGGACAATGGGCCACAGCACTCTCCAGAACTTGGTGGGTTGCCCTGATTTTGCTGTACAAAATAAGGCAATCCTTAACCCAAGATCATCCCTGTCAAACAAGCAACCAGCAGATGAGCTGGATGATTCAGGATGCACACCAAATGCCTACATCAAATGCTATTGACATATGCAATCCATAAAGTTGTGGCCTGTTTAATCCCAAGACATTGTCCTGTGTTTATTGTTTCTCTCCTTGCCCCTGCTGCCCCCCCCCCAGCAGTGGAAGGCTCACTGCGTCTGGGCCTGCAATCTGAATTGCTTTATTATGAGAAATGATATGCTTTATACTTCCCCCCAGTAAATCCTACTGAGAAAAATATGTAGAAGGTGTACATAATCCTCTCCTCTTGGATTATTTATTCACATTAAAGCTGAGCACGGTTAGAATTACCTGTTTGTGGATATGAGGGAGACCAGCCATAACAAGGAACCAGGGAACTAATTATAAATCCTTTATTGAAACTCTGTCAATCAAAATAAGAAATACTGTATGCCTGTGAGGATCCCTGGCCTCTTTTTCTTTCCCAGCAAGGCTTCTCATGCAATGAACAGCAGATAAACAAATACTTTGCACTGACCTGTGAAAAGGTTAAATATGAAGAGCGGAAGAAGAAAAGAGTCTAATTAGAACGGCACTGAATATTTGCAGCAGAGTTCACGCTTGTTGAGTTTTGCTATTTCATATTGCCCGGCTGGCAGATTTGGTGAACTTTATAAAAAGACTTTGAACGGGCCTCTTACTAAGAGAGCACAAGAGAGACCGCCAAGCGATCAGATTACATTATTGAACTACCAAATTGAATCTAGATGAATTGAATTGTCAGTTAATGCTACCACAGAGACTGATGTTGGGCCAGGGAATATGTTAAGCGATGCCAAGGAATCAAGGTCAGTATTCTGAAATGGCTCTTGGTCAAGGGTGGTATTTGCACTTTGCCAAACAGGGTCACTGTTTGTACAAATGGAACAAGATGAAATTGAGAGTGACCCTAGGTTCTGCCTTTGCCTCCAGCCACAAATGGTTACAGTAGTGTTCCTTGCACATCCATGCTATCACACATTAAAACATGCCTGTTCAATGCTTGGCCCACAAGGCATCACCATTGAGGCAGCAAATATGAAGCAGCCTGCTGGAAAGTTTACTGAGTATCTGCTGGGCTATTATATATTGTTGGTATGATGTGTTTGATTTGATGGTTTACAACCTGGGCTAACCTGTAATGGTATCTTCAACAAGATATACCTTGCACTCTCGCCTATTTTTTCAGCTGATCCTGTAGCTAAAGAGTTGACAGGCAACAAGGGAGATGGAGAATGAATCTATTAAACAAAGGAAACACTGGTTATGTATCTGACCTCCGGTGGACTACAGCTCCCCCTCCGATATCACCTTCTCAAAGGTGTCCATCCTCAATCACTTTGAGATTGCTAAGACTGTGCACTAGGGCTTTAAAATGCAGACCCTCTAAGTGTCCCTGTTTTCCAGAGATGTCCCTGATTTAGAAAGGCTGTCCCGGTTTTTTATTTGATCCTGGAATGTCCCGTTTTTCTTAGGTTGTCCCTACTTTCATTGGAGAAATGTTGGAGGGTATGGAGTTATCCAACCTTTGAGCCATAGGAAGGCAATCCTGTATAGGGAAGGTTTTTTTTTAATGTTTAATGTTTTATTATGTGTTTATGTATGTTAGAAGCTGCCCAGAGTGCTGGGGAAACCCAATAAGATATGTGGGCTATAAATAGTAAAATTATCATTATGTAATGGGACATCCCATCAGAGAAATGTTGGAGGGTATGAAAATGGGACATTTCAATCTAAGCAGAATTTGTTTCAAATCTATGTCAAATCAACATTTTATAAATGATGAGACAAACAAAGAACAACTAACTATTGTATCACATTGAATCTTTAAGTCATTATGAGTAAGTAAGCATTTATTGTGTGTATTTTTATTTGGGTATAGGTTTTTCCTTTCTTCAAAAATCATAGAAACACAGTTGAAATTGTATGTTGTTTATGCCCTATCTGCCAAGAACTGTCTGTACATCTTTAGGCCAAACAACGGCAAGATGGATCGCAGACCTTGCCAATTAGATTACAAGCAGGCCAAGCTCAGGAGTCTTGGGTTAAAGAGTCAGGTTAAAGTGGCCTTCTAGAGACAAACTAGAGAATAAAAATATGAGTGAAGCAAACAACAACAACAACACAAACTTTTCTTATCTCTATTTGGTTCTTGTATAATCTTTGGCATTCACATAATGTTTAAGGCAAAATACGATAGCTAACACAAGCTGCGATCCAATCCACAGAAGTCCTGTGGGCGTTCATCCGAGTAAGTATGCATAAGATTGGGTAAGACATAAATGTACAAATGGCTCAAATTTTCACATGCTGATATTAATAGCAACATTATTCAGTTCAGTGAGGGAGGGAGGGAGGGAGGGATGAAGGGAGGGAGAGAGATAATATGTTTGCTCATATTTTGTTTCCTGTAATACTCTCCTCAGCACTGGGGCAGGACGGCATCCCACTAGGGGAGAACTGGTCATGTCAGGTTGCCAGGCGGCCAATCAGGTCGCTTGGGGGCATGGCCGGGGACAATTTAAGCCACTGCGTGACTCTGGCTTCCTCTTTCAGACCTCCCACCCTTTTCCCAGGTTGCGTCATTGGCCTTGCTATGGACTTCGGTTGGTCGCTGTCAAGGGGCCTGGTAGGACTTTTTTCCACTTGGCAAATTGGCACCAGCCACTTGGTTTTTGCCTACCTCATAGCAATAGTCACAACTTTGTATGGTTTGGCGCTTAGGCATTGGAATAGTGATGTGTGGGGGAGGGGAGGTGCGGCCATCACCTGCCCTTTCATGCTTAAGGGTATTCCGTTAAAGGAATATGGGGGTGTGGATCTCGTCCGAAGTACAGTGAAGGGCTAGGGCCATGCCATGACCCAATCGGGAACCCAGGGGATGCTCGAGTCGATCCACATTGGCAGGGCTCCCTCTACTGGAGGTTTACCCTTACTAGACTTCCTGCAAGGTGGGCAGAAGTCAGTTATAGTTTGTTGATGCCAATGCCTAAGCCAATACTCCTCACATTCTGTAACCAATAAGATTGTGGCCTAAATTTTCCCCATTAACATTTAACCTAAAATTCTGTGTCCTTGTGTCTTTATTCTCCTGGGGGTGGCTTCGGGGCCTTGAGACACAATAAGGGCCTGTTCTAAAACGGAGGCCTGATCTGCTTGTAATGCTAAGCGTGAACGAGAAAGCATGCTGATGCACAGAGTAAAGATTGCAGTGGCTTTGCTCCTGCTGTGCATCTGAACCAGGGCTAGCAGTTTCCTTCATCCCAAACAAACCATGAACTGAAGCCATGGTTTGTTTTTGTGAATGAAGCCAGAAGCTTTCCCCCTTTCATGGCACATTTACAGCATTTTAAGGATCACTTTAATTATTGCTGCAAAGAATTAAATGCCTTTCCCCTCAAGCATTATAAACATTAATTGAATGTTACTGTTTCTAGATTCTGTTCACACTGAAACCAAGGGATCAGCTAGATGTGGCAGAATCATGCATAAGAATTTGGATTCCTTCCAAATTGTTATAGAGTGATTCAACCAGGACACACCACAGGCAGGAAGGTCAGAAGGGAGAGATGACCTACAGGGTCTGACTCTCCCCTTGCATGAACAAGTTGCCTCCCCCACCCATGACTGTCTCCCAAGCAATACACAGGACAACTTAGTTAGGAGTCAACCTAAGGCAAATGGCTCTATGACACACATCAAGTAGGAACCCCTTGTGGGGTTGCTGCCTTGAGGAGTGCTATGGCCCTAGCCCCTGCCTGGGCTTTTGCATGTTTAAACCTTTAAATCTCCCCCTATAAATAAATTCAGACAAGACTCAAATTTTGGTTTGGTTTTTGGCAGAATTTAGGCCACAGCTTTATTGATTACATCAGGTGAGTGGTTGCATAGGCTCTGGTTCGACTAGCTCCCTGCACCCAGGGCACCAGCATAGGTCAGCCAAGGGTGAACACCTGGAATGGCAGAAAGCCGGGGACATGCTATGTCCACCACGGGCACAACCCCTCTCAGGGTTGACCAAACCATTGAGTCCCTGGATTCCTTTAACGGAATACCCTTCACATAGGGATGGCGAAAGAGTTCCCCCATCCCTATCACCTGAACCAGAGCCTATCCGCAACCTTAAAGTTGTGACAATTTGCTACACGGCAGGCGAAACCCAAGTGGCACCAGCCAATCAGCCAAGTGGGGGAAATTCCTGCCGTGCCCCTGTCCCAACAACAGATGACAGCATAGCAGGGTCACGCGCACAAACCCTAAAAGTAGGGAGAGGTGTGCGGGTGTTCCGATGCACTGACAAAAAGAGGAAGCTCTGAGTCACATGCGTGGGTATATATAGGTCCCTTGATCGGTTTGGCTAGTGTCCTATTGGCCTGATTCAACCCAGCATCAAGGGACCTACCAATAGGGTGTTGTGGCTATCCAATCGTACCCACCCACAACACAGGATTTGGTTGCCAGGTTGCACCGCAACACATGCCCTCTTTGAGGGAGGACACTATTTGGACAGAAGCAGCTCCTTCCAGATCCATTTAATGGGATACCCTTGAAGACTGGAAGGGCAGGCAGAGGCTACAACCTCCCCTCCACCAAAGACTAAGGCTTACCCAATGCCAAAGCCACCAAAGTTGTGACACTTGCAATGAGGTGAGCAAAACCAAAGTACAGAGTCAGTTAGTCTGGTGGACAAATTCCTACCCAGCTCTGAATACAGCAACCCACTTAATCCATAGCAAAGTCAAGCAAAACCAATAGCACGTTTCTTTGCTGGTTGGGTTCCCTCTGGAAGGAGAACTCAGGTTGAGACAGCCCTGGATCGCTACAGGTTGGATTGAGCAGAGCAGGTGTTAGAGGTTGGTGTGTCAGGCAGGAAGGAGAGGCAGCTTTGAGCAAGAATACGGAGAAACCAGGAAACAGAGGGACCATCTTTGTAGGAGAAGGTAGGGAGTGCCTTTCCCACCATACCAGGCCTCTCCTTCCTGTTCCCAAAGCAGCACTGCCCAGGTTTGCATCCTCCTGCTTAACAGCTGTTAAGGAGGAGAATCTGATTTTGCACATTGCTGCTCCTTTGAAAGCGCCTTCAGTGTGAGCGGCTCCTCCATGAGCAGCTTTGCTTGCATGCAGGGAAGCTGCTCTCAGAACAGCAGTACAATGCAGGAGTGGATCTTCCCACTTAGCAGCTTTTAAACAAGGGAATCTGATCCTGTGTGGCGCTGGTGCACCCCCTCCCAATTGTATTTTCAAACTGTATGTTAAAATAGGGTTTTAATGGATCTGGGATGGGAGAGCTGGCCCTGGGTGTATGGGGCAGTGTCTGTGTGTAGTTCAAGTAGCCAGTCATTTTAATGATGGTTCTCTATTGTTGTATACCACTCTGATGTTTTTTGAGATGGTGGTATAATGAATGAAACCCACAAATAAATGGATAAAATGATGTGTTTTATTCTTTCCATTGCATGATATACCTGCTCTAGTGAATATACCAGGGATGGGAGGCATCTGTTTATGGTGGGAGCAAACAGGCCTGGGTTCAGGGCTTTGCCTGGAAGGCCAATGAGTAATTGACTTTGGTGCAGAGAAGAAAACAAGCAGCTTCTCTTGCAGGTCAGAATGTTCCTTTGAAGTAAAGGGAGACTCAGGGGACAAATTGTCACTTGCTTGCTTTGTTTCCAGAATTGCATCCCTATGTATTATCTTCCACTTTGGGCAGACTGTACTTGCACATCAGAGTCATTACGTATAATTTCAGGATGATATCCATACACCCTCTGAAGAGGATGCTCTAATTTCGCAGTGACATGCCAAAAAAAAGTATACTCCCCCTCCTCTAAATAAGTAAAGGTAAAGGGACTCCTGACCATTAGGTCCAGTCGTGACCGACTCTGGGGTTGCGGCGCTCATCCTGCATTATTGGCCGAGGGAGCCGGCATACAGCTTCCAGGTCATGTGGCCAGCATGACTAGACCACTTCTGGTGAACCAGAGCAGCACACAAAAATGCCATTTACCTTCCCACTGTAGCGGTACCTATTTATCTACTTGCACTTTGACATGCTTTCCAACTGCTAGGTTGGCAGGAGCTGGGACCGAGCAACGGGAGCTCACCCAGTCAAGGGGATTTGAACCTCCGACCTTCTGATCGGCAAGCCCTAGGCTCTGCGGTTTAACCCACAGCGCCACCCGCATCCCATTCTAAATAAGTAGACACTTGCTAAGTCTTGCTGCTGTTAACAGAGCTGTATACAAGTTCAGTGTTTACCAAAAGATGCCTTTTAGTTTTCTTACATACTTATGTGCCATTCAAAGTGGAAAAAACAAAACTGCATTCTGAACGTTTAACTACAGGAATTTCAACTCCTCTGCTTGTCACTATGTGATGCATGTCCATAAGTAACTTTAGGCTACAGCATCATTCCCAGTGTTTCATTATCTTCCCTTCCCCACCCCCACCCCAAACCAGCTTCTCCATTACTTCTTTGACAGACAGATGAGGCTGTTATCAGAAGTAGCAGATGGCTGAATGAGTCTGTTTTTGAGTTTTCAGTTATATACTTGGAGACCATTTCTTTAAAATATTGTAGAAATGTTATATTACAGTACAATTGTGTTGGGGGCAAGGAAAAGATAGATATATAGAAAGGAGAATTCTTGCATGCCAAGTTGCAAGTTTGGGGCAAGTACTCTTTGGCGAGATTACCACAGCAATATTCAAAATAATGTAAAGTGTGGAAAGACAGCAACATTGCAGCTGACGTTCGGGGTTGGTGGCCGTACAACAGCACACAGAGTTTAACAAGGACTGAGAGATTGCCCGGGGGGGGGAGGGGGGCTCGTTTAATCTCACTGTAAACAAGTGGTACAGTGACACATAACACCGGTCTTGAAAGACCTACATTGGCTCCCAGTACATTTCCAAGCACAATTCAAAGTGTTGGTGCTGACCTTTAAAGCCCTAAACGGCCTCAGCCCAGTATACCTGAAGGAGCGTCTCCACCCCCATTGTTCTACCCGGACACTGAGGTCCAGTGCCGAGGGCCATCTGGCGGTTCCCTCGTTGTGAGAAGCCAAGTTACAGGGAACCAGGCAGAGGGCCTTCTCGGTAGTGGCACCCGCCCTGTGGAATGCCCTCCCTCCAGATGTCAAAGAGAAAAACAACTACCAGACTTTTAGAGGACATCTGAAGGCAGCCCTGTTTAGGGAAGCGTTTATTGTTTAATAAATTATTGTATTTTAATACTTCTGTTGGAAGCCGCCCAGAGTGGCAGGGGAAACCCAGCCAGATGGGCGGGGTATAAATATATTATTATTATTATTATTATTATTATTATTATTATTATTATTATTATTATTATTATATTTCTATTCTAAATATAGGCTAATTTTGTTGTTCTGCATGGGACAATGACAATAAAGATTATCGCATCGCATCTAGGGCCTGTAAAATATGTCATTGCGAGTTCCAAAATATTCCCCACTTCCCCAAGGATTGAAAAGGCAACGTTTGGTAAGCTAAAAACACATTGGCACATTGAGCAAGGAGGGAAGGAAGGGGAGGGACATGTGTGCTCGATGTTCATTCCTGAGTTGCTGAATTATGGTTACTATCTGTGGTCAAACTGGGTCAATATCTATCATACCATATGCTATTGGGAGAGGAAAAGGGACAAACAATAGGCCTCTCATAGCCAATTTAATTAATAGTCTCCCTTTGGAAAAAAAAATTCAGATGGCAGAAGCAAGTAAGACAAGGTACATGCTGCTGGGAAACGCAACATACATTTTATAAAACGCATATTAAGCAAAGTGAGAGAATCCGTCATGCAGCCACACCTGAATCATTTTAAGGTAAGAAAGAACAAGAAACAAATCCCCACACAACACTTGGAAATATGAAGCATGTGGATTTCCAAATAGGCCTTAAAAACGGATTGCACTAATATGGATCCGGGAGGAAAGTAATCTCTTTTGCTCCTCCCATCCCCCCAAAAGCCCCTAGACCTTTTTGCCTCCAATTTGGTAGACCTAATACACTTCAGGGAGGCTTCTGTGTCTGTAAATGTACAAAATTGGACAAAAGGCAGGAAAGTTACAGCCATTTTAGAATTCCCATGATAGTGAAAGGGGAACTCACGAGTTTTAAGTGACTCAAAATCCCGAATGCACACACACAGAGTATACATAATTATTCAAAAACTGATTGGTGTTGTTTTTTAAATGCACAGATCCAAATATAAAGGAATTTTTTTCAGGCAGGTGAACCCTCCTAATATTCATATTTAGACCACTGTGCCTCAGGGTGCAATGGATTTTTGCAGTATATTGGTAGTGTTTACTCTCATTATCATTTTCTTTGTGGGCATTGTATAAAAAATAAGTCCCAACAATGTTCAGCCCACTGCCTATATTGCTTCCGGTATCTTTTAATATTGATCTGTTGAAGATCTGTCCCAAGTGATGAGAATTTCTCCTGCTATGAGCAATTCATGGATCCTGGACCCACAAACATTGCTGAAAACTTGGTACTGTCTTATGGAAATAATTATTTGTTTTATAATAGCGATATAAAAATAGGCGTTACAATATATTTTTAACATGTGTGGTATTATAGTGACATATAAATCTTCCATTCTACAAAAAAAAAAAACTTGTGGTAGATTTTTATACATTTGTGTAGGTTTATGTAAATGTGTATGGTATATTTGTATCTTGCTAATATATTGTGGTTTTGCAAAAAGCTGCATCTGAATAAAAAAAAGTTGCATTGCTGTTTTCATGCTCCCGTTATTTGCTAGAGATATTATTCTAGGGCTTAGATTCCCAGCCTAAGGAATTTCATTTGGTGCAGTGTTGAATCTCCCACTGCAAAAAATTCATATCTACAAAACAAAAAAGGACCTGGAAAATGGTTTATAAATGTTCTATGGTGTTTGGCAGCTGGTCTCTTGTGATCAGTAAAATGTATTTTCCCATGATCATGCAGTGAACATGGCATGATGTTTTTACACCTTCATTAATGCAATACATCTTAATATAATTCTCGATCAACTGGGTATGAAAATGGGTATGTTATACAGTACTCACCCCACTTCTCTGAGTGATGAGAAGTTCCAGAGGTGCAGTTCTTACCCAGGTTTGGCTCTCTTTTGAAGGGGGAGGCGGTGCTGGATCAGAACAGCAGAGCCATTAAATGTTTAAAGATTCCCTACCCCCTTCCCACGATCCCACTATGGATCTGAGCCTCCCCACCTGTGATTTGTTTACAAAGCCATTCGCTCAATTGCTGAATTGTGTGCAGCGATTAAGTCTAGCTTGGCCCTATGATTTTTAACTAAACTAATATAGAACCATGCATTATTTGTTGCTACAAATACCACTTACAGAAACATGGGGTTTTAAAAAAGAAGAAGTTGTAATTGAAAACGAGCAGAAAAAAGTGTAGCAATTTCAACTTCTTCAATTACTGTGAAATATTATCTTCATAGATCTTGCCCTGAAGCCTCTGGTGAGGTTTTGTTTTGTTTTGTTATAAAAAGCAATAGCTAGAAAGAGCATTTCTTCCATTTTTGCTGTCATCACAGTTATTGCATATTTTTGCTTATCAGACAGGAAACACAGCTTGGAATCAAGGAAGCTTCTTCCCATCAGGTATGTCTGTATTGTTCCAGTGAAAGGTGAGCAATTACACTGTGGAGATCAGAATGCTAAAGGCAGGCAAAGAAAACAGATGTTATTTAATAGGTGAGATTAAGCGATCAAAACAAGTCATGTGAAAGATCCAGGATGAATTCACATTACTGGCTGATAATTCAGTAAATCTGTGTTTTGTTTTGTTTTTGAGGTTGGGTGTAATCTGGATATATGTTCATACCTGCCAGGTTCCAGCCTGAGAAATAAGGGACCGAACCGAAAGTGTCTTTCTTGTGTCTTGTGTCTGGTTCTGCTATGGTCGTGTCTTGTGTCTTGTGTCTTGTCTTGTGTCTGGTTCTGCTATGGTCGTGTCTTGTGTCTTGTGTCTTGTGTCTTGTGTCTTGTGTCTGGTTCAAGACACAAGACAGAAGACAGAAGACAGAAGACAGAAGACAGAAGACACAAGACACAAGACACAAGACACAAGACACAAGGACACAAGACACAAGACACAAGACACGACCATAGCAGAACCAGACACAAGACACAAGACACAACCATAGCAGAACCAGACACAAGACACAAGACACAAGACACAAGACACAAGACACTCTAAAGCTATGCATGCTTACCCGGGAGAAAGCCCCACTGAACACAAAGGAGTTTACTTCCTAGTAAACATGCACTCTAAAGCAGAAATCCTTTGCATGCTTATTTTGAAGTAATTCTCATTGAAAACAATGGTATTTGTTTCTAAGTAAACATACATAGAATTGCTCTGTAATTCTATTGCTCATATGACCTGCTTCCTGTATCAATCAGTTCAGACTAGTATATCTGGCCTAATTAAAGTACTACCATTGGTTTCGTTTTTGTATATGTGAATCTGAAATTTTGTGCAAGGCAAACTCTGAGTTCAGGCGAAGGGCAAGCTGAAACGGAGGTAGGATTTGGGTCACGGGCATAATGGGATCTTAGGTAACAGCCTACCAAAAATGTCACTAAGTGCCAGCCATTTAATGAAAGCAGGACAGTAAAAGTTCTAAAAAAGACTCAAAGTGTCAATCAAATGGAGAAAGTAACAATTTCCTAAAAATATAAAGAGGCACTTCTGAAATGTCATTACAGATAAGGACAGGGGTTATTGCTTTCAGTGGTGCAATTTTTGGACTCGAGCAATTTTGAGTGAATTCATCAATTCCATTGAATTCTCCACTTACTTATTTGGCAAGTCCAGTTTGTTAAAACAGGAATGCCAGAGCAGCCTTCGGGGTGGTCCCATCCATTGCATGAACCTTTTGCTTCCATCAGGAGTAGAACAGAATATACAAAACATATGCTATTGACAGCGTGTTTTATTGCGGCAGTAGAGAATGGGCGAGGGCAGGCATCAGAAAGGAAGTTTCATCTGAACATTTTCTCAATTCATTTGAACCGCTTAATTAGCATCCCCTGCTGCTAATAGGCATCATGGCCCCTCCAAACGGGTCTGCATTTGAGGCCATGGCAAGGTTGTGTAGAGCTCCTCAAAGGGGGAACTTATTTTTAGCTGAACACTCAGAGTCTTCAGAAGTCGGTGCTTCCTTTAGACATCTGAATCCTTTCTCTCTGTAGGTGAAGATGGTGACACACAGATGGAACTCATTACCTACAGTGCCACACGCTGCTCAGGAGGAATTTAATGAGAGCTGAGGAAAGTGGCTGAGACGTTTACCATTGTCTTCCATCAGTGATCATCAAGACAACTGCGGGCAGTATGACAGGCAGCACCTGTATCAGCAAGGGGATTTGCATACCGGGGATGGCGGCAGTGTCTCCTTCCTAAAAAGCGCAAGCAATCAAAGGAAGCTCGCCTGTCACTGAGACTAGAAAGCCAAGTATGCCAATAGCATTAGCAGGCTCCCCCCATGTAATCTTCTTTAAAGTAATCTGTTAAGAATGGAAGGTGTTTTGATGATATGGCTACCTGAATGCCTCTATAAAATAATTCTAATTCAATTTTTGTTTCAGGGAAGCAGGGGCTTGATTGTCCTCAAAGGGAACAATAATGTTTTTCTTTTAGCAAAACCACCTCTATACTGCTTAAAGGTAAAGGTAAAAGGACTCCTGACCATTAGGTCCAGTCGTGACCGACTCTGGGGTTGCAGCGTTCATCTCGCGTTATTGGCCGAGGGAGCCAGCATACAGTTTCCAGGTCATGTGGCCAGCATGACAAAGCCGATTCTGGCAAACCAGAGCAGTGCACGGAAACGCCATTTACCTTCCCTCTGTAGCAGTACCTATTTATCTACTTGCATTTTGACGTGCTTTTGAACTGCTAGGTTGGCAGGAGCTGGGACCGAGCAACGGGAGCTCACCCCGTCGCGGGGATTTGAACCGCCGACCTTCTGATCAGAAATCCCTAGGCTCTGTGGTTTAACCCACAGCGCCACCCACGTCCCATCAGGTTGTATATATGTGATAAACCATATATCATAAGGACATCTTGCTGCAAAGGAAACACGGACCATGTGTAAGCACTTGGAACCCCAAACCTAACCTATAAAGAGTTGCTAGCCATGTTGATACAGTAACAGAACTGAAACATAATTAATGAGACTAAAGAAGTTTGCAAATGAAATGGTTGCGAATTTTAAAAAAAGCATGCCCGGTTAGAAGAGTTCACCTGAAAGTGTGTCATTCCATTTATGACACCTGCGTCCCTGCTTAATATAGTATAAATATCTCTAAGCAATGTGCAGGACACTGATGGAACAACAGACAACTTGAACAAAATATTACTAAAATACAGGTACCTAGATTTCCCCCCATTAATACAAAGTTACTGATAAATATAAATCAATATCAATTCATTTTCCTTCTGACACACCCTCCCTCTCAGCCACTGGGTTCTCATCCATGGTTCAACAAACTGACCCACGAAAGTCTCCCAACAAGAATACTTTTCTAGAAACAGCAGACATCACCTTAGTCCATAGCTGCCAAGTTTTCCCTTTTCTCGCGAGGAAGCCTATTCAGCATAAGGGAAAATCCCTTAAAAAAAGGGATAACTTGGCAGCTATGCCTTAGTCTCTCACTCTAGACTTGCTTTTTATGGGCAGTCCCAAGGTGGATGGTACTTCCTCAGGGTGCCCCATTCAGGTGCACTCTCCACACCCAGTTCCAGTTACAGCAGATTTGTTCATTTCCCTATGGGGTCCAAAGGATGGGAAGAGGATTAAAACAACCAGTACTGAGATGGGTTTTTGAAAGGGATGGGAGGGCAGAGAGAGAGAGATACTGTATATATTTTAATGTACTTTGATCACATCCTGAAACACACATTATTTTCTGCTCTTTGGCCTCCCTTGATGCATTGGAGCGCAATTATTTTTCTTAATTCACATGAATCAGAACTAGAGACACAGAAAAGTACATCAGAGCAACACAAATCCTGCATGTTTTGGACTTTGCATGCTGCGCCACAAAATTCACTTTGAGCAGTAAAATCTGGTTGAAACAAAACAATAGCTATGCCCCAGGTTTGGTAATGTCACCAGAACACAGAGAGGACACAGTGTCATGTAGGCATAGCAGCCAATTTGTCCAGTCTCAGTGCTTACTTAGCTGTGCAGCGACTCATTAGATGAGGCATATATACGACTCTAGCATGATGTGGCTTTCCTAGTGTGACAGGCAGAAAGCAAGACCACTGCAGTAGCATATGTTGCTACGTTACTACCAAACATCAGAACATCAGAATAACACACACACACACACACACACACACACACACACACACACACACACTGAGCAATGGGAGGTTGGTTTTAATGAAGACTCATTTATCTAACTGCAGCTTCAAATTGGATTTGGCTTATCACCTGCCATCTCCCCATTCCTTGCCCCCACTGTTTGACATTAAAACTGCATTCATCACCTCACTTACCTGGAAGTAAGCACCATTAAAATCAATCAGATTTGTTTTATTTTGGGTAAAGGGGGATAACAGCTGGATAACAGGAATGCAGGAATTTAACATTTATTTTAGATTTTATTTTATTGAATACTTTAATAAATGGTCACATGCCCCAAACTTTTAGTATGGGAACTGTCAGAGGGCTTGGTGTGGCTACTCTAGAGTAACGACTCCAGCATGGTCTTTTAAGGCTTTTATTAAGTGCTGATTATTTACAGTGTTCAGAGCAATGAAAATGCATCCTTAAGGTGAGGTGTCAGAACTCCCGAATGGCGATTGGCGCGTTTTCTTCCAGCACCACAACTTTGGCAGACCCAACCTCTTCCCCCTACGTTTGCGTCGCAATTCGGGAGTTGGGGGGATTGGCCTCCCCCCCGTGCGTCCAACTTCCTGTCCCACCTGAGGCATGGGCTCCGCAACCCTGCCTGAGCCTCGGACACCACTTCCTGACTCTCCGCTGGAGGCAGAGCTCTCCTTACTCTCTCCAGCACTTGGTGATGGGCTGGAACTTAAGATGGGAGGGACTTCCCTGTATCCCTTGTCCCTCACATCCACCCCCCTCCCAGGCTCCTCTCTCCCCCTCCCTAGTGGCTCTCTGCTTGCTGGGGACGAGTGAAATCCCAAGAAGTCAGTGGCATCCGAGCCTGTGGGTGTGAAAATTTCCCCCCAATCCTGCGATCTCTCTCCTTCCCCCTGAGAAGACGGAAATCCCAAGAAGTCAGTGGCATCAGAGCTGGTGGGAGTAAAAATGTTCTGCCAGTCCTCTCCTGCCTCTGACGTCGTCGACCTCGGTGAAACCCACACCTCTTCTTCCGTGTCCTCAAATTCCGCTTCCCATCTCCATGGGGAGCTGCTGCCTGCTATCCCTTCCTCCTGCTCCTCCCCCTCTCCCTCCCTTTCCATGTGCCAGGGCTTGGGCCTGTGGGGGAACAGGGCGTGGAACTCTTCCACTAAAAATTCCTCAGGTACTTCCGTGGCCGGTATCCACTCATTGTGGGATGGCGGAGTGTCCTCCCATGCTATCAGGTACTCCAGCCCTCTCACCCCTCTCCTTGAGTCTAAAATCTCAGTTGCCTCATTGAGCTGTCGGGCGTTTCCCGTCTCCCCCCCTCCCTCTGGAGGTTGATCGCTGTCCCTGAACCTGGTACTTTCCCTGTACGGCGACAGCAGTGATCTATGAAACACTGGGTGCACTCTCATGTCCTCCGGCAGTGCTAGCCTGAAGGCTACCGGGTTGACCTGTTGCGTGACCGTGAAGGGGCCCAGCCTCCTGGGTGCTAACTTTTTGCATCGCCCCCTGGTGGGAAGACCTTCCGAGGATAACCAAACCTTGTCCCCCACCCTGATGACCTCTCCCGGCCGCCTGTGGCGATCTGCCCCTTTCTTGTACGCTTCCTTGGCCCTCTCCAAGTGTTCTCTGAGCTGCTGGTGCACCGTCTCCAGGTCCTCTGCCCAATCCTCTGCCTGTGGGCCCTCTTCCTCCTCCTCCCCCTCCCTCTCCGGGAAAGATCTGAGGTCGCGCCCGTAGTTGGCCTTAAAGGGCGACACCCCTGTGGAGACGTGCACCGCATTGTTGTAGGCAAATTCTGCTAGTGGCAGGCGATCCACCCAGTCCGTTTGCCTCTGGCTGACGTAACATCTCAGGTACTGCTGCAGAATGGCGTTGACCCGCTCCGCCTGTCCATTGGTCTGCGGGTGCCGAGCCGTCGACAAGCTGACCTCCACCTGCAGGAGGTTCATTAGCCGTCGCCAGAACCTGGAAACAAATTGGCGGCCACGATCCGAAATAACTCTTAAAGGCAATCCATGCAGTCGGAATACGTGGTCCACAAACAGTTTGGCCGTCTCTTCTGCCGAGACCGCCCTGGCACACGGTATAAAGTGGCACATTTTGGACATGAGGTCCACCACCACCAACACTGCGGTCTTGCCCCTGGACGACGGCAGGTCTGTGATGAAGTCCATGGACACTACTTCCCACGGCCTGTGCGGTGTGGCTAATGGCTCCAGCAAACCTGCTGGTGGCGCTCTGACCACCTTTGCTCGCTGGCAGGTGTCACATCCCCTGACATAATCCCGAACATCCTCCCGCACCCCTGGCCACCAGAAGTGTCTCATGACTAGGTGAGTGGTTTTGTCCCTTCCGAAATGACCTGCCGTTGGGTTGTCGTGCATCTGCTTGAGAACCTTACCTCTCAGCTGTTTGGTTGGGAGGTACAGGGCTCCCCTGTAAAAAAGCAAACCCCTCCTTTCCTCAAAGTCCTTGGCTTGCTCCCTCCCCCCTCTCAGGTCTCTGAAGATGCGGGTGGCAAATTCATCCGCTGCCGTCAGTGCTGTGAGTTCTGCCTCGCTCACCACTGCTGCACCGCATGACCATGCAGATGGGGGGAAAACGTGCCTGGGTGCTGGTGGCAACTCCTCCTCCATGTACTCTGGCTTGCGGGAGAGGGCATCCGCCCTGACGTTCTGCTCCCCCGGGATGTAGTGGATGGAGAAGTTGAAGTTCGAGAAGAACTCTGCCCACCGTATCTGCCGCTGGTTGAGCACCCTGGCCGTTCTCCAGAACTCCAGGTTCTTGTGGTCTGTGCACACCTGGATGGGGTGCTTGGCGCCCACCAGGAAGTGTCGCCAGTGCTGGAACGCAGCGTGGATCGCGAGAAGTTCCCTATCAAACACTGTGTAGTTGCGTTCAGGCTGGGTCAGCTTCCTGGAGAAGAAGGCACAGGGTCTCCACTCTCTGTTGGCGTCCAGTTGCAACAGAATCGCTCCCACAGCTTTATCAGAAGCATCTGTCTCCAGGCGTAGGGGCGCATCCTGCACCACGTGGAACAGGTGTTGGTCTGAAGCGAATACCCTCTTGAGGCTTTCGAACGCTGCTTGTGCCTCCGGTGTCCACCTGAACTTCTGCTTGCCTCTCAGGCAGTCGGTGATGGGAGCCGTGACACGAGAGAAGTTCTTGATGAACTTCCTGTAGAAGTTAGCGAAGCCTAGTAGGCGTTGGGCATCTTTGCGCGTCCTGGGGCTGTGCCAGTCCAGGATGGTCTGCACCTTGTCCTTGTCCATCGCCAGCCCCTTGTCTGACAGCTTGTAGCCCAGGAAGTCCACCTCCTTGGTGTGAAACTTGCACTTCTCCAGCTTCACATACAGGTGGTTGTCCTTCAGGCGCTGCAACACCTCCCTGACATCCTTCACATGCTGCACTGGGTCATTGGAATAGATAAGGATGTCATCCAGAAAGACCAAGCAGTTCTTGAAGAGGAGGGACCCCAGGACGTGGTGCATGAAGGCCTGGAAGCAGGCTGAGCCCCCTTGCAACCCGAAGGGCATCACCAGATATTCAAAAGAGCCCAGAGGCGTGAACATCGTGGTTTTCCATTCATCGCCTTCCCGGATCCTGATCAAGTTGTACGCCCCTCTTAGGTCTAGCTTGGTGAAAATCTTGCCCCTGCGTGCCGCTGTCAGAAGATCATCCACTCTGGGCATGGGGAAAGCCACTGGCTCTGTCACCGAATTCAGCCGTCTAAAATCCACCACCAGACGGCGCTGTTGCGTGTCTTTCTTGTCCACCCAGAAGACCGGGCTGCCCCCTGCTGCCTTGCTTTCTCTGATGAACCCCCGCTTGAGGTTCTTGTCGATGAAAGCGCGCAGATCCTCCAGTTCCTGGTCTGACATGGCGTACAGCTTGGCTGGGGGTATCGTTGCCCCAGGCACCAGGTTGATCTGGCAGTCAAAAGGCCTGTGTGGAGGTAGGTGGTCGGACTCCGCTTCGCTGAAGACCTCCTGCAGGTCCCAGTACGGCTTGGGTATCGCCTCACCCCCTTTGACGTGCATGGTGGCCACCGTGGCTATCGGAGGCCCCTCCCCTGGTTGGTGCTGCATGCAATGTTCCAGACAAAAGTCCGACCCAAACGTGATGCATCTCTGGTGCCAACTGATGGAGGGGTCGTGGCGCGCCAGCCAGCTCATTCCCAAAACGATGGGGGGGTCTGAGATGGTCGTGACGTTGAAAGCCAGTGTCTCTGAGTGCCTTCCCACTGTCATTCTCATGGGGGGGGGGGTTTGATGAGTGATGGCCCCTCCCAGCAACTCTCTGCCATCAATGGTGGCCACATGCAGGGGAAAATCCAGCTGCAGAAGTTGGATCTGGTGCTCTTCTGCAAAGTTTCTCGAGAAGAAGTTGGCAGAGGCACCACTGTCAATTAAGGCGAGGACTGTCAGGGGATAGCCATTTGGGAGCGTCAGCGTGACTTCTAGAACCACTCCTGCTCTGGGAGGGGTGGGCTGGCTCTGCTCCTCTCTGTGCGGGTGGGCGGGCTGGGGCTGTTCACTGCTGACTGTGCCTGGCTGCTGCCCCTTGTCTCCTGCAGCCAGGCTGTCTCGTTTCCCTGCTGTGGTGCTACGTCAGTGGGGGAAGGTACAACCGTTCCCGCCTTTCCTTGCCACTCTCTGCGATGAGGGCAGTCTCTGACGCGATGCCGGGGGGAGTTGCAGAGAAAGCAATTCCCGCCTCTTCCCTCCTTGCGTCTTGGCGCCGCCGGGGTTTGAAAAGCCCGCGCGCGCGCTCCCCCGATCTCCATCGGTTCCGGCTCTGGGCTTGGTCTGGGCGGGTCTGGGGGCGGTCCCTGGGGTGGGGTTTGGTGATGTGGTCTGTCCTGAGAGCGTGGGAACCAAGGTTTTGCTGCGCGCGTCGCTTGTTTGTCATACCATCTGGATTCCTGTCTCACCCCCACCGCTAGCGCCGCTTTGCTGAGCTGATCCATAGTCTGCGGTCTAGGACCTCTTGCCAGCTCATCCTTAACGTCTGCATGCAAACCCAGGTAGAAGGCTGATTTCACTGGCTCACTGTTCAGATCCCACCCCAGTTTGTGCACCAGCATGGTGAATTTCGCCCAGTAGTCCCTAACTGTCGATTTTCCTTGTGTTAAGTCATGAAGCTCCTGTTTAGTGGCCTCCATTTCACTGTCGCTAGCGTACATTAATTTTAAAGCTTCTAGAAATAAAGTTGCGTTCTTCATGCAAGGATTTTTTTGCGCGATGAGCGGTCTTACCCATTCCCGGGCGGCCCCCGTCAAATGCTCTATGATAAAGTAGACTCTGTGCGCGTCATCTGGGAATTCTGCTGCATGCAATTCCAGCGCATAATTTATTTCTGTCTCGAATCCGAGGTACTCCCTCGGGTCTCCGCTGAACTTGGTGACTAGGCTCTGTCCCCTTCTCACTTGGACTAGCTGCGGCTGGGGTGCCCCCCCACCTCTAGCGGCTTTCTCCTCTTCCAACTTTTTCTGCAGGTCTAATACCATCACCCTTAGCTGTTTCTCAGTCTCCTCTTTTGTCCTCACCTGGTCCACCAGCTTGTTCAGCTCCTCCTGCGCCCCTCGCGCTTCCTCCTGAGCGGCATGCAATTGCTGCTGTGCGTGCGCTGTGAGGTTCTGTAGCTCCTGCTTCGCTGCTTCGGCCTCCAGCCTCCAATGCTCAGCCTCTTGAGCGCTCATCGCTGCACTCCAAAGTAGCCAAAAAAAGATTCGGGAGTTGCTGTCAGAGGGCTTGGTGTGGCTACTCTAGAGTAACGACTCCAGCATGGTCTTTTAAGGCTTTTATTAAGTGCTGATTATTTACAGTGTTCAGAGCAATGAAAATGCATCCTTAAGGTGAGGTGTCAGAACTCCCGAATGGCGATTGGCGCGTTTTCTTCCAGCACCACAACTTTGGCAGACCCAACCTCTTCCCCCTACGTTTGCGTCGCAATTCGGGAGTTGGGGGGATTGGCCTCCCCCCCGTGCGTCCAACTTCCTGTCCCACCTGAGGCATGGGCTCCGCAACCCTGCCTGAGCCTCGGACACCACTTCCTGACTCTCCGCTGGAGGCAGAGCTCTCCTTACTCTCTCCAGCACTTGGTGATGGGCTGGAACTTAAGATGGGAGGGACTTCCCTGTATCCCTTGTCCCTCACAGGAACAAAAGGAAAGAGAGAAGAAATGAACAGTATCGCTTCCCCAAATACCTCCTCTCTTTTTAATCTTTCCTTCCTCTCTTCCCAAAGGAACTCATCAGGCCTTCGTGACAACATTCATCCCTCTAGTGTCTCCATTATACCAGTCTGATTCACCCATGACTATTACAGGCTCTGCCTATATGGATTCCCTATTCATCTTGTCTCCTCTTGAGACTGGATAGAACTTTTAAAAGATTTATGTGTCACCCAGACCTTGTGCCGTCTGTTCCCTAATAATCTTTACACCATCCATAGAGTGTTTCAATGTTAAAAAATGAACACCACTCCATGATTATTCTACTAGGTGCTGAAATGTTTACTGAGTCTTGCATAGAGAAACTGGCCTATTAAAGTGATTGGAAGCTGTGTGCCACCAGCAGTGGCTTGAGGACTTGTGCAGCTGTGGAAGCGATCCTATGCCCATTTATCTAGGTGGCCTAGGGCTCTTTAAGAAGAAAGTCTGAACAAAAGACACTGGATAGCTCAGCTGGTTAGAGTGTGGTGCTGATAGCCCCAAAGCTGCAGGTTTGATTCCTGTACAAGACAGCTACATATTCCTTCATTGCAGGGGATTGAACTACTCAATGATCCTCAGGGTCCCTTCCAACTCTATGATTTTATGAGAAAACACCCTAGTGCTGGTCTGGCATTGGCACATAGCGCCATTGAGCATCTTCTGGTGCCTCAGAACACCTGAAGGTCCCAAAATGATGCCTGCCTTGTGTGCTCCTTGATCTGGGAGACTCCATATTACATTCCCACATTGCCCCAATGTAGTACCACAGGCATTTTCCAAATCCAAATGCTTCTCAAAGGAAACGGCATAATCTAGATCAGGCATAGGCATCCTTGGCTCTCCAGATGTTTTGGAACAACAACTCCCATGATCCCTGACCACTGGCACTGTTAGCTAGGAATCATGGGAGTTGTAGTTCCAAAACATCTGGAGAGCCAAGGTTGCCTATGCCTGATCTAGATGAAATTAAAATGGTGGTACCTAGACCTAGTTGTTGGGCATTACCATCAGGTGAGCAAGAGGAAGAGGGACAGTCTGTTAGAAGCCAGTTTGCTATGAGCCCAGTCTCCTCTGTCTTTGGGAAGAATGGCCAAACATGGTTTATATTAGGGAATGGCAACCTTTTTTTCAGTCTGAGGGCTGCATTCCCTTCTGGGCAACCTTCTGAAGGCTACATATGTCAGTGGTTGGCAGGGCCAGATGCTAAAGTTAATGGAGAAACAAATGGAGACTAGTTTCTGCACACTTGCACACTCCTCTATATTAGGCAAACAAAGGGCATTATCTGAATTCAATGAAACCCCCAAAATGCTTGGGCTGTGAAGCAGGGTCAGTGAGGAGTGTGGCCTGGGGAGATTTCTGAGGCAAAATTGAGAGAGAGCTGGTGGGATACATTCAGCCCCCAAATCTGAGGTTCCTCATCTGCTTTATATATTTGCATCTGGAGAGGCCCTTGGCATGTCCTTGGAATTTCAACCAGCTTCTATTCCAAAACCAAATAAAAAGCACCAGGTAACTTTGCTCCAATTCAGTTAATGGGAAAATGCCTATGATGCCCCCCCCCTCATTTTACAAGAGTCATTAAAGTTAACAGTGTCATATAAACGGAATGACCAGTTATAGGGGATGCAGTCTACATAGAGGAGAGTTTCCTTCCATGCTCACAGAACTCAAGGTTCTCCTCTATGTGCTCTTGTCTCTGCCTGCTGCTTTTGGGACTCTTCTTCTGCATCTGCAGTCCTTTTCTAAATAAAATTTTATTTTGATCAATATGTCTTTATAGAGTGCGTTGCAAAGACATGCTGAATTATTAAGCTGTGAATGTAATGTTCTTTCATCCACTTTAGTACCTTTGTCACAGCCCCAGACTTCAAAGCTCGTCTGTGATAATGAGCTTTTTTTCTATTCCTTGTGTCTACATTTAATATATTTTCTGTTGTTAAAACTGCATCCCCACATGAAATTATTTTCCAAATCCCTATACTTATGTTTGATGTCAGCATCTACAGAGCAGTTTCCCCTTTTTTCCTACTGTTCCCCCTTCACCCCCCCACCCCTTTGGAGATATGCGTTTCCTCTTCTTTAATTCACTTTTTGGTTGTATTTTCCCCTCCTTTCCTATTTTTAATTGAGGGATGCATTCTCATTCATTACATTGTTTCAATCTGATTTTTAAATGACTGACTTTCTGCCTTTGAAACTCTTCTTTCAAGGTTTTTGGCTCATTTTGAAAGCTTACTTCCAAGACAGTTCTGCGGAAGAATTAGGCTTTTTGAGTTTCTCTTTTGTTAACAGCAGATCAAGCATTCCTTGGAACTTGGCGTGACCTTTTCCAACTTTTGATGTTTTTTTATATTTCTGAGGTTAGCTGCCTTCATATCTCTGCTTCAACAGGGAGCTTAGATCAGTAAGAATTAGCAGGGGATTGAAGTGGTATTTCCCCCACCCCTTCTGATCAACAGCCTAGATACTATAGCTTTATTTTTCACCTGTAATGCTTCCATGTTATATGGTAGATTTTGTAGCTTATATTCTCAGTTAAAAATAAAATAAAATTCCACATTCTATGTTGTTTAAAAACTCACAAGGTCAGGCACTGTCATCGTTCATATTCATCTGACTGAAGAGTATAGCATGTTGCTCTTTGGGGAATGTTTCCTTTTAAATGCAATGTCACGATTGCTCCATGCATTCCTCCCCCTCATGCAAAATGAAACCTTCCCATCTTCCTGTGGCAATATTCCAAGAGATAGTATACACTGGGAATGGGCCCGCTATCATCTGCTTTACACTTGGCCCCTGGACCAAGGATAAGACATCTAGCTCAATTTCCTGACTCTCCCTTGAACAATGGAACTTGCAGGTTTATCTGTTCCTGCAACGGAAAATGTGATGGGGATATTCACTGCTACACTTGTGCATTTTTACTCTCTCCACCAAAGGCAGTGCTGGGGGAGGCTTGGGGAAGAGCACCTCCCATTTTAAAAAAGGAGCCTGCCCTCACTTGCCACCCATTTCTGAACTCCTGTCATTAACATATGCTTTTGTTTTTCTTTCTCACCACCTAGAAATATACTTTGCCCTTTCTACCCCCCCCCTGCCATTTTGTTCTGGTGTTTCCACTCTTCTCTGCTGCACCTGATGAACAGGTGTCATTGTGGACTCTGAAATTATCCATCAGGAATTTGCACTTTTTGCTTTGTAGCAGTCTAAACAACCTTTGGAAACTGGCTTCAAGTTGAGACTCCCCTCCCAGCTCTAATTTCTATGGTTACTGTCAATGGCACACCCTTCCTTTTTTATTGCTTTTAAAGCAAAAACCCAGAAGTGGCTGGGGAGGAGAGCTTCATGCTGCTTACAGTGGCATGAGGCTTTTTAATGCAACTTTCCACCATCTGCACTTCTTGATATGACCTGGAACAACACCACATCATGTTGCATCGTGTCACCCCTTCTCCCTCAAGGTATTCTGGGAACTGCAGCCAGCGGAAAGTGGCATGAGAGTCTCTCCACAGCTTCCTATGAGCCACACTTCCTTGAATGCTTTCAGAACAAGACTGTTACATCACAACAGTCCCAATACATTCCCAAGAAATGTGCGTGGGCTTTTAGAGAAAGTTATAAAAGCAAAGAGGAGAGGACGGGAAAACCCTTGACTACTTAATGATATTAAGTAAGGTAAACAGCATGCTCCCCTGAAAAAACTCCCTCCATTATCTTTCCTTTTTGGGGGGGGGGAAGCCTTGTTTTGCCCTCACCTATCTACTGTATGATTGAAAAACAATTGGATAAAATGTTCATTTATACTGAATTTTAGAGACATTGTGGGTTATCTTTTCCTGTCCTTGAGTTGGTACAGAGGAAACACACACAAACCATGTTTCAAATTTTGCAGCATCCAAAGCCCCAAAATAAAACAACGAAGTTGAATAAGTCTAAACTCATTACAAAAGAACTTCATTTTTGATAATTTGAGACGCATTTTAATTGATCCTCAAGGAATTGAAAGACAGCATTATTTACCTGCATGAGACTAATACACTGTGATAAATCATACTGTGCACATATTCCCCCCTTGCACAGCTGTAAACCTATCTAAATGTTCATTAACTTCTCAATGTCTCTCTTTATTTATTAGTTTTGATTGTTGGCTTTCCATGAACAATAAATTCCCAGCTCCCGGATCATAAATTTCAATTGTGTTTAGGCATTCTTGGATGTTTAAAAATATATATACTGTAAGTTTCTAATGGATTATATTTAAATAACCTTGCAATGTTATTTACATAAAAGAATGATCATGGGTCTTATAGGGGGAACAGAGGCTGCTGGTGGGGGCTCCAGAGGTATGAATGATGCTCATGTCACTGGTATTTGAACAAGCCACTTAGCCATCTATGAGCTTCATTTATTCTTCCCGTATTAACATGGATAATCAACATTCCTTGTCTCACTAAGGCACCTGAATGGTATTGTTCCAGTGCTTGTTATGTCATGCATTGGGAAGTAGCAATTTCCTACACTCCAACTATTTTGTATTATTGTGTATAGTCCCCATATTCAGGTGGTTCTTGTCCCTGGTAAATCCCCCCCCCCCATCTAAAATGTCTCTCCCCTGATAATTGCATGAGTAACATCTTATCTAATTTGGCTCTTTGTCTAGAGCAGTCTGCACATAAATATACTAACCATACCAGAGTTTTACTGAGCCTATTTAATTCAATGGGACTCTTACTCTTTGAATTGGCTACAATCCTAGGCCCAAAGAAGAAAGTCCCATTGAATTCAGTGCAACTTACTTTTGAGCTTTGATTGATTGATTGATTGATTGATTGTGCTTTGGCTTGGCACACCAGTCAAACATTGTCAGCTGATTGTAGCCTATTATTTGATCACAGTCAAATATTGTGGGAGTGTCCTTGAGTCAACACTCTTGTGTCCTTGTCATAGCTGCCAAGTTTTCCCTTTTCTCGCGAGGAAGCCTATTCAGCATAAGGGAAAATCCCTGTAAAAAAGGGATAACTTGGCAGCTATGGTCCTTGTGTCTTCTAAATTTTGTTATAATGTCATTTGTTGGGAAGGACAGTGAGGTAGGAAGTTCATCCCCAACTCTGTAGGAGCCAGGAGCAAACCTAGGAGCACAGCAAAGCTTCTTGAACTGACTACCTGAATGCAGTTCTTGGTATCAAAGATCACTGCCTAGCAAGAGAGGCGGGGGGGGGGACTGCCTGGAGGGGGGTGCCTTGCTCTCCTGGCTTCTGAACACCATTTATCACTGCCAGTTATTGACAGGAAGACGGGAAAGGCAGCCAGGAGCTCAGCACAGTGTGGCACAGCAGAAGAGTGAATCTAACATGTCTGACATTGCTCCTATTACACACCAACCTTCCCACCCCCTTGCCCCTTCCCCTTTTAGTAAATGGCACTGATGTGCACTGTTTCGAAGCTGGGAGATCAAGGCAGCCTATTGTGTAGCAGAGTGAGATACATTTGGTGCATCAACTGGAACATGCATTGGCACTTGTTGAATAGGGCTGCATTCACACAACACATTATTTGACTTTCCTGACATTTCCCTAACTGCCAATTTCCACATTGTATTTGAGCTTTCATGTGGCATAAACACCACTTCCAGAAAAATAGGGGAATACAGCACAAGTTTACCACTGGTTTCCAAATTCTTTGCAAACAGATTTTATTTCTGGAAGCAAATAACCCGGGAATGAGTACTCAACTTGTGCTACATCCTGCGAAAGTGGTGCTTACATCGTGTGAAAGCTGAAATATAATATGGAAATTAACAGTTGGGGGGGGGAGAGAGAAAGAGAAAAAGGAAAAGAAAGAAAGATGAAATGAAATGAAATAAACTGCTCTGTAAATACAAATTTAATCTGCCAGATTTGGTTTTTATTGTTGCTATGGTTTTGCTGTTTTATCTGTCCTGTGATTTGATACTGATGGCATTGTTGTTATGTTTTTATCTTGTTTTAATCTGCCCTTGATCTCTTGTTGATAAAGGGCAACTTAAAATATTCTTAAATATATAAATGCTGGAGTAGGAATAGGGCCAGAGAGACTCAGTTTCAAATGCTCACCCAGTCACAAAGCTCATTAGGTCACATACTCAGCTTGTCTGTCAGGATGAAATGGTGGGGTGAACTATGTACATAACTCCAAGCTCCCTGGGGGTGGGGAAAGAAAAATAACAATGTAATAAAACAGAGATCTCGTTACAATTTTTAATACTAATGTCATTTCCCTCCACAATTGCAAGTATTGTTTTTTGAAAAAAGCATGAGTATCAACACTATAAAACATAGTCTATTTTGAGATGTTCATAATGTTAGAACCATGGGGACAGAGGGAATTGCCACATCCGGCCATCTAGCTCTCAGTATTTTCTACACTGTAAGGCATCAGCTCCCCAGAGTTGCAGAGAGGAAAGTTGCATTACTCAGTCCTACCTGATTACATCAGATATAGAACCTGGGACCTTCCGCATGAAAAGCATGTGCTCTGCTCCTGAGCTATGGCTGCCCCTCATGACAGTTTGCTTTAATGATATTCAACTATTAATTGAGAGCATTTGATCATAATTCAGCCAAATATTTTTGGCTGGGCAGAGGTCTAGGCCTAATTGCACCACACAACCATCCTCAATAACCACACCTACAGTTCCTTGAATTCATTGCTCAAGTAATTGCAAAAAGGTGGGGGAGGGGCTTTAATAAGACCCACAAATTCTACCTTTGACTCCTCCAAGCCTAGTCACATCTTCTTTCTAAAATGGTAGTTAAAAGGGTCTTCCTGTAAATTGAGCAGTATTTGGATTGCTGGGTGCTTTGGTGGGGATGTTCACGTCAAAAGAATGTGTTAGCTGCACCCCAGCAGATGATACATCCTATGTCCCCACCCTCTTGCACCCCACACCTTTTTTGTTTGTTTGTTCTCGGCACGATTCTCCATGAAGGTCTTCTACAAGTGCACATCAATATGCGGTGGACGCCAGTCAGGAGAAAAGTGTTTTGTTTTGTTTTGCTACACGTGACTGTGATGGGGCCATTGGGATCAGGATTATTCCACTTGGTCCCATCAACACTTGTGCATTTTTTCAGTGTGGAGGCAGGGTGTTCGTATGTTGAAATGTACCACGGCAAAGTCTGACGTCCTTTTCCATCACAGGGATTATGCAGCTAAAGACAATCTTGATGATATCAGGAAAAGGGAAATGGATTCTGTGTTGCTTTCTAGTACAGCCTGACTGTACTGGAAGGGAATTGCAGTAATGTATCTTTATTTAATTCTTTTATTTATTCTCCACAGTGTCCTGGGTTATGATGAAATACCGATTGAATTATTTTGTTTCCATTTAATGTGGATACAACACATTAAATTTAGAAAAGATGCCCACTGCAAGCTCCTGCCTTAATCAGCTTTACCCATTTGGTAAATGTAACTGATGTTAAACCTATGAAAGATAGCAACAATGGAAAGTAAGACATTGTATATCAGTTTATTATATCACAGAATTCAGTCTGTAACAAATTCTCCAAACCACACAATCTTTCAGCTTTGCAATCCGTCATATTCATCTCTGTTGCTATTTATGACTTACTGAGCACTTCAAATTCCTCTATGTCCTGTAATACTTTTTTTTATGAAGAAAAAAAGATTACTGAAGGGCTTTATCACTAACCAAATCAAATTCAAAAGCCAAGTTATCATTCCCATAAGTTAGCAAGTTGCTCTTCTGTAGTTTAGAGACGTTTATTTCATTTTTCGAGGATTGCACTCTCCCCAGTCACTTTTCAATTATATCAAGTTCTGAAGGACTGAAAATGTCCACTTGCGTGCCGAGGTACCAAGATGTTCCCCCAATAACTCACACAATACACCATAAATTTTGTTTAAGGGTTTTTGGCATTAATTTTGGCCACAACTTTATTAAAATACAAATCAAATGTGAGTGGTTGCTTAGTCATTGGTTCCCCAGCCATCTGCCCCCCGCCTGGGACAGATCTGACCCCTCTAACCTAGTAGGGGAGCCAGTAAGTAAGCACCCCCTGAGAGACGACGGGGCAGGGGGCACACACCCTTCTTGTTGTCCTCTCCCCAGATGCTCCCCGTGGCTCATGTGCGGCCTGTCTCCTAGCGGGGTTAAACAGACAAACATGTAGAGCCCAGGATTCCTTTAACGGAATTCTTCTATATGGCAGCAGCAATCACATGAGGGTCAGGCCCAGCCAAAATCCATACCCCTCAACCAATTTATTTGAACCAATGACTAACCACAACCTTACAAGTTGTGACTAATTGTAGCGTAGTAGGCAAAAACCACCTGGCACCAGCCAATCAGTCAAGTGGAAAAATCCCTACCAGGCCCCTGAATACAGGCGACCCCATGACAGGTGCCGCAAGGTCAGTGCAAAGGGCCTAAACATAGCGGAGGGCGGGCGGGAGATTCAAAGCAAGCAGCAAAGAGGAGGCACAAACTGCTTCTTAATCTTAAATAAGACTAGAATTGTCAATCACGAAATTGCAACAATTAAAACTCCCCAGCAACAACCAACCCTCCAATAAGATACAACAAGGTCATCAAGACTGACCCGCCCCCAACAGCCCTGGGACATCTTGTTAACCCTTCCGCAACCCATGCTCTCCCCTATAGTGAGAACCTGCTTTATGAATGAATTGGAAATTTTAATCAGACATCCTTTTCTTCCCTTAAAGAGCTTGAATCAGTGGCACGTTGCTTTTGAAAATATTGATGGTGCTCTTAAATAATAATAATAATAATAATAATGGTCATTTTTGGCATTATGACTCTTTGACAAGAAAAGGTAATAGACGTTCTGAAACTCTAAAAGGGTGATTTGAGCAGTTTCTTATACTTTTGACAACCAGTGATCTGATGTTACTCATTCTCATCATAATTCTCTTATGTCATGTTTACTTATGTCATGTTTGATTCAGGAAGTTTGTTTGCTTCTTCTTCTTTTTTTAACAGCCTTCCAAGAAACTTACAAGGTGGGTCAGTAGTACTGCTTCCATTTTACAGATTAATGTTGAGGCTGAAAAGTAATGAACACAGGAAGCGCCTTATACTGAGTAATACCTTTGGTCCTTCTATCTGAGCACTGTCTGACATTTGTCTGATGAAACAAAATGAAAAAATCCTTCCAGTAGCACCTTAGAGACCAACTAAGTTTGTCATTGGTATGAGCTTTTGTGTGCATGCACACTTCTGAAGTGTTCTGAAGAAGTGTGCATACACACAAAAGCTCATACCAATGACAAACTTAGTTGGTCTCTAAGGTGCTACTGGAAGAAATTTTTTGTTTGTTTGTTTTGATTACGGCAGACCAACACGGCTACCTACCTGTAACTTGTCTGATGAAAATAGGGATGTCCTATTCCATATCCTTCAACATTTCTCCAATGAAAATAGGGACATCCTAAGGAAAAGTGGGACATTGCAGGATCAAATCAGAAACTGAGATGGCTTTTGTAAATTCAGGTCTGTCCCTGGAAAAAAATAGGGGCACTTGGAGGGTCCTTGCCATGGGACTTCTTTTTCTTTTTCTATGCATGTTAAGATTCCTGTAGCACAGTACTTTCACCCTGCTTGCATGAACTTTGCTCTAAAATGAAGACTTTTCTTCTTTTCTTTTCTAGAAGCAGGTTGCAAAATAATTCTCATTAGGCTTAGGTGGAAAATAAAGAATTAAAAAAGATTGGCACCTTGCAGTTTGTGTGCAAAGGCAGTTATAATGAGAGGTAATTTTTGTCTAGCTAACTGATGTCTGCATTCTAGCTGGAAACGAAGCCACTTAGTTCGGAAAAGTAGCAGCCATCAATTATTGATGTATAAATAGTCCAAAGACTTTAGGGTATGTGTGTGTGTGTTTGTGTGTGTGTGTGTGAGAGAGATTATTTCCCATTCATTAGCATTAGCCAGAAGTCATTAATTTTAATATGTATTTGGGTGAACGTATTTAAATTGTAAATAATTCTACAGGCTCCCATTTTTTTAGCTGTATTTTTAGCATATTTATGAGACTATTTCGTAACAAGATGCAGCAGGAGACACATTGCTGAGGGTATCTTCGCATTCTATAAACTTTGCTCTCATATTGCTGAAGGCTTCTCTGGTTGCACTTTAGCACCAAGTAGCATGGCATGAGAACAAGCCCCCGTGAAAAATTAAACAACTGCATATTGAAGCTGTTTTATCTCAATATGCTCTCCTGCACATACCTTTAGGACAATTCATTTGCAGACCAACATGGACAAGTATTAAAGCAACAGTAGTAACATAAACAATAAGAGCCATAATTAATTTTCAGCAATAGAATATGCCATAATATTTCCTGTAGAGTATTTATGATCACATGGTATGATTTCAGGACAGCTTGGTACAGGGTGGCCAGCTTCCCCTCCCCACCATCACTGAGCAGGAATTTGTGCCTTTAGCAGCTGCAAGAGATTCTGCAGCTATTCCGGCACCCGGAGCGGTGGAGATGGGGCGAGCCTCCCAGGGGGGCGTGTGGCGATCTGAGCACGGGGGCCGCAGTGGTGATCCATGCACAGGGGCGCCGCAGCGATCCATGCATGAGGTAGTGTGGCAAGCTGCCCACAGAGTCCGCCTGGCAGATGCAAGCCACACGGTGCCGTTTTGGGCAGTGCGGGGCCCTGAGCCACTGTGTCACTCCCAGGAGAGACATGTGGCTCTGGCACGCTGCATGCCAGGCCCCACGGTAAGTGCCGACCCCTGCAGTGTGCCATTTTGTCACCCCCCTCAAGGATGACACCTGTGGCAAACCACATCCCCCGCACCCTCCTTCCTACTCCCCTGTCTGCAAGCCGGGACAATTCACACGGAGACAAACCTAATCAAGTACGGTATTAGAAGTAACAGCAGTGACATAAATACTATTTTTGTATAGTGTCTGTGATCTGTGTAGGGTTGCCAGTTAGATGGCCATCCAACCTCTGTTTAAATACCTCCATTGAAGGAGAATTCACCACATCCCATGAAAGTCCATTGTCGAACAGTCAGAAAGTTATTCCTGGTGTTTAGTTGGAATCTCCTTTCTTGTAACTCGAAGCCATTAGTTTGGGTCCTACCCCCCAGAGAAGGAGAAAACAAGTTTTGCTCCATCTTCAATGTGACAGGCCTTGAAATACATGAAGATTGCTATCATAGCTCTTCTCAGTCTCCTCTTTTCCCGGCTAAACAAATCCAGCTCCCTCAACTGTTCTTCATTGGACTTGGTTTCCAGACCTTTGATCATCTTTATCATCTAAAGAGATTTATTTCATTTGAGTAGATCACCTATACATTAGATCCCACATACAATTTTGTGCCCCTGGGGAATCTCTCTTATGGCTCAATATTGAGCCAGTCTTCATTTGTGCATTCTCCTTCCCTATCTTCTGGTAGCGGGTGGACAAATAAGGGAAGTCAGGATGTAACAACCCTTGTCCTGTTTGTTTGTTTTTTGACATTTTCTTCACTGACATTTCCCCACCCATCCGCAAAGATGAATATTCTGACCCTCATCAGAAGTCTCTGAGGTAAGTTAGCACAATCTGAGACTTGAACATGTCTCTTGACAGAACATCTGTAATGGTGAGGCAGTGCATGAACAGCCGCCAACAAAGGTGGGACCGGCAGTTGCAGCTTTCCCTCTCCTTGGTAAATATGTCATGAACGGCACCTCCATAGAACTCCTGCCTACTTATGAGGCTAACTTCAAAACCCCACAGTCTCTGGTGCCTTTCCATCCCAAATATCCCCCGATAACCTTGGCTTCTATTCATTCTACTGTAGTATGGCATGGATTTCTCTACACAGCTGAAAGAGGGGAAGGGATATTTATATATTAATTTGAGGATGCTTTGCTTTTATGTGCTGTTGAAGTTCCCATTCAAAATATTTACAGAGATGCAGTGGCATAAACAGAAATGCCCCTCCATACCTTGAGGCTTTACAGATAATCAAATGCTCCTTCAATACAAAGTTCTGCTCCTAGGGAAAAAAAGCCATTAATATTACATGTAGAGCTTACAGATACAATTTACATCAAAGTACCTCACATCCTGCAAGAAGTCTTAGATGGCAGAAGGTCTGAAGCAAATATATGTTGGGAACTTATCTCCAATAATAATCATTTCAAAGAAATAACCTGCTTATGAATGCAGCTTTGTGTGGCAGTATTTGGTATTCAGCAAGCAGGCTCACTGTCACCCTTGCCAATGCTGACTGATAAACATTCTAAGAAGCCTAGAAGAATATTGACAAACCCTCAACTTGTGTATGTATTAAAGATAAGGGTGCCAAAATTATATTTGCTTATACTCTTGCAGCTTGAGCTATGACACAGTTAAGTATCTGGATTTTAGCCAGTACTCTGCCATTGGTTTCACTTTCAACAGATCAAGAGTAGCATAATGGCCAAGAGGCAGGGGGTCAAATCTTGCCATGGCCATGAGCTACCATGGGTGGCATTGGACAAACCAGCATCTTGTAGCCTCCTTACATTTGCACTAGGGAATCTGCCCCCCCCCCACGGTAGGCTGCCAGCGATAGATAACAAGGAGAGTTCTTGCCAAATTCTTAATTCAATATTCACAGAGAGGCTGAGAAAAGATGTCTCTTGTAGTAATGGCGTTGCTCCAAGTGAAGCCCCACCCCCTCAATCTCTCCTAATATACGTCATCCCTACATTGGCTGATCTGAACTTTCTGCTCTCCTACTTTCAATGCCTGCTGGGTTCTGGGAGGGTGTGTGTGTCTGGAATGCTTTCTAAAGAGACGGAGTCCATCAGCTGTCTCTCCCCTGGTGCTTCTTCTTGTTCCTGCTCCTCTCCCAATATTTCCCAGCTTCTCCCCTCTGCAGCCTCTGAGCTGTGACCTCCCGCAAACCCCTGTTGTAAATCTATACTGTCTTCTCCTCCTCTTCAGGAAGGTTCAGGTGAGGAGGCGCTCTCCACCGTTCCTCCCCCTCTTCTGCCCAGTCCTTGACAGCAAAAGATAATTCTGACCTAACTTACAGGCCTGTTGTAAGGATGGCTGAGATCACTGATGTGAAGTGCTTTTGAGCTGAACACTTTGAAATATTTAATTAATGTTGCTTTATGACTAGGTAAGGGTAAAGTGTTGCTGCGTGAGCATCTACTCTTGGGTTTTCATTTCTTTCTGGATGGTTTCTTAAAGGAATCCCTGGATGGTTAAGTCCAATGAAAGGCAACTATGGGGTGCGGAGCACATCTTGCTTTTCAGGCCAAGGGAGTTGATGTTTGTCCACAAACAGTTTTCTGGGTCATGTGGCCTGCATGACTAAACCACTTCTGGTGCAGAACTAACTGAAATCAATCAGCTTAAAATGTTTTCAATCATCCCATCTTACAAGGGTTTATTATTGTTGTTATTTTAGGTTTCAACTAGGGATGCATGCTTTTTAATTTTTTTAAATTGAATTTCAGAGGTTTTAACAAATTAACTTGAACTTCAGCACATACTTCCTTTAACGTTTTGACTTCCCAGCCTTACCTCCACGATTGTTTTATTCCCACCTTTCTTCTACTGCATTATATAGCATGCTTTTATCTATTACATATTACATCTATTACAATGCAATTATTTTTACATTTCCATTCCGCTGCTCATATTTCAAATCCTGCCCATGATTGCATTTGATTGCAGTACTTTCCCGGGTGATCCAAAAAGGGATGCCTGTTTTCGACCTCAAACTTAGTATTCATTCAAGCTTCAATAGGAGCAGAGACAGATAGACTGATTGGTGATTGGAAGCTTTACGGAACAAAGTTGAAATGCCCAGGATTTTATTCAGTAAAGGGAGGTGAACAACTGGCAAAGCTAAACTGTTAGTACGATTGGCTACTGAATTTGCTTATTAAACTGATTCACGTGAAATGTGTGTTTGTTAAGCCACCAGAAAAAGTACTCAGAACCCGGTAGTTTGCAGAGCAATGGTTTGCAGAGCAAAAGAACTATACTTAGCTGAGTAAGAAAAAAGAAAAAGGGATATGTTTCAGTAAAAGTTTAGCATATTTCAGCCCCTCTGGGTTTAATAAGAGAGATAAGTTTATTATGAACCAAGGTGACTTCAAATCCTGAACTTTGTTTTGATCATTCCCAATAATATGTGCATATCCTTTATGTTTTCAGGAGTCATTTTGCTCAGCACACAACATAATGTGGTTCATTCATTAATATGAACTTTGGATGATTGCTCTGATTCAGCTAGATTCAGCTAGATTCAGTCAATTTTGGTTTCTCTCTGTTTTTCATTTTTCTAATCTTATGTTCAGTTTGCCTGATTTTCCAGCAATATATGTATGTATTTTTGAACACATTTTTATGGTTGGAGAACTGCTTCACTAAATTAGTGTGAAGCAGTGAGAATTTTGAAGCATATCATTTAGTTTGCGTATTGTTCCAGGACATGCAGATTAGGTAGCTTGTCAATAAAAACAAACCAAACTGAATGTCTCCTCCGTCCCTCGACTCAGTCAGTGTCAGATTTCTGTGTAAATATATCTAGCCTGAGGAGGATGCAAGGGTCTGTCTTTAATATATATTTTTGTACAGTGCCTAGGCTCCAAGGTACTTCCTAATCATCAATAATAGTTATTATTCTTCACTTCATTCTGCCGTGTGCATATGCTCTGTCAGATCATAATCAAATATAAAATATTTATCAACTTAATCATAGGTCATAAAAGAACCAAGAATACAATTTGGCTGAACAGATATGAAAAGCACAAGTAATCACAGACCTGTGTACAGGGCAAATTATAGCTTAATTAAAACAGTCAGATATCCACTAACCCAACAATGACACGAGGACTCATGTAGTGTTGTCTTATTCATGAAGCTAGCTTTTTTCCTGTAAGAAGTCTGTGACAGGAAACATTCAGGTTTTTTTCCTGCTTGCCCAAGAGTCAAAACAAAGTTTGAGATAAATAAAGAACTTATTTCTGGTCTCATTAGAGAGATATGGCCTCATTATGACAAACAAATGAAGGATCTTCTAACCTGGACAAGCTCCACAAACGGAGCAAATGAGATCACATGAAATATTTTTGTATTTAAAGGACAATGATGGGTGAGGACATTTGTTACTTGCAGGCCACATTTTCAGTTCTCTCACCAAACAGGGTTGGCTTTAGATTAGCAAGCAGTAGCCTGTTTGCAGAGCCAGCCTGTAATGGTTGGGTCTCTCCCACAAAAGTGAGACAACTCAGGCAGCAATTAACTGAAGTTTATTGCTCAAACACATAAATCACTCTGGAGCTCAGTCACTCAGAGTCTGCTTCCAAATTAGCTGTTGCCGAGTCTGTGTTCCACCTCTTCCTCTTCCCCCATTAAAAGCCCAACTTTTGCTTCCTTTCCTATTCACGCCTCTCATTAATTCTTGCTCGCCTGCATGTCATGGGATGGGCTATTTCTGGTGGCCCTTACTCTGAGTCCGAGCTTAAACTGTTAGTCTGTGTCTTCCCCCTTGGACTCCTCCCTTTCTTCTCCTTGTTCTTGGAGCTCAGGCTGTTACTGCAACTAGGCTACTCCTCCCTCATTCCACATTCCAGCCTAATTACCTCCTCCTGTCTTTCCATGCTCTCCCCCTCTGTCGGCAATGGGATGCAGCTGACATTGCCCAAGGTTTTATCCTGCCTGTGGTCCCTCCTGATGCCACCACCCCATGTTCAGAAGCCAGCAAAGCTGACATTTGAATTGTACTTCAGCTGGTGCTCTGCTAAAAATGTCTACTGCATTTTCTTCAACCGTTCACTATCAATTAATGAGAAAGAAAAGACATTAAAAAATTATCCAAAAGGAAGCAAAATTTCCATTAAATCCCCATGGGTTGAATGCTGGGTTTTTCTTGTTATGGCCACCTAATTTTCTAGGTGGTCAGGGGGTGTTTGTGAGTGTCCTTTCTTTCATTTCACTCTGCTTTGCACCTGGCTGCTGTGTTTCCCGAAAACCCCACAACAACATAATCATCTAGGCTTTCCTGAAAATTCAGAAAAGTCAAGAGACTGTTGTCTTTTATTCTTTTATTTTTGGGAAAAAAACCAAAAATATTCCATCTGCATATAATATTTCATAATAGCATGCATCCATATCCAAAAAGTCGATTAAAATTATATAACTTATGTGTCCTTGGTTACTATTTTCAGAAGAATGTCAAATTATATGAATGAAAATAATATATAAGGAATATATAAGGTTGAAGATCATTTGAACATTCCAATACAGTGGAACCTCGGTTTATGAACACCTCGGTTTGGTTTACGAACGCTGTGGACCCATCTGGAACGGATTAATTCACTTTCCATTACTTTCAATGGGAAAGTTTGCTTTAGTTTATGAACGCTTCAGTTTATGAACAGACTTCCGGAACCAATTACACCCATGCTTCGGGTTAAGTACGCTTCAGGTTGAGTACTCCGCGGACCGTCTGGAACAGATTAATCCACTTTCCATTACTTTCAATGGGAAAGTTCGCTCCACGTTAAGTACGCTTCAGTTTAAGTACCCCGCGGACCGTCTGGAACAGATTAATCCACTTTCCATTACTTTCAATGGGAAAGTTTGCTTCAGCTTATGAACGCTTCAGTTTATGAACAGACTTCCGGAACCAATTGTGTTCATAAACCGAGGTACCACTGTAATTAACAGACAAGTAAATAAATAAATGAGATGCTTTTTTGTTACCTTTAAAAAGTGAAGTTTTTACTTTTAAAGAAATCAGTACAGAAAGATTTCTTTTCCAGGAAAGATAAAAGGAATGACTTCCCTTAGAAAATTAGCAATTGTACTGACCTCACATGCTCAGCAGTCACCCTCCTTGACTTCTTGCACGTCAATTAAAATTTAGGGGAAGATGTCAAGAGGCAACTTCTTCCTTGGAGCTTTTGCCACCCCCTGTCATCTCACAACGATAAAGTAAGCTGAACGCCACACCCACAACAATTCTACAGAAATTCTTAGGTGCTCCATGATGAATGTGACAGAAAAATGGAACTTTTGAGAAATTGAAGGACAACACTAGCTTCAATGCTGGTGATGGGACAGCATGCTCCATCATGCCTTAGGGAAACAGGCTAGGAGGCACTAGGCATGCCTTGTCCTCCTAGTATCCCATCACTACTCTCCATCTCTCACTACTTGCTGCTTGATGCAGTAGTCTCACTTTGCTGAATGATAGGGGCAGCTCTGCTTGTTTGCTAGAATCACACTTATGCTGAGTTTCATTTCCTAGCAGTAGTCTCCACTTGCAAAATCTGGCATCACTCAGATCACCCTCTATTTTATCAGCCTAAATCACAGTCATTTGTTAGCGGTCCTGCTACAGGATGCAGTTTATGATGGCATGATAGTTTTCATCTGTGTTGAAAAACACAGTGAGACTTGTGAACTGTATGCGCTGCTTAAGAAATGAGAGTATTTTAAGAAGCTCCCTTGTTAAACAGGTTGCACAGCTCACAAGACGTTTTGTGTCCAGATCCAGATTAAAATCATTTTGCCAAAGTAAATTATTTTAAGAGCTTATTTCCCACCACTGTTTTGTTTTAAATTACAGACTCTTATAGACTACCATGCACTGTATGTTTTGTTGTTCACTGAATGATTAAGCAGTGGGTGTCCTTTTAGTGGGGGGAAAAAGGATGAAAAGCAAAGTCCCACCCCATCAAGTCATCTCAGAAGAAAATAATCATAAAGGATGGGAAATGGGAGGGCTTTTTTTTTGCCTGGCATTTCACTATTGGAAACTGAACAAGGATAAATTGACCAATTATATATGCCAACACTCTTACTATTTATCTCGAACATCAGTATAGATTACAGTGGCATCTTCTCCTTCTAGTATATGTGGAAAATAATCAAGCTAATGATTCCCTTTTAATAAATTAGAGTAGCTTTTGCCTTTAATGTTAAATAGCACATCCAGCATTGTAATGAATTACCCAGCAATTTGTTGTACTTGGAGTCCCAAATTTGCAAATTAGAGTCTTTATTCTTGCTGGATATATGTTGCATAGAAGTCTGGGTTTCCTGTATATTTGAATGAAAATTACATGGGCACACTGAAGAGAGCTCTCTCATCTAATATATTTCAAAGTCAATATTCTGCCCCCTGGATGCAAAGAAAGGCAGGATCCCATTGCAGATGTTATACAAATTTATGCATGGAGTGGAAATGTTCTAATTCACACTAATGACTGGTAGAACTGTTGCAGATTAGGCCTTGATCTGGGGCTGTCTTAAGACTTCCCCTATGCACTTCAGCAGCTTTCGGTCTGCTTTTTCTTGTGCAACAAAAGGGGGAATTAAAGGCTACTGAGTCACTAATGGTGTGCTAGTTACTTGACAAATGTGAGAGAGTTTTAATAACTAGTTATAATTTCATACTCAATAGAATAAAGAAAATCTTACTAGTTTAAAGTATCAGGTACTGTTTTCTTTCTTTCTTTCTTTCTTTCTTTCTTTCTTTCTTTCTTTCTTTCTTTCTTTAAAAAAACCCACACATTGCGGTCTGTTAAGAAGAGTGCATGAAAAGGAGGATCCAATAGCAAGCCTTGGTGGGCATCATCCATGGCCTGGGGGGACTTCACTAAGAAGCTGCCACCTGCTGTTCAGTGTTTTAACTCATGGGAAAGCTGCATGAAGATCCTGATTAGGCAGCTCTGAGCTCCTGCCATGGAAACAGAAGTATTTGGAATTGCTTCTTCTGGGAAAGGAGGCAAGCTTGGAGGAAGACGTGGAATACCTTGCCAACAGTTCAGTAAAACCCACTATATATGCATAGTGGTGAAAGCCAGCCTTGTTGTTAATGCCACATTTTTTATATATATGGAAGGGAATAATTCAAAGAAATCATCAGCAACATGCAATAAAAGCAAGAGGCTGCACCACAAGCAATTTGGGGTTGTATTTGTAGTTAAGTTCTCCCCCTCTACACACTTAATTTTAATTAGGAATAGTTTCCCCTTCAGCCACACGGCATGGGATAATTATTTCTTTAGCAAAATGTCACTAAGGCCACCCATAATTACTCATCGTGCACTAAATGGAAAATGGCAAAAATGCTTTAAAAAGTAACAAGAACCTGGAGTCTATACATGGATATGGTGGGAATCAAATTGTACTGTTCTAATTATGTACCCATGTATTTCCTTACTAAATATCACTGAGAGTATGCAGCCCAGAACCATGAAGAATATCTTTTTAGATAGCTTATCTGCTTTATACATACTTGTATTATCCCCCTATTTTTGTGCCAAACTATTCTCAGATATTATTTAGTATAACTTGAAATAACACTGAAGTGCATGAAAATACATTTAGCACCTTCAAGCTGAAGTGTCTGAGATAAACCACAGGCTTTTTTTGGCTGGCTATTTGTGCTTTAATTCTGATGCAGGTGGTAGAACTGATTGTGATAACATTTGTTGACAAATGTGCACCAGAGCAGGGCTGAGTGAATTCAGAAGTGTAGGAGAGTCTCTCTCTCTCTCTCTCTCTCTCTCTCTCTCTCTCTCTCTCTTTTTTTTTTTAAAGCACATTGGAGAAAAGCAAGCAACAGGTTTCTTTATTTCCACTGCAGCTATTAAACAGAAAGTTTGCTTTGCAGCAGAAGAGCAGAATGATTAAGGGTCAAATTGCTTTTTATTGTTCCCCAAACATGCCACTTGTGTGTACAGTTTCGTTTTTAGCTTTAAAACTTTGCAGTCTTTGGGTTTAAAAATCTGTGACAGGCAGTGCTAGCCGGAATGATAAAAAGCTCAGAGTTACTAGCTCCATCTGTTACCCAGGAAGATGTAATGCTAAAGACGGAAAGAACATGCCAGCTTGACAGACATAATTCAGAATGGTAAATCCTGCAGTTCTTCTCAAGCAGTTAGGAGGTTCATGGCACTGTTCTTTATGAGCCAGGCAGAATCAGGATCATCTGGATTATACCTGAAGCCACGTTGAAATGTAACTGTTTCCTTTGGTGGTAAGGATGCATGGGAGAGCTGATCATTAAATGAATCTGTCCAGAATGCAGTGTTCACTGGTCATGTAGGTTATAAAGATAGATCTGTCAGATATTGCAGGGTTGGGAGGCTGATTTGGTTCTAAGAGGAATGTGCCACATTGGTCCTTGTGAGTGAAATTTATCACGTATTCTTCCACTCCATAATAAATCCAAGGGCAGAGTATCAGCTTAAAATGCATTATATTAAAGTTGTGATTTGATGGCAAGCTGGAAATATAAATAATCAGACCCTTGTGCAAAGAGATCAGAGTTCAAGTGCCTTCCAATTTCTTGAGTTTATGAAGGGGAGGGTTGAAAGGGTGGGAGCTGATAAGGAGTCCTCCCTCTGCTTTCTGTGGAAAGTGGCCAAAGGCTGTTCTATCCACCCAAGAAAATCTTACTCTTAAAAAAAGGTCGTTCAGAAGATTAGGAAGATGTCTGTTCATTCTCTCTCTCTCTCTCTCTCTCTCTCTCTCTCTGTGTGTGTGTGTGTGTGTGTGTGTGTGTGTGAGAGAGAGAGAGAGAGAGAGAGAGAGAGAGAGAGAGAGAGAGAGAGGACTAGAAGTTCTAGTTAGTTGAGCTGAAGGGATTATTTGTGCATCCAACATACCTTAATTTTCTGACAAAATCATTAGGAAATGTAATGTTGAGTTCTGCCTTAAAATGGATCTTCTGTTATCAGGAGCTGGTCTAGGTTTACAGGGAATTGCCAACCAGGGGAGGGAGGGGGGTATTAAACAATATGGGTAACAGATTAAGAGTGAGGTTATTAGATATAATAATTGGGAATATTTTTAAGGGAATTTATAGGCTAAGGGGTTTTTATAGATTGAATATTTTAAGGGAATTTTATAGGATTGGAAATTAATTTAATTATGTGATGATTTAGATTGTGGTATTAGAGGAATTTGTTAAATGGGCAAAATTGCTGAAGTTGGGACAAAAATGGACTCGGGTAGGGAGGGACAGGGAAGTTATAGTTATGTTAAAGAATGTTAGATAAGATTTAATATTTCCCCCCCTTTTTTCTCACTCCCTTTCTTCTTCTTCTTTTTTGTGCCTTTTTCTTTTTCTTCTTTTTTCTAGGCTAATAGTTTATGTTATGATGTTATGATGAATGTTTTAAGTTGAAGATCTTCAATAAAAATTATTTTTAAAAAATAAAAAATAAAATGGATCTTCTAACTGGCGGAGGAAGGGGGTGCAGTGGGTGCAGTCTGCCGCATACGTCATCCCTGAGGGGAGGTGACATTGCCGTGCCCCCCGGATGCTAGCCCCCCTGGAATGCTGGCCCCATCCCATGGGCAGGTAGCCCCGCCCCCATAGGCAGCTAGCCCCCACCCCTGAATGGGAAGTATTGCTCATAGCTCCATCTTCATAGTTCTATAACTTCCACCTTGGAAACATCCATCGTTTCATTTTTATCAGAGCAGCTGATTAAGGTGGAAGCAAAAAATGTTTCGCCATTATTATTTTTTAAAGAAACCTTCTTTTGTTAATCGTGTGTTTGTGTGTGTGTAAACAAGGTTTACTACAGAGAATTAGTATGAGATGGTTAATTTGAAAGGCACTCAGTTGAAAATAAATAACTTTTAAGATATTCCAAGGACTTTTAGATTCACCAATGAATTCCCCTAGCAGGACTTAAACACTGTGAAATGGCATTTTCTATTAATTTTAAAGCTCTACTTGTCAGAAGATAATATACAGAGTTCTAAAACAGGAGGAAATCATGTAGCTCATTTTCCAGCATGAGCATAAACTGCCTTGATTCCCTTATGCTGAATGCCACGATGTGAGATTTGGAGAGAGAAACACTCTTAGCCCAGTCTCACGAGTCCCTGTCAATGCAACATGGTAGCACAGCAGCATCGGCATATCACAGCAGGGCAGTAATGAAGTGCAGTGCCACCATGTTCCCAACAAACACCCTTTATAAATGGTTCTGTTGTGCACAACCAAAATGGTTGGCAGCTGACTGGTGTGGGTTTGGAGCTGGGGACAATTCATCAGAGGGGTTGGCCATTGAGAGAGAAGACAAATTCTATCATTTTCTTAGGGATGCGTCACTTTAGAAAGCATATAGAGGGACGAATCAAAAACTCTCTACCCCTGGAAAGAGAGCATGTCAAGGACAGGCTAAACTGAACATGAATTAAGTGAATGACTTGGTTTTTCTTCAGCACATAGCAGCAGCAGAGGGCCCAAAACTGGACTGGGATCACAGTATGGGTTGGAGTGAGCTTTAACTCTTGGACTCCATTTGTACAACCTCACCTCTCTGCACTTAACTGTCTGAATTTTGTCAGGCTTCAGTCCCTCAGAATGGGACCTCATCTAACCTTTAGGTTGGAGATTGCCCAGTTTTAATGCTCTCGTGAGAACCTCACACACTGTTCTATCCTAATGTCTTACCTGACGATACCTTGCTGGTAAGTGCCTTTGCCACAGACTACTTCCTCCCCTTCCTTCCCCTTGAGCCTTAAATTAGTTACACATATGAACCCTCTTCTTCATTGAAATGGCACTTCAGTTTCAGCCACTAGCTCTGTAGCTGCAAACACTGTTAACTCCTCATGCAAGAAAACGTTGTTCTGCCTATGAAGACATGTGCTGCGCCTGGTATAAGAATTCAATGGAGCACTTCAGTCTCTAGGGCTGTTGAGCAGGCATCATTCATGATTGTAAAACCCACTCAAACAAATACAAGGATTATTTGATGGTGTGGATATATGGGGCACAGCCGTCCTGGGCCTCTAAATGATTGCCATAAATGCCAGAGAATTGTCAATACACTAAAGAGAAAACTAATGAGGTTTTGTGAAGAGAACTAGGCACTCAACAGGGATTCGCTGTCTTCACATGCATCAAAATGAAACGCAATGTGGTAGAAGGTAAAAATGGTATTACCGTGATTTTCTCCCCTTCATCTTCATCACAAAAGGAAGCGAGTTGCCTGAAGGAAAAATAAAGATAACAGAATTACAGTGGAGGCTGTATGGAAAGGTAATTTTTAGCTGTGAAAATTGCTTTTCATTTCCCCAACAAAATAAAAATAAGACTCTTTGAAGAAACAAGACTATAGATCATCTGCTTTTAATAAACACTCTGGCCTCTTTGCATGTGGCGCTTGTATTGCCCCTTTTGCTGTCTCTGCCAGCTCCCTGTGAACTTGCTAATGCACCCGACCCAGTTTGCAAAGCTGTCAATGACAGAGCATGTGACAGGTTTGCACTGCACATACAGGGCAGCTCAAGTCTCCTGGATGGAGCTGTAATTTTGTGGCTGTGCTGGAGATGGATAACAAGTTTTCAGATCCTGCACAAAACCACATCTCTCAGGTGTCCTTCCAGGAGAAAAACAGAGGGAGTTGAAAGATTTACCTTCCAACCAAACTTTCTAATGAAAAAAATGTATTTTGTATTGAACAAGATGATAATTTTTCTAAGGCTCCATATTTATTTTGGACTAAAATTTCAGGCATGTAACCCCATAGGCATGTGGCAGAAGTAACGTAAGAGGGAGTTACTAACTGCATGAGTGTGAGACCTTTGGTGTAACTCATGAGAGTGTGGTAGCAGGTGAAAAATGAGCCACTACAGCCACAGGAATTGAGACTGGGAAGCATCATGGTAACACTGGCTCATATGCTTTGTCCTGTACATGAGGCTACAGTTTCAGGCTGACTTCAAGAGTAAGAATTGGACTTGGGAGAACTGATCTTCTAGGATAAGATGTCATTAGATTTTCAGATTTAATCTGATTAAAAATAGGAACTTGGGAGCTCAGAATATTAATGGGGAGCTGCTATGTTAAGTTATATGAAATTTATGTTAAGCGTAAATTTCACAACTGCTTTTCTTGCGTGACCAACGTGTGAATAAACACACAGGTCTCTCTTAGATCCCTTGCCTTTGTGTATTGACTTGAGAGAATGACCTTTGCAAACACTGGCTTGGAATATAAATGGATGCTGACTTTGAAAGCATTTCACAAAGTTAACTTGCTCTGAGAGAATAGGCTGCTAGGAAATTAACAGTTCTGCCAGATGGTTTGTACCTGCAAGCTCTGCAATAATTACAAGAACATCATCATATTCCTGGTCTTTCATCACCTTGAATATTTTTATTACACTTGTGAAGACATCTTTAAACATTTCAAATCAAAGTGGGGTACTTTCATTTGGGTGAGAAATGTCAATCAGAAAGTTGCAAATGAAAGATTAGTTTTGTATTAATTAGAAGTTCTCATTTTCTAGCTAGTTAAGTCCATGGTGGTTAAACTGGAACACTGCTGATCTAAGTCAAATAGAACGTGGATGTACCAAACAGCTCTTTTTATATCTAGACAACTGGGACCTTCAACAAAATGTTGGAGTTTGGAGTGCTGCTGTGCTGGTTTACAGCCACCTTATTGCTTGTTTGCCCCCCCCCCTGCCAAATTAGGGTTCCTCATATGAAATGTATTTCTTTGGGGTTCTCCCAAGCCTGCTGATAACTCCCTCTTGTCAGTAGTGACTGGTGTGGTGGAGCAGAGCCACATAGTTGCCTTCCCAACACCACCTTTGTTGCAGCACACATGGATGATGCTGGGGTGAGACAGAAGCAGCAGCAGCACCAACAAGAGGTACTACTGCCTCTTGTGCATGGATGGTGCCATTTCAGCTACATAAGCCCTGCTCTCAGTCCAAACTCTGGAAAGAGACTGATGTGAATGCCTGTGTTAGACTCTAGGGCTAGACCACAGTCCTATAGGTTCAGAGACACTCCTATCCCATCCTGCAAGATTCAGAACATCACACTATAACTTATGCATCCAATAACTTATACATTCCTTTTACTCCAATTGAATCAAGCTAACAGAATACATTGCGCAGTCAGGCGGAGCCCCCCAAAATGGAATAATGACACAAGACCACATTTGATGGGATTAAAATTGGCCACAACTTTATTAAGAGTTCAGATGTAGGGAGACCTTGGCTCATGCATTGAGCGTATATCCCTCCCAGCCCCCAGCTGGGGGTGGGGTAATTTTCAGGGTTGTCCAGCATGTGTGGGGGTTGTGCTAACTCTGGAGAACATATGTTCAAGCAGATAGCCCGCCCCCCTCGATCGTAGCCGCTGGAGGGGGGGAGTAAAGATGGCCTATGTGTATGGTTAATGCCCCCCCTTTCCCCATTTACAGGAACCCTATTTTCGCCGCCGCAAATTTGTTTTTCTCATTGTATACCCCCCCACCCCTAAAAAATAAAATGAAAATAAGGACTCTGGATGTTTAGCCTTTAAATACACACTGCAGAGTTCCCTCATCACAATGTGCATATTCTGTAATGTGTGAATAGCAATGTGAGTGTTTTTATCACTGCCAGCACACACATCAAGGTGATGAACAACAGCTGGCCAACCATGTGTCAATGGCAAAAGAAACCCTTTTGCTGTCATTCATATATTGCAGTTTATTTACATTCATAAGCACAGATTTTCTTGGTGTTAATAAGTGTGCCATCACAATTTCAGCAGACAGATAACATTCCTATCAAATCAATATAAAAAGCTTTGATTTTTTGCAAGTAGAATGAATTTTTATCAATGCTGTGCTAAAGTCTCTCCTCCAGTTTCTCAAAAGTTTCCTTTCCCTGCAAAAATGTCTTCCATTTTTCTGTCAATAGTCATTCTTAGAGCACTTTTAAATTTCTTTAAACTGGGACAGCACTTCATATGAACTTAGGGGATGCACTGCAGGAAGCAAGATGTCTAGGAGAACCATGTTATGCCACAGCATAATTCACAAGTCGGTGTGTGTACAGCACTCAGAGATTTTTATGCTTTAAAGGCCAACTTTGTCAAATTTTAAAATCTTTACCTTTAACTGGATGAACTAAAACCTGCCTCACATTTCAACAATCTCTTCATGCCTATATTTGTAGGTATGAACAGTGGTTCTAATCACTACCCTTCTGAACTTTGGAGTTGTTCAGCGAAATCCCTGATCTGGACCTTGTATAGAAGTGAATTATCTCCACCACAAGAATGAGTTTCAAAGCTTCAGTGCAGAACAGTCTTAAATACTAGTTACAATAAGATAAATGTTACAAAATAACCAAGTAGCACATTGCAAAGGAGCAATAGGGTGCAGTCCTTTATGCAGTTCAGTAAACTTTCCTATCTCTGGTCTCAGAGGGTGATCCTAAGCTTGTTCATCATTGCAGAACCTCCCTGCAACTGCTGCCGCTGCTGCTGCCGCCGCCGCCACCGCTACTACTACTATTACTATTACCATAGCTGCCAAGTTATCCCTTTTTTAAAGGGATTTTCCCTTATGCTGAATAGGCTTCCTCGCGAGAAAAGGGAAAACTTGGCAGCTATGCTATTACTACTACTACTACTAACCATTGCAGACAAGCACACATTGCCTTCTCAAGTTTCAGCTTCCTGCAGTAACAACTTTGCAGCTGGTGTTTCCAGCAATGAGTCATCAGATAGCTTAGCTCATTGTAATGGAAAAATACCAGCTGTCTCTGATGCTTCTGCCAGAGTGCTTGCTTAAGGTAAACTTCCTTTACAACATTTTAATTACAATGCATTCAAACAAAGCATTTTATGAACATTAAACTTATAACTTTAATAATCATTGCCACTAATGACTACTAACTACTATGTTTATTGAAACTGCATTTTTGAGAAGGGCAACAAACCAAATAAGGTTATGGAATTGGAAAAAAAATGTGATTAAGGTTTACATAATTCCAAAATACACCTTTAATAAATTTAGAAAATGTTACGAGGAAATTTATTTCTCAGAATGCCATTATGAACACGGAGTTCAGGTTTCTTCTTGTTTTCATTTAGAAATATTAAACTGCCATGTCTAACAGAAAAGGATATTGAAAATCTACAAAGCTGCTTACAATTACTGAGCTCTGTATAGTGCATTGCAGAACTTTTAAAAAATGTGGCAGAAACAGATGGCCTCATGGCAGAATACTATACAATGTTCTTAATGAATTAGCACATCCCCTTCTGGCTGCAATAAATGAAGTTATGGAAAAATATACTTTTTTAAAAAAAAGTGTGGAGAAAGCCAAATTGATTGATATTGAAGTAAAACAAGAACATTTCCAAATTAGAGTCCTATTGAGCTTTACTCTTTTATATCAGGGTTTTAAACGTGGACTGCTATTGTGGCAAAAAGGCAACATAATTGTTTGGAGATTCATTGCAGATGACCAGAAAGCCTTTATTTAAAATTGTAAATTAACACTGGACATAAAAACATAATGCATATGATAACTAAACCTAGACACACTTCTGTTCTTAGATGCTGAGAAAGCTTTTGATAATTTAGAATGGATATATTTAAACCACATTTCATTGGTCTAGCAGGATAATTTTCTATGTTGGTTCAGTTAATGCATCTATTTATGTCTTAGTAAATGGTGTAAGGTCGTCCCCTACCCCAACATTATTTACTTTATCTATGAACTTCTTACTGAATCAGTAAGAAGAAGAAAGGCAATAAGTGGTCTTAAGTTAGGGCTGAAAAGTTCAAAATTAAGGCAGATGACACAATTATTTGTACACAATCTGGTAAATGGTTTTGAGCAAATTCTAAAAAACAAAAAACAGAGAAACGGGAAAAACGTCAACACAGCTGATAAAAACATGGAGTTATAGTTTCTCCATGTATAATAAAATACTTTGATGCAGTTATGCCAATACATTTAGTAGCATGGTTTCATCTAGCGGAAAGCCTGATCCTGGAGTAATATCAAGAGAACTTAAAAAGACACTTTAACTGTAAATTCAATAGGGAACTGATCAAAACAAACCTATCCCTTATTGGAATACAAAGAAAGGAAAATTAAGACTAGGATTGTCACTGTAAACAACTTCACATTGCAATGAGGAATTATAGTGTGATACAGAATTGATGCTTTTGAATTATGGTGCTGGAGGAGACTCTTTGGAGTCCCATGGACTGCAAGAAGATCAAACCTATCCATTCTGAAGAAAATCAGCCCTGAGTGCTCACTGGAAGGACAGATCGTGAAGCTGAGGCTCCAATACTTTGGCCACCACATGAGAATAGAAGACTCCCTGGAATAGACCCTGATGTTGGGAAAGATGGAGGGCACAAGGAGGAGGGGACAACAGAGGACGAGATGGTTGGACAGTGTTCTTGAAGTTACGAACATGAGTCTGACCAAACTGTGGGAGGCAGTGGAAGACAGGAGTGCCTGGTGTGCTCTGCTCCATGGGGTCATGAAGAGTCGGGCACGACTAAACGACTAAACAACAACAACCCTGCTAGGTATTTTGCAATTATGGAATGATAATGGGTGGACAGGACTTGAGAAATCAATTTAAGAATGGAATGTTTAAATCTTATGGAGAAAAAATAATGAAATAGGACCCCATTACCTATTTTGTTTTAGTATTTACAAATAGTACATGTAGTAATTATTTACCAAGGAAATAAAGTCCTCTTAAAGAGACTAGAGTTTGAATTTTTTTAAACAAGCCAAAAACAAATTAAGCAAAATATACAATATAATTATGAATACTGAAACATTCAGAAATTCAAATCAACAGATGGAAAATGGATTAAGGATTAGCTATTTCATTAGCTATCAGTAATTGACTATGGTAATATGTTCAGTAACAAACTATAAGTACAAATTGTAAGGCGCTTTTATGAATGTAAGTTCAATTTCTATTTGACACCTGCAAGGCTTCAAGACAATCCAGTCATTTATTTATTTAAAAATAAGTCTATTTGTTATATATTGGTGTAACAGGGTACAAGAAAATACCCAGCATTACATTAACTAGGGTGCATATGAATTGTTTATGGATAAGTTGTGGATATTTTATAGATAGTGATTGATATTGTATAACCTACTATGATTTACTATATTGTTATTGCACTCTACGCTGTTAAAGTCAGAAAATAAAGACTGCAGTAACTTTTCCGTATAGAAACTGCTTTCATGGGAGGAAAATTTGTTGCCTATTTTGTATAGTGTTCTTGGTGTCGGCGTAATTCCTTCTGAAATATTTATTATCACGGGTCTATCCAAAATTGCAAATGCAAATGGAGTTAAATTTAATAACTCCTGTCCACTTAGAGTTGCTAAGAATCACAAGTAGGATAGAATACAGTTGCACCCATAATGCTGTGAGCATCATATAGGCATCTGGTTGGTCACTGTGAGAACAGGATGCTGGACTAGATGAGCCTTTCAACATGGTCTGATCATGTTCTTCTGGATCCATGAGTACTGTGTTCTTGTGGTAACATGGTATGAAGGCACATGATGAAGTAACAGTATTGGTTCTGGGCAGGGCCTGGAAGGGAAATCACCTGGGACCCCTTTGTACACTACCTTGAGTTCCAATATGAAATATATATAGAATATGGTGGGCTTTGGCACCAACTTGTTACAAGTAGAATTGATGTAATAGATTTTGTTTTCTAGTAACTGCACTACTCACTCTACATCAGGTCATTGTATCCTGGCTGCCAACTATTGAAATAATGATAGGGATTTGTTTTTTAGATATGAATAAATTAAACCAGAAGGATTTATGTGTGTTATGGAAATTTCAGTTAATTTAGGTGAAAGGATCATAAAAATATCATGCTGCTGATCTTAAAGAAGTTTCTGACTCACAATAATAAAACCTATCTATCCACACGCACGCACACACACACACACACACACACAAAATGCTGCAAGCCTAATTTATTGCATGAACAGGGGCATATTGAAATCAGAATAACAAAGACAAGATTTAATATATCCATATTAGAACTAAATGGGGTATTGAATTGTGTAGGGTGCCTGTACATCATGAGATTCACCAAGCCAAGCACAAGCCAACAACATTACAGTGCTATGCATCTAAAGTGTGTTCTCATTTTCAGCTGAAAATGCAACAGAGAGGATTAGAGATGGCATTTCTGTCTACAGGCTGTCTACAAATAATACCTGTAAGCACAATTTACAAGTGCCTTCTTTAGATTAGTAATGCAGCGTTTCTCAACCACTGTTCCCCGGCACACTAGTGTGCCGCGAGACGCTGGCTGGTGTGCCGCGACGTGCGGCGATGAGAAGGGCGATTTTGCAGCTGCAAACTCCACCTCCCTGGGCGTCCTATTTCTTCGCCCCTTCTAGTTTCCACAGACCAATCAGCTTTCGTTATTTCCATTTTCCCCATGCCTCACGTGACAGGATCATCCCAGAATCCTTTAGCCAAGATGGCAGCCCCCAGCAGCTAATGGTGCCGCACGTGTGTCTCTTTTTTGGAAAATCGAGCGGACTTCAAGTAGCTACTTTTAAAATATTCAATCTCCATCATTCAAAAGGTAGTTTGTTGCTAATTCACGGAGGCATGAAGACCAAATCGTCCTCTCACAAGTCCGAGAACACACACAGGGTAAGATACGGGACGGCGGGGTCGGGTGGGGTGGATCAGAAACCCGGATCTTTTAAGAACTCGGCAGCGCTGACCCGCCGGAAAGCAATATTTGGCAAGTGTTTCTTACAGTCATAATTATAATATAGGGCGGCACAGAGTTAATTTTTTAAACTTTTTTAATGGTGGTGTGCCTCGTGATTTTTTTCACGGAACAAGTGTGCCGTGGCCCCAAAAGGGTTAAGAAACACTGTAGTAATGAAACTAGTAATGAAGCCCCCAAAATCTTCCAGGCACAAGCTGTGACAGTGAGCAGAATGGTACTTTTTGCCACTCATAGCCACAGTGAAAAGGTGCTGAGAATGAAAAGACTAGACTGGTTGGGCTTGCTTTACAAATTATTGGCATAAGTAGACACTAGAAGCATTATCTGCATCTTTAGAGCATTGAAATTGTCAAGATTTTCAATAAAATGATTCTGCTGATTAAGGATGCCGGGGGGGGGGGTTAATTCAATTCAGTTTGCATTTCAATATGAACCTACATAATCCACACTTTCTGAAACAAAATGAAAACCAAAACACAGCCATCCTTCAAAATGTGCACTTCTGTAAATTTTGCAATTGAGTTCTTCAGCCAAGTACTGTGCACAAAATTGCATATACCAGGGTGAAGTGTGAAAATAAAAGCCTGTATAAGTGAAAATGCATTGCTCTGTGAAATATTTCTGTGCGAGTGTCGCATCTTAGTAAATCTCCATGGATGTGACCTTCCTCTTGCAAGCACTTAAAGCTGCTTACAATAATCAGACAGCTCCCTTGAATATTTTAATCAATAATGCCATTTCTCTAGCAATAGGGTATATAATGTTTCCCATGCCTGTTGAGCATACTGCTACTATATGTGTGATGCTTTTTTTTTTAATCCACCAAACTGGTAATTAAGATCTCCAACAATCTCTTTGAAAAGGTCACTCTGAAGTGCCACAAATGGACCACTGTGCACAATCTTGCACCATTTTACCAGACATAAAATGTTTGACGCAATCTTCTTCTACATGAAGTTATTTATGCATCCAGTGGTAATCATCTTGAGACATTAGCTCAAAGAAACCACTCTTTGGGCGGTGGTGGAGAGACACCATGATTTGCCTATCTTTCCTGAGACTGCTTTGAACAGAGAACAATGAAATGCAAAACAGAAGCAAATGCTGTATAAGCTCAACACGGTGCCTCTGATACAGATAGCAAAGGTGGAATGACATGCTATGTAAGAAAAGAAGTGGAGGGAAGGAAATTAGGGGAGAGATTTTAAGGCACTGAAGTTCAAGGTAATTATAGCATAAAGCAGGAAGTCGAGAGTAGTTATATGAACTAGCACTGTTTAGAGGAGGTAACAAACCATTCCTCTCTGCGTGAAGGAAGTAAGAATGTAAGTGATTTAAAATCTGTTCATTGTCACTGAAATATGTAGGATCAGCAAGCCTTATATCTTTGCCTGCTTTTTCAACCCTTCTCAGAGCACCTGGATTCATAATCTGTTATCTTTTTTGGCAGCCCAATGCTTCTACAAGTTTATTCAAAAGTAAGTCCTAATATATTCTGTGGTGCTTGCTCCCAGGTATATGTGCACAGAATTGGAGCCTCAGTTACTCTATAACAGTGGATACTTCAAAAAAACTAATTGTAATCATTGTGTGGCCTGTAGCTGAACTTAATACAAGCATTTCTGTTCATCACATCATTTTTTGAAGCTTAGGAAATTATAGTTTCATTAAAGTTAAGCTATTCCTTTAAAATATGCACACTTCCATGCTCTGTTGCATATTCAAGGTTTTTACATCTTTTCAGAGTAGGACTTGTTAGAAACAGGTTTTCTTTTCTCCTTTTCAAAGAATTGTTGCAATTGAACAAATTAAGCTTTAGCCAGCTCCTCAAAATGATGCCCTAATTTAGAATGCTCAGACTTTAAATTTATATCTGCCACTTCAAAGGTGTTTTGCTGTGACTCTAAGAGGCTTACATTTCAACACCACTGCACTGAAATCAAGTCACCTAGTCACCTAAAACTAGTGCCCACTTTTGCTAAGATAAAAGACACCATGCTTGTCCTTATATATGTTCTCTTGATATTCTTAAGCATCGCCTGAGCTCTGTGAGTGCGGCTTTCTCCCGATTGAAGTGCAGAGTGTTCAAGGACCGGGACATTCGCAGGGAAACCAAAATGCTTGTTTACAAGCTATTGTACTACCATCCTTACCGTATGCTTGTGAAACATGGACCACTTATGAACGCCATCTTCAACTCCTTGAAAGATTCCATCAACGGTGTCTCCGAAAATTTTTACACATCACTTGGGAAGATAGGTGAACTAATATCAGTGTACTGGAAGAAGCAAAGATCACCAGTGTTGAAGCAATGATTCAACAACATCAACTTTGTTAGACTGGTCATGTTGTGCCGATGCCTGATGATCGTCTTCCAAAACAACTGCTCTATTCTGAACTTAAAAATGAAAAGCGTAATGCTGGTGGTCAACAAAAGAGGTTTAAAGACTGTCTCAAGGCAAATCTTAAAAAAAAACATGTAGTATAAACATTGACAACTGGGAAACACTGGCCTGCAAGCGCTCCAGTTGGGAAAAAAGCCTTTACCAAAGGTGTCATGGGCTTTGAAGACACTCGAACTCAGGATGCAAGGGAGAAACATGCTAAGAGGAAGGCATGCTTGGCAAATCCACACCGTGATCAACTCCCACTGTGGAAGGATGTGTGGATCCAGAATTGGCCTCCATAGTCACTTATGGACTCATTGTTAAAACCGTGTTTATGGAAGACAATCTTACTTGGCTACGAGTGATCGTTAAACAAGAAGAAGATTCCCCCCCCCATTTCTTTTGTTTTCTCTTTTGGTTAACATTTAGCTTGATAAGTTCTGGAGAACTTGAATAGTGGCTCAGAAAGTTGTGACAGGTTGGTTGATCATGAGAAAATTATCACCGAGCTGTGGATTTTGCAACAAATTATATCAGAGGTAGTATGTAGGTGCAAGCAGAAAGTAATCCACAGTCTGGTTATCTTCAGTAATCTTTCCGCAATACTAGAGTTAATATCATAAAGGTCTGGAAGCCCAACCTTATGAAAAACAGTGGGATGGGGTGGGGCGCTGGGTATTTTTTTAGGCTGGGCAAGAGAAGACTGAGAGCCACTTGTGAAAGAACACCCTGCAGATCTGAACTCCCCTGCTGGGTGTGACGAAGGATATACAATATCTTCCTCTTCCCCACTTTCAACTGTATATTTAATTTGGGTTTGTTTTTTTCTACAAAAAATTCACCCTAATTTAACATCAGCCACATTTCCTACCATTTTGGGTCTGGATAAGTGTGTGGTCCCTGGGTTGGCTGAGGTGGGTTAGCTTGATTGTACCCCCCTCCCAGATTAGAGTCATGCAAGGTTAAAAAATCTCCCCTCCTCTCCCAGCATCCACAATAACCCTCTCAAGATTTGCTCCGGAGGGTTGGAGAAACCCAGTACAGATTTGGGGAGTGCACAGGGGAAAAAATAAATAAGAGCAGTTAATCCTTGCACTGATGGAATATGTTCTTTGAATACCACCACTTGTTTCCAATGAGCAACACAAATACTTTTCAGAAAGCTAAAGAAATTGCATCTGTTGTTGCTGTGGCATCTCCTTTTGTCTCTCCTTTGGGCTGACAAGAGTGTGATAAGATCTCGAATTAAAAATTACGCTTTGAAATGTTTTTTTTTAATCACATTTTAACTATGAGTGGCATCCTTCACCTTCTGTTGCTTCAGCACATGGTAATAGTTTCAGACAGCCGGGGTTCTGATTTTCTGTACAATTCAGAAGCTGGCTTCCTTGCGTGTCATCTGCTCTCTTCCTTTTGGAGCGACACAGCAAGCACTATCTTCCCTGACCTCTCATGTTGCAATGTGACTTTATTGCTCCCTGCGCTAACACCATCAAGTACCAGAACAAACAGTGTGCAGTGCATTATAGTAAGAGGGAGAAATTCCCCAGGAAGCAGGGAAGGAAGAATAAGAACAAAGACTGTTCCTGGTGTCAAAACAATTATGTAGAGTGGATTCTAATTTATGTTGCTTTCATAAAAATAATTTTAAAACCCCTGGAAAGGTCAAAGTCATCTTTTTTAAAAATATGTTTTAGCTTTAGGAAATAAAAGTTGTTTTGGATTACCTCCTCCTTCATTAGTAAATGAGCTGGTATTACACTTCCCAGCCACCATGACACAAGAGTTGACACTCTCTAGGTTATAATGAGTCCTAAGACTTACCCCTGTCCTGGATCATTTGGAGTAGAGAATAAATCTATGGTCCTAGCACAGGCATCCCCAAACTTGCCTCCTTTCCCAGAAGAAGCAATTCCAAATACTTCTGTTTCCATGGCAGGAGCTCAGAGCTGCCTTATCAGGATCTTCATGCTGCTTTCCCATGAGTTAAAACACCGAACAGCAGGTGGCAGCTTCTTAGTGAAGCCCCCTCAGGCCCTAGACCAGGCATCCCCAAACTTCGGCCCTCCAGATGTTTTGGACTACAATCCCCATCATCCCTGACCACTGGTCCTGTTAGCTAGGGATCATGGGAGTTGTAGGCCAAAACATCTGGAAGGCCGCAGTTTGGGGATGCCTGTCCTAGCACAGGGCCTAGAGTGTTTGCAATGATCGAAACATGAGCTGCATTAGTAGCAATGTTTCCTCAGAATCAGAACAAAATAGATAAAGAATGTTTCACTTTGTGGTGCATCTCCTAAAATTACATACAAACAGTTGATTCAAGGCAGCCCATGAATCTAAACAGTTGGCCAGGGTAGGATGGGGGGGGGGGCTGTACTGGAAACTGGTTTTCTTTAGCCAGTGTATTTTTATGGATAAAATGGCCATTTTGACACATTCTATTCTGTTTCATCCCCAGTGGCACTGCCACGTCTGAAGAGACTTTGGGCAAGATGTTTTCTGTGGGACGCCAGTGCCACAGAATCCCCCCAATCCCTGCCCCCCCCCAATGTCCTGGTTGTTTGCTCCCTCTCCTCCCTGCCCCTGCTTACTAGGTGATAGGAAGGGAATGGACAGATTCTCCCTTCATTTTTTCTGGGCTGGGTGAGAAACACATTTGCTTCCTTCCCATCATTAGATAAGTGGGAGAAGGTAGCAATGCCCCCAACTTTCTTCATGAACCACTTCGCTTGTGCAGATGTGTGTTTATAGGCAAAGCCTCCTAATTTCACATAATCGCTGGTCTGAACTGGGGGTAACTGACCAGGAATTAAACCTTGGAGCTCCATGAAAATGTTAACCCAGTGTGTGTCAGCTATTAAAAAGGCACAGAAAGAAAAACATTTGCCATGCAAGGCCACAAATAGAAGTATAAGTTTCTACTGTTGGAAGCAATATGCTTATCAATATCAGTTGATTGAAACTGCAGGAGGGAACAAAGCTGTTGCACTCTAGTCCTCCTTGCAGGCTTCTGATGGACATCTGATTGACCACTGTCAGAACAGGATGCTGGACTAGATGGGCCACTGGCCTGATCCAGCAGAGCTATTCTTATGTTCTCTAGTCTGCCCATCAGCTTTGCCCTCCAAGTTGTTGCAAGAGACTCTGGTAATGGTTGGAGAGAGAGGTTTGGAAGAGAGTTTCCTACTGTCCAGTAGCAAAGTTAGCAAAGTTGGCTATTGCTTCAAGCACATTAAAACTTGGTTAGATTTAATCTTCCCTCATCCATCTTTAAACAAATGTTCCCCATGAAAATACATAGGTTAGAATAAATCACAGACACTAAGCTTTGGAAATAAGTGAAGATCTTTACACACAGAGTTTCAGGAGTTAAGTCTCCATCTGTTGACAGTAAAATAAAGATTTTTTTTAAGGCTCCAAATGACTTGGGGAAAAAACTTGGTTTCCTTATATCGGCTGTGGTAGGGGAAGTTTGGGACTCCCTGTGATTCAAATCAACCAATCTTGGGCAAGATAATGGGGCAGACCTGAGTGAAGCCTGCCAACAACTTATTTTAAGTGGCTGCACTTGGTCTCAGCAGCACAGTTGGCAATGGATGTTGGGGAGTGAGGACATTCCTGAAGAACTGAAGGTTTGTTTGACTGTGGTGGTGGACCTGTGACAAGACCGAAAGACCTTGGTAGCACCTGAAGCAGCTGAAGACCTTTCAGCATTCGTGGTGGGGCCTGGGAAGCAGCCCAACGACCCCAATTTGGCACCATTGTCTATGGCAGGCCTGGGAAGAGGCCAAAGAAATGTGCCTGGAGGAGAATTGGGCTAGGAGCTGAGTGATGAGGTGCCGAAACAAAGGCATTTTTAAGTGCCACAAGCTTTAAACCCTAAAGGCACTTAAAAGTGCCAACAGAGCTGCTTTGCAGCTAGGGAGTGCTATTGTTACCCTACTGCCTCAAGGACCACAGGAGCACCCCAGAATCCTCTCCCATAAAGTCTATTAAAATCCCTTTAAAATATATTCAGATAGTTTCCTTTAAAAAAAGAGAGTCACCACTCTGTATATCCTCATATATATTTTTGGCATGGATTTGATACAGTTTTGATGGAATTTGAAGTAACAGGAAGTTTTGATTTCACTGTCTCTCTCTCTCAATTTACAATTTGAAAAAGGAAGCAATTGAGCCTGTCAAGGTATTATATAGAGTCAAGGCCAAACTGCTGCAATCAGATGAGGGGAAAGGTCATTTTTAAAGTATTACAAAAGCAGTTCTCTCTCTCTCTCTCTCTCTCTCTCTCTCTCTCTCTCTCTCTCTCTCACACACACACACACACACACACACACTGCTGCAGTCATTGCTTTTAGCCCCGATTTGCCTTGAGCTTTTTTATCTTCTTTCACAAACACGACTAAACAGAGACAGTTTAAACACTCTGCTGTTCCATCAATGCAATATGAGTGAAAGTTATTTTAAAAGCACTGCAACAGCTCTTCACTAGGATTGTGATTGAGGGAAAAAATGAAAGGAATAGCAATTTGATTATTGATTTAACTGTGAATGAAGAAGGGAGAAAGATGAGGCTAAATTTTTCATGACTTGAAGTAAATTGTTCTACACAGCCAAATAAATATAAAATGTGGAATGGACATAGCTGGGGGGGCGTGGCGTGCGTGCGCTGCTTCAACAAAGCTTTCTAGCTGTTGCCACCTGGACTAGGACCATGTAAAAATGTACTTTAGTTCTTCAATAACTGCACTTAGTCCTAGTTAGTTTTCAACCCCAAGTGCTAGTGCTTATCTCTACCTGTGTGTCCAGAGGATCACTTTCTTCTACATAAAATTGCTCAGGCATTGAAGTAATCTTTGAAAACCCTTCTCCAGGGGCCACTGCCTTCTGAGTTTATCTAAAAGTTGTATACTTTTATACATAGCAATGTTTTATATGCTGTAAGATTACCTGGTCTGTGAATTGTTAGCTGTATGAGTTTTAAAGATTAGCAGTTCACCAGAAACTGAGTGTAAAAAATAAATTGCATAGGTGGCCTCTAGTTGACAGCCTGCCATTAAACAGCAGATCTGTTACAGATCCTAAGGAAGTGACTATTTGCCTTGAGAGGTTTGCTGTTATGCCATGTTGACATTAGTGGCCATTTCTTTTCTGATGGGACAGTAGAATCCTAAAACAGTGGAGCAAAAGCCAGGCAAAAGTCTATGGGGGAATATTCTACCTTTGCTCATTGGTCACACTTAGAAAACAATGAGCTGTCAACCATCAGAGTGCAAATTTTGAGTGGTTGGGATTTTCTGATGGGGACAGGGCAGGTGCAGCACTGTTGTCAGTTAAACAAAGAAGCTAGAGGGAAGCAATGAAGAAGTCAAGCTGAGGCTGAGAGGTCAGAAATGACAGGCAACAAACAGTGGCTGCTCCAGATGAAAGAAAAGGATGCCATAGCTGAAATCACAGAAGGCTGAGAAGGTCTTCAAGACTCCACTAGTGCTCTGAAAGGAGAACTGAAATGTGTTTGTCAGCTGGAGGCAGTTGAACTGCTCCTAACTAGTGAGACCCTGACCAGAAAGAAAACTCCAGGATCTGTGATATTTTGTGGCTGCTAACTAGGAAGGATATTAGTGAACTAGCTTAATGGGATCAACTATTAAAGTAAATATCATTTAACTTGGGCCAAACAGCCATTGCAATCAGTTACTTGATGGTGAATACATGTCACCCTGAAATAATTCTAGACTGATTTCAATTGCATTTCATTGTGGTATACCTACATAGATTTCTTCACAAACGTACCCTTAAAGGAGAAGCTGAAGGCAACAGACCTGTTTTCTGTTTTTGTTATTCACCTGATTTTGCATTTTAACAAAATAAGAGTTAAAAAAAACGAAATGCTAAAGTGATCAAAAAGTAACCCATCAGAAGAAAGTGTAAGGAGTGAAGTTTCAAATGTAACTTTTAAATGAAGAAGAGGAAATTTGTACTTGCCCCTAAAGACACTTGGATATTAAGATTAAAAGAATACCATTTTAAAATTCTCTTGCCTAGAGTTGGTAAAAAAATGATTTTTGTTGGTCCTTGTGAGGTTGCACACTCATCAGTTGCTGCCTCTGAAAGTGATTGGAAGCAGAGTCATTGCTGGGCATCAAAAACTCTTTATCTTGTCAAGCTTACTTCAGAAAGCAGGAGCCAATTTAATCAGGAAATCATTACAAGGGAGTTAATAACAGTGTTGTTGCCAGTGAACAATGCCACAAATATTTATAGTGGTTTACTTCAAAGAGTAATTGAAAGATGGAGGGGAAAATACTACAAAGTCTTTTCTTGCCTCCACGCTTCCTGCTGAACTCACTGGCAGAAATAAAAAGTGACCAAAGGAGTTGGTAGAAGTAGAGGGCATTTTGTGATTTATCTGTTGGCCTCACAAACTTCAGGACTGGGCAACCACCAGCTCCAGCACTGATATTATAATGCCAAGGTTTTGACAAGGTGTAAACAAAGGAAGAGAAGGTTGAGTGAGGAGCAAAGGGTTTGGGTAAGTTGTGAGGGGAAGAGGGTTTGCGTGAGGGGGAATGGTTCTTGGGATGAAGTGTAAAAGGAGGGGATTGGATCAGGTGTAAAGTGAAGGGCAATTGGCTGGATTGGAGAAGAGTGTGAACTGCAGTGAAGCTCCTAGTATTGGAATAACACTAATGGCCACTTTAGCATCATTTCAGATTATATTCTATGTTTGTATCAGTGGTTCCCAAACTTTTTTGTGCCACTGATTCCTTCCTTCTATAAACTCATCCCCCGTGCTCCCTGCCCTATAAGACACATTAAGGAAAACAATAAAATTCAAAACAGTAACAATAAATTGCACATTTCTTCACAATCCAATTTAAACTATTTATTTTAATTCAATAGAATTGAGGAACTTGATTCAGTGATACCAGCTTTTCGGTCATTTATACCTTCAGAGCCCCCTGTCTCCCTCTTGCCTCTTAGAGTCCCCCCTCCCTGCATCCAATGGGCCCCCAGCTGGTGGTACCACTTATTTTGGAAACCACTAGTCTATATTATTCCTCAGATTGCAAAGGGTCCTGAAGCATATGCAAGGGGGGGGGGGAGGAGAGAAACCATTAATCTTTAAACATATAGCTGAACAACAATGATTTGGAGAGAAGAGTGATGGATTTATATTATTCCACTCACATGCAAATGAAGCTTTTATTTAGGCCATAGAGATATTCTTATATTTATTTTAAAGGGATCTGTTTTAATAAGTGCTAAAACTTGCACATGGTGTTTCTTTAGGATGAAAAGAACGAGGAGACAAAATATGTTTTTGCAAATATGAAACTAACAACTTTATGAGACATGCGTGAACAGTGGCATGTCAGCTGTCTAAATTTAGATCAATACTTTCAAACTTATCTTAATTAGCCATTGACTCAGAAACGTCAATTTATGCATATCGTATTCACTTTCATTTCATTTTTGAGCACTTTGGGATGCCATTTAATTTTGTCTGCTGCAATTCAACAAATATTGTCACATTCTGTTGCAGAGAAGAAGAAAAGGAGCCCATAAAAACAGTCAAAGTCTTCATTAACAGCAAAAATTAAGTACACTCCGATTCAATATTTCCTGCACCAATGCTGCTGAGTCCAAGGCCAGCTATTGCTGTGCTTTACCAGTGTCTCTAGAGGAATAAAAAGATGGGGCTCTTGCACTTGTAATAATTGTTCCTGTATATGCAGATGGAATTTCTGCATATTCCAATTTTCTTGCCCTGTACAATGAGAATTCTTCTTCTGGACAACTATTAAAACTACAGGAGCGCTTTCAATTTCCCCTGCCCATCTCTTTTACCTGTTTGTTTCTAAAACAGCACAGCTAGGGGGAAAGAGGTGGACAGGGGGTGGGAAGATGGGTGGGGTTGGGTGGCGATGTTTCTATTTTTCTAGGCAATGCTACCATGGAGAAGAGAAGGATATGATAGCCATGTTCAAATATATTAAAGGATGCCATATAGAGGAGGGAGAAAGGTTTTTTTTCTGCTGCTCCAGAGAAGCGGACATGGAGCAATGGATTCAAACTACAAGAAAGAAGATTCTACCTAAACATTAGGAAGAACTTCCTGACAGTAAGAGCTGTTCGGCAGTGGAATTTGCTGCCAAGGAGTGTGGTGGAGTCTCCTTCTTTGGAGGTCTTTAAGCAGAGGCTTGACAGCCATCTGTCAAAAATGCTTTGATGGTGTTTCCTGCTTGACAGGGTTGGACTGGATGGGACTTGTGGTCTCTTCCAACTCTATGATTCTATGATTCTTAATATATGTAGGGTTTGATGTCAACGCTGTTTGTGCAGGTTCTATGTTGTTCGCTTGTGTTCATTTTTTTAAAAAAAAATTAAATCGTCTTTATTTCTTAATTTAAAATTTCCATATCAACACAAATTATTTCAACATAAAATAACATAACATAATCAAACATAGTCGATAATAACACAACATTACATACATACATAATAAATACAAAAAAAGCACAAAAAAGAGGAGAAAAGGGAAAAGAAAAAAGGAAAAAAATTGAATTAAAGAGAAAAAAGGAAAAAGATAAGAACAAAAAAATACCTCCAAACATTTAATATCGGTTCCCTTATTATATGAAATTTCCATCTGTCATTTAGATTCTGTATCATATCTCACATCTTATTGTCTTTTATATTATTAATTACTATCTTATGCATTTTAATTTAAACAGATCACCCATTTTGAACTTATACCTTCTTTATAGAAAAGGTCTTCCACATAACTCCACTCTGCTTTGACTCCTTGTTTAGGAACACCCCTAACTAACGCTGTTAGATTCATATATTCCACCAATTTAACATACCATTCCTGAATTAATGGGACTTTATCTCCCTTCCAGTTTTGGGCTATCAGCATTCTAGCCGCTGCACTCGCGTATAGAAGGATATTCTTTCTGTCTCCTGGTACGCTTCTCGGAATCAGGCTTAATAAAAAGATTTCTGGTTTTTTCTCAATTGTACATTTTAGCATTTTTTTTTTCATCTTATCATATACCTCTGTCCAGAATGTGTTGATCTTCTTGCAACTCCACCACTTGAGTTCCTTTGGTGGTGAGAGAGGTTGGGGTTGGCCTAGGCCTAGGGTGTGGATTGTTCATTTGTGGTTGGCTGCCCAATGTCTCAACCAGCACCGTCTTAAGCGCCCCTGCCGCCATGGTGCGCCGGATCTCTCCGGCGCCCTTCCGCCCCGTTTCCCAGCGCGGTAGGCAGGTGGGCGCCGCGCAGAGCTGCGCAGCGGACTGGCAGACCGGCCGGACAGCGGGCGCAGCTCGTGGCGCCCTCCTGGCGGGCCGGCGCCATGGTGCCCTGCGCCACCGGGGGTCTACGACAAGCCGGCCCTGGTCTCAACAAATGAAACTGATTTGTAAAAATGATACATGGAAAAAACAGGAGAGAGAGACTTTGCACATACTTTTGTAAATCAAGAAATCTTTAATAAAAATACATATTTTTTTTAAAAAGCGCAACACAGACTTTATTGTGAAGCCAACCATCTAAACAGCACAGCTAGGCATTCCCATGTGTTCCTGAGTTCAAGGAAGGCTTCCTTATAAGAACGCATGGAGATCCATGCTGACTCAGACTAGCGCAGCATCATAGGAGCCAACTCTTAGAGCCGTGGGGGCTTTGCTCCCTAATAAACTATTTGAGGGGGCCAGGCCCCGTGAAAGTTGATGGGCATTGTCATTCGAATGGTGTGCACGCACTGTGCCATGTGATGAATTATGCTGGGTGTCCCCCCAATGTTTTATTAAAGTTGGCACCCCGGCAAAACAGTCTGTCCTCAGAGCAGCCAATCAGATACCTATGGATAGCCCATAAGCAAGGGCATGGGCACAATGACACTCTTCTACTTGTGACAATTAGCAGCCTCCATGTATTTGTTTATTATTAACCACATTCATTTGCAAGGTGCAACATTATTGTGACAATATTTTCTTGCAAAACTTTAATTGGATACATTACAAGGAAAGTATGTTGTACTAAAGTACTATCAATGTTCCGACAAACATAATATGCCCTATATTTGTATGGTCTTACCATGTGTTTCTTATAGGAGACTTCTTTGAGTGGCAACCGTAGGCATAAAAAGAAGTATCTTGGTGTACAAACTACTTTCTTTCCTATCCGTGTTATCAGTTGCCATACTAATCCAGGTCTACAGAAGCTGAGAGTCAGAGGATTAGCGGACGACCCACTCTCTGCTAACATGTTGTTGTATCTTTGAAGGAAATAGGACAACACTATCGTAAGTAATGCACAGATTTCCTCATATCCGGATTGACTATTGTGTTTTGTTCCCTGGGGATACCAGCCCATTGTTTGTCAGCCTGAACTACCCTCTTGAAACCAATGCATTGTGCAGTCTTATAATGTCATGAAGCTGAAAATCAATAAGACAAGCAAATGAATTTATTTTGTACTAATCTCCATCATACCTTGCCAATATCCCTCCCTTGCAGCAAATTTTGTTCTGCTTGCCATGTACCAAGAAGCTGAAGAAGTCTCAAGGCATGAATAAGTGTGGCTTTGCATTAACAATTGGGGGGAACCTGGACTGTGTAAGATCTGAGCATAATAATAGCCTTTATTTCTTTTTTAAAGTGATGACTGTTAGGGACCTAAAAATCAGCTAATCCAAAGTTCACTGCAAAGATTATTCATAATTGAATACACACACAACAGGACTGCTGAACTGATCGATAAAGTGGACATACTGGGAATCTTGGGAGGAAGTGATCCTTTCCTCTCGGGTTTCATGATACAAGGGAAAGCTGTGTGTAGTCGGACATGCACTCTGGACTTTAAGAAGGCCAAGTTCAAATAGCTTAAGTACTGGGTGAGATCCCATGGTCAGAAATACTCAAAGAGAAGGGAATCCAAGATGGATGGGAGTTTCTTAAAGGTGAAATATTGAAGGTCCAAATACAGACAATTTCAGGAAGAAATAAAAATGGGAGGCATCTAAAGAAAGTGTGGCTGCATAAGGAGCTTACAGAAATCAGAGATTTAAGAAGGGCATGTATAAGAAATGGAAGAAAGGGGAAACCACAAAGGAAGGGTATCCATGAGTAGCCTGCAGTTGCAGGGAGAAGGTCAGGCAAACCAAAGCTCAGAATGAGCTCAGGGTTGCCACAGAGCTTAAAAGTATGGCTATGTTTGAAGCAAGAGGAAGAACAAGCAAGTAGTTGGTTCTTCATGGAAAAGGTGGGGAAATGCTATTGGGTTACAGAGAGAAGGCAGTACTGCTGAACTCCTACTATGCCTCTGTCTTCAACCAAAAGGAAAGCAGTGCCCAGCCTGGTGGTAATAGAATAAATCAGGGGGCAGCAAACTTTTTTTGGAGGGGGCTGTTTCACTGTCCCCCAGACCTTGTGGTGGGCTTGCGTGTACGCGCACCCGGCGGAAGGGGCTTCTCTCTCTCTCCCTCTTTCTCCTCCAGGCCCTCCCCCTGCCCACTTATGGTGCTTCCAGCGCAAGGGCTGCTTGGCTCCATAGAGGCACTGCGTTCCCCCAACCGTAGCTCCTGTGCCTGCCCTTGTGAGCGGCAGAGGCTGTTGGTGGCTGTGGCAGTGCAGTTGGGAGAGGTGCTGCACTGCGCACTGCCAACCATGGCTCCTGTGCCTGCCCTTGCGAGTGGCAGAGGCTGGCGGCGGCAGTGGAAGGACGAGCAGCCTGAAAGGTCTGGCTGGCTCCAGAGAGGCGCTGCCCAAAATGGCGCTCAGCCAGCTCAGCCCAGCCCCCTTTCTCCTCTACGCAGGGCAGGGAGAAGCCAGAAGGAGGGAGGGAGGAGATGCCACAGTGTGTGAAAGGGAAAGGGCCCCTTCAAATGTGCTGGAAAAAAATTAAAGAAGAAAAATTAATGAAGGAATCCACATGATCCACAGACCGTCCTCGGGCCGGATGAGGGCAATTGGGCCGGATCCAGCCCACGGACCATAATTTGCTGATCCCTGGAATAAATGATGCAAGAGGAGATGCCACAGTGTGTGAAAAGGAAAGGGGGAAAAATGGCGCCCCTTCAAATGTGCTGGAAAAAAATTAAGGAAGAAAAATTAATGAAGGAATCCACATGATCCACAGACCGTCCTCGGGCCGGATGAGGGCAATTGGGCCGGATCCAGCCCACGGACCGTAATTTGCTGATCCCTGGAATAAATGATGCAAAGAGGGAGCTGCAGCCCAGGATAGGAAAGCTTGCTGAACCAATGGCTTCAAGTTACAGTGGTACCTCTACTTACAAATTTAATGCGTTCTGAACGCACATTTGTAAGTCGAAAAAAATTTGTAAGTCGAATCCCATAGGAATGCATTGGGAGAAAAAAATTTGTAAGTCGAAGCAACCCTATCTAAAGATTCGTAAGTAGAAAAAATCCTATCTAAACCACATCCAAGATGGCGGACGGAGCTCCGTTCGTAAGTAGAAACATTCGTAAGTAGAGTTATTCATAAGTAGAGGTACCACTGTATAAGTAAGGAGGTTTTGACTAAACATCAGGAAGAATTTTCTGTCAGTAAGAGCTGTTTCACAGGGAAATAGACTCCCTCAGAAGATGGTGGACTCTCCTTCCTTGGAGGTTGGATGACCACCTGTTATGGGTGCTTTAGCTGAGATTCCTGCATTGCAGGGGTTTGGACTAGATGACCACCTGGGTCTCTTCCAACCCTACAGCTCTATTATTCTATGTCTTCACACATTTAAAAGCAATTGCAGGAAAGGAAGGTGCAAGGAAAAAGTTTTGTGGAGCTGGCAGTAGGTTTGGTGAAACAGTTATGATGACTTTTCGAGCTGTTCAGATGCCCTTAACATTAAGAGAATATAATGAAAGCCTCTTTAAGCTCAAAGAGTTGTTTGAGGCATGTTGAACCCTGATATTTGACTTTAATTCCTTTTCAGTGAACAAATGACAAAAGGTCTAAATTAGGTCTGCTTTCCCTTGAAATATCAGCATCCTTCTACTTGCCAAGGTAATGGACAGATGTACTCCTTTCTAAAATCCCAGTATTCAAGGATTACTATTACTATTAATACTACCACTTTGCTGGAAAAAAATGTGATCCGTAATTATAAGTAAGGATACAAGGACTAAACAAATCTCAGTAGGGCACAGTTGCTCTTTAGGTGTTATCAAAGACGTTGTGAATTATTTATTTATTTTTTTGCTTATTTATGAGCAGCTACTGTGGGGCTGGAAGTTAGTTTCAGTTTCTCACGGAGGTGGGGAATATTCTGTGGGCCTTTCCTATGGAATGAACACTGCACTGAAAGGGGACTTGAAAGTGTGAGCTCCCCCCCCCCCCACTGTATCAGGAGTCACCAAGCCTTTAGGGGCTATGAGATATCTGAGAGTATCTGTATTGTTGAGCACTGCACCTCATGAAAGTGTGCTTGGAATGGTGAATCAGGTGTCTTGTCCACTTTCTCTCCATGCAGCAGTCTTGTGCCCTCCAGATGCTTTGGATTACAGCTGCCACTGCCCTGACTACAGTGTATGCTGGCTAGGGCTGATGGGAGCTGTGGGCCAAAAGATCTGGAAGACACTTGGTTGGGGAAATGCTGTTCTAGAGCATTGCAAATAGTTCTTTTCCTTGTTATCATAATCATAGTATACAAAGTCTGCAGGCATGTTACATATAGGTCATTTTTTCTATCACAAGTGGGATATCACACAGCACTTTCTCCCACTGCTGAATAAAAATTCAGGGTACCAGACAAGTCCCAGTTCCATTAAACTATTTATTTTTAGAAGCCTAGAGGGGGCATGATGTGCCAAAAGTCTTGGAAAAGGTCCAGGGGGTAGAGATTGTACAGGTGAAACTCGGAAAATTAGAATATCATCCAAAAGTGCATTTATTTCAGTAATGCAACTTATTATTATTTATTTTTCTTTTAATTTTTACAAATGCTTTCTTTCGGAAATTCCACAGTAATAAAAGAAATAGTTACAATAATACTAATATAAACATCGCTATAACATTTCATTAATTACATTCCATTTATAATTGACCCGTCTAACGACAAATAATTACAATTGCAACAAATAAAGGCTTGACATATCTTGCTTTGCATGTCATGCATCTATCTTATATATTGGTTTCACCTTTTAAGTTGCATTACTGAAATAAATGCACTTTTCGATGATATTCTAATTTTCTGAGTTTCACCTGTATATTTCATTATACCGGTCCCCTCCCCTGTATTCACTGCCATAATTCATGCACTGAGATAATTTTTTTCTGCTGTTTTCTGCTAGTTTTTCTTATTTCCTTTTGGATGTAACTTACTATAGAGTTTCTCAGAAATAGTGTCTGTGTAATCAGTTCATGCCAGACTCATTCGAAAAAAGTATGCTAACTTCAGTCATGGTCTTTCATAAACTCTTGACTTTTTTATCAAGGTTATGTTAGGGGACAAAACTCCTCAGACTTTTATTATAAGGCTCCAAGATCATTTTTACAAGCTCTGCAACCTTGATAGCTCTGAACTACATATATTCCCCTTCCAAAGGTTTTAAGGATTCCAGGGTTTATGATCAGCTTAAAGACTTACGACATCTATCTGTATATCTGTCCATGGGGAATATCTTTGCACATTTCAAAGGCAATTTTCTTTCTTTAAGAAAACAAGTAGGTCAGATATACTATGTAAATAACAATGGTATACTTTGTGTATCTCATATTGATCTGTCAGATTTCAAATATGGAGGCTGTTAGCTGAATTAGAAATTAGACTCAAGCTTAGACAGAGAAAACAGAATATGTAAACATGTAGAAATATGAGTGTTCTATAGAAATATACAACTGCTCTATAAAGACTGAGGTCAGACAGGCCCCCTCCCTTTTGAACTTCTGGCACCTACGAAAGACTTTTTTTTTAAACAAAAAAAAATAGGCATTTGGTAAACTGCTCAAGTTTATATTTTGCCTCAGCATTTCCCTCCTTTAGTAACCCATTTTGGGAATGTAGAATATGAAACAGTATATGTCATTTTGTTGTCTAGAAGGCCATGTTTCCCAAAATAACACAGGGATTTTCTATCAAAGGAGAGCAGGATAACCTGTTGCATCTGCATCACCAACTGAACAGTCTGATACTTGGTCTTGTTTCCCACCTACACAGCATACCTGCCAAGTTCCTCTCTGAAAAATAAGGGACCGGACCAAAATTAGCATACCGGAAGTAGCGCAGTGGCCATTTTGGAACTGGGCGGAGCATGCTCAGAAGTGACTTTTGATGCTGCTGTGCCCAGTTCCAAAATGGCTGCCGCACCAGAAGTCACACTGCAGCCATTTTGGAACTGGGCAGAGCAGCATCAAAAGTTGCTTCTGAGCATGCTCCGCCCAGTTCCAAAATGGCCGCCGTGCCAGAATAAACCGGGAAAAAACAAAAAATCCGTTTTTTCGGCTGGGGACAGCTAGAAAAACGGGGGTTTCCCGGGGAAAACGGGAGACTTGGCAGCTATGCTACACAGTTGCCAGCCTACAGTGACATACTTACACAAACATATGGTCCTAATAGCAAGGGAATAAAACATTATGAAGAAAAGAACTTTGGGCTCCAGAATTGGGGACTGGTGAAAAGGAGGCATGGGTCCTAGAATACTGTTTAGGATGAATAAGTGGTGTAGGTCCAAGAGTTAGAAAATAAGAACTACAGTGGTACCTCAGTTTAAGACCAGCCCTGTTTATGAACAATTCGGTTTAGGAACTCTGCAAAATCAGAAGCAGTGTCCCAGTTTGCAAACTTTACCTCGGTCTAAGAACGGAAGTGGAACGGTGGAAGGGCACCGGCAGCGGGAGGCCTCTTTAGGGAAAGCACGCCTCGGTTTAAGAACGGACTTCTGGAACGGATTAAGTTCGTAAACCGAGGTACCACTATATAGAGCCCGTCCTCACTATCTAGGTGGCCTGGGAGCTTCTTTTGCACTCCCACAGTCCTAGCAGTGCAAGCTTTAAAGGACAAAAGAGCACAGGGCTTTACAATTCTGAAGTATCAAATAGCAACAGTTACTTGACATGATAAAGCGTCAAAGACCAGTAACACTATATTCATCTATGTATTAATTACATTTGTATCCCACCTTCCCACCAAGTGATGCTCAAAGCAGTTTCTTTGGCATGATGCCATGCAAAATCACTATGGTTACTGAATAAAATAAACCACACAGCTTTTAAAATCTCAACGCATAGCTCAGATCTGTATGGATTATTTGCAGGACATAACCAAGTTCAAAGCTTCGTTATTTTGCTTGGGTGAAAATGATTCCCTTTCTCCCCCTTGTCTAGTCATGCTGGAAATCAAACAAGTCATTCTGAAACAACCATTTCAAGATAAGTGTGATGTGTCAGCTTCTCCCTCTTTGACTTGGAGCCACAATTACATTGCTTCTTGTCAGCAAGAGGTTAGAACATTTATTTTGTTTCAACTAGCAAAGACAGACACATTTTGTAACTTGGTGCCAGGAAGTGCATGACCTACAAGCTGTTTATTTATTATGTCAAAAAAGAGAGATGAGAGTTAACAAGATTTTTTTCCCAATGTGTTGTTCTGTATTATTTCATCCAATTTCCATTTTTCCCACTCAATTTTCATTGTCTTCCTTAAAACTCTTTCATTGCTTCTGAGGCCATGCCAACTCACAAGGATGGGTGGTGGGGAGATGAGTGGTTCTGATTTAAGAGTTAGTTTTTAGTTAACTTTGAGGAATTTGCCCTTCGTCAATTCTGATATGAACTGGCTTGATCCACATACAACCATGAACTTGGCTATCCACCAAATTTCACACTTCTCTGAATCTTGCAACGCAATTCTCTGCTGCTTAAACACATTAAAAAATCCAGATAAAAATTCTCATGTGAGAGGATATATGTTTAGAAATATGTATTTCTGAGATAAAATATTGTGTGTGTGCACATGGGGCAAATTTTTATGCATATACAAAATGATGTGATCCCAAATTAGAGTGATTTCCCCATCATCCCTGATTAATTTACTGCTTACTGTTGGGATGTGCTAGTAGAGATCTATCCCAGAGCTAGTATCAAGTATTGAGGCAACCAAGCCAAGATTAGTGAGGAAGTGGATTATTTGGTTCAGAATGTGAATTTGCCAGTGGCGTAGTGCTGCATTACAAATTGAAATGTCATTTCCCTATTCATCCACAATGTGGGATTTAAAATGTGGGATTCTGTATATGCACATACTGCACTGCTTATTTCCACCTATTTTTTGTCCCAGTCCTGGACACTACTTAATGATGCCAAGAGATTGCAGGAAGCAAGCTTTTCCCAATGATGCTTGCAATTACTTGCCCAATTCTGAATTGGGCTGTGAACCATGTTTCTCCCAGCACTAGCCAAAAGGACCCCATCCATAGCTGCCAAGTTTTCCCTTTTCTCGCGAGGAAGCCTATTCAGCATAAGGGAAAATCCCTGTAAAAAAGGGATAACTTGGCAGCTATGACCCCATCCAACAGGCAAATGGAGCACCATCCAGCTTCCCAGGGTGGGTTAACTAGCAGAAGAACAGTTAACATAGATTCACCTAGTCAAGTGGAATAGAAGACAGACAAGAAACATAGATGGGTTGGGTAAGGCATCCTGGGGGTCTAAATCAGTTGCTCTACCACCCACTTTATTTTTCTCATTGTAAGTTGTTTTAAACTGTTTTTAATGTTGGGGGAGGGACAGATTCCCCTAAATTCCTGGGTCTCATAAAAGTTAGAATTAATCAATGCTTGGAGGGGTTAAACTGGACTCAGGAAACCACCTGGCAGAGGAGCAACCAGGAGGTAATTTCCGGAATGGCCAATTCTTAGACCTAACAAAAGACAGAGAGAAAAGCCATCGGCAAGACTATGTACCCTGCACAGTTAGCAAAAAGACAATGCCAGAATGGAGGAGGGGAAGTTCTAGGTTTGCAGTGGGTGGTAGTGTAAGCAAACAGAAAAAAGTGTCTGTTTTGCAAGCTGGAAAGCAGGGATCAGAGGACAAGGCAGGCTGCCCTCATGAAAAAACATTGGCATTTTAGTCTGAATTTCTTCCAAAAAAACGTTTGTATGGAAATTGAATATACACATTTTGGAAGAACAATGTCCTGTAATACAATTTATATCTTATATTCACTAAAGTATCCACTCTTATGCACACTTTATAAATATAAGTGCATATTATTTTTGTGCACATTATTTGTCTAGAGAATGGCACCACAAAAATAAGAGAAGTGTGAATTTCAAAAGATGCCTGTGGTTTGGTTTTTGCATTGCTTTGGAAACTGTGGATTATGTAGGTTTGCCTTTGAGCATGAACTGAATTGAATTTCATCTCCAACCTATTCACTTGCCCCCTGTTATGTGCAATTTTCATACATTAGGTGCAGCTTCCCATTGTGAGAAAATGCTAGAATCCATCTTTAGTATCATTTCCCCCAATCTTTCCTGCTTCTTTTTGCCCTCTTTTTAACTTCCTCATATTCTGCCTTGGCTTAAAATCATCCTCTATAATAACATACTTATTTCTTGTTGTTTCTTCTTCTTGTCAAATCCGTAAAGTGGTTCAAAGCTGTCTTGGCTTTCCTGGACTAGAAGCTTCCAGGTTCTGGCATTACAAGGCTGAGTAAAATAATTGGGATTGAAGCTGAAGCATCATAGCTGAGATGGCTATTCCTATAGTGGAACAGAGTCTTTACATGAGACAAAATGTTTCAATCAGATAATTATAGACAAGACCTTTTAAAAAGCAACTGTAGCCATTTCTAAATTAAAATGTATGACATGGAAAGAAGTACATTCTGAAATGTTGCACTTTTATGTCTCCTTTAAACCTAGGTTGGCCACTGTGTCAATCCACGAGGGACACTATAGGGCAAAATGGTAGTTCCCAGTTGGCCAAACTGTGTTAAAAGGAAGAAGGGAGGTAAATCATTGCCATTTTTTCTAGTAAGCTCACACCTCCAAATATTTCCTCCTACCCCCACCCCCAGCAAAACAACACTCATTCATCTACTCCGAGAGTAGGATTGTGTCTGCTGCTCTTCCTGTAATCCAGATGCAAATAATCTTTTCTTTATTACTCTGATGTCTTCTGACTGATCTGTTTGGAGAAAGATTATTGAAAGGGCCATAATTCTGTGGTGGAGCATCTACCTTGCATTTAGAAGGTCCCAGGTTCAGAACCTAGCATCTCCAGGAAGGCCTGGAGCCCATAGAGAGTTGCAGCCCATCAAGGTAGACAAAACTGAAGGAGTTGGACTGATGCTCTGATAAAGTAGCATTCTATGGTCCTATGCTGTTACTTCTCTTTGTGTGTGTGTGTGTGTGTGTGTGTGTGTATCTGAAGGAGCGTCTCCACCCCCATCGTTCTGCCCGGACACTGAGGTCCAGCGCCGAGGGCCTTCTGGCGGTTCCCTCACTGCGAGAAGCAAAGCTACATGGAACCAGGCAGAGGGCCTTTTCGGTAGTTGCGCCCACCCTGTGGAACACCCTCCCATCAGAGGTCAAGGAGATAAACAACTACCTGACATTTAGAAAATACCTAAAGGCAGCCCTGTTTAGGGAAGTTTTGTAATCTGTGATATTTGATGTATTTTAATGTTTATTGGAAGCCACCCAGAGTGGCAGGGGAAGCCCAGCCAGATGGGCGGGGTATAAATAATAAATTATTATTATTATTATTATTATTTGTTTGTTTGTTTGTTTTTATGAATCCTAAATATCAAATCAACTACATAATTCACACTAATATCTAACATGTTTGTGGGTAACAAAAAGACACAGCCAATAGACCATTTATATCACAACACATTTTAACTCCAGCGTTTTTGTGGTTATGTCTAAGAAATGAATTCTCTTCTTTCAAAAATTACTGAAGTTCAAATGTAAATAATAAAAGCCCCTGGTTTAAGAGAAGAATCCCTGTTCATAGTTTTAATTAATTCATTCTGACCTAGAAACATCCTATCAGAAATTTAGAGCACTTATTTAAAACATGAAGCATGAGAACAAAACTAGTTTCGGAGAACCCATCCATCATACATATGCATTATGCGTTATATAATTTACAATCTACTTGTGTTACATTTAAATGCCCAGATGTCTTCCTATTTGTAGTAGGAGGTGATGAGATTCTAATTTCCAAGTGATATCAGTTTTCCCACTCTGGTTCCCAGCAGCTAAATTAAATCTCATTTGCTAATATTGTTGTGGCCTAGATTAGACAAAAAACTTTTCACATTAGCAGTGCCAATTATGAAAAGCAATCTTATTATAATGAAGCACTACAGGTTATGCCAATGACTATTGTGATTCATCTGTTTTCCAAGCCAAAAAAATGCCCCTGACTGCTGCAATAGAAACAACAATATTGCCAGACTGTTTCATGAAGGGTGCCAGAGGTCAGTCTATATTGATTTAGAGGGATCTCAGTTACTATGCCCATAATTCCTGACATCATCTAAACACATCCATAATGTATAATAAAATGCACCCTCGGTCTGAACTGAATCACTACATTTTAATTTTCTCCCCAGCATTTGGTTTAATAAATCAAATAAATCAAGAGCAGGAGACTGGAAGAAGTGCATGAGGAATTGAGAAGTTTGAACTTAAATAAGACTGTCTCTGATCTATGGATTTTTCCAACTGCTAGAAAAATTCAGATCTGACAAGTGACAAAGGGTGGCATATATCTGAAAAGTCTCTCAGGCCCATTGCAGCTCCTCACATCCCCTGCAAACTAGCCTGTCCTTACTGAACCAAGTTCAAATGGCAATTTCAGCATGGCAATTACCATATAATGGTAAGTTGAACTCACATATGTGTGTCTGTGTCACTATATTGCAATTGAAGAACAGCCCTTGTAAATCTGGTTTGGGTTTTTAAGCCATTGCTTAAACACAGGACAAGAAAGCAGGATCCTACTGTTTTGTCTTTACATCATGTTTTGCCTGTCATGGTAAGTAAATTTAATCCGCATTATTAGTAACTGTCAACATCATACTTGAGCAGAAGGCAAATACGGCAGGTGGTGGAAGAGAAAGGAAGGGAGGGAGGGAGAAGATGGCTGAGAGCAGAAAAGCAAAACAAATTATTGCCAGGAACTGTTAATCTAGTTATGAATAAATTTAAATTAAATTAATATGCATGCAGTGCTTCTGCTGAAGGTGAATGTTTGGCAGAAAAGGAAATAAATCGACCAATTGCTGTTATAAGACCATTTGTCAAAGAGCTGAAGTGTTGAAGCTTCTTAAAATCTGCTAATTGCTTTTATCCAACATCCATAAACATGGCCTATGAAACACTGAGTGGCTGCGCTGAATATGACCTTATGCCACACAGAACCACTGCTCTGCTTTACTACTACTTTTGCAGCTGGTCTCCATGAGTCACAAAACTAGCAACATGAAGTGTAAAGAGTCCAGCACAACCACGCCACCACCGGCAATAGGCACTGGTGATGCCTAAGCTTCTGCCAGCTTGGTCTCGAATTCATCGAATAATAGAATCAGAGTTGGAAGGGACCTTGAGGATCATCTATGACAACATAGGAATATGCAGTTGTCCCGTACTGGGATCAAACCTGCAACCTTGGTGCTATCAGCATCAAGCTCTAACCAACTGAGCTATTCTGGTTTGCTATTTATGAGCTCTGTCTGAAAAAAACTCAGATTTGATGTCATCTTCTCATTTTATTTTATCCTGATCTTAACCCCCACCCTACCCAAGCTCTGTGTTAAGAGATTGTCAATGATAAGACTGTCTGTTCTCAGGCTTACAATCTAAAGGAAGACACAACACAAAAGGAAAAGCTATTGGGAGGGAAAAGGAAAGGGAAACCTCACTAAGCCTCCTAGAGCAAAATATACACCTGGAAGCTTAGTTTAGTATACAGTACCAGAAGTAATGCTAAATACAAATGAGCCACCATAGTGCCAAAGGGCTGTGAAAATTTGTGTCCCGGGCTTTTTAGACTCATATAATCATAGAGTTGTAAGAGACCACAAGGGTCATCCAGTCCGACCCTGTCAAGCAAGAAACACCATCAAAGCATTCTTGACAGATGGCTGTCAAGCCTCTGCTTAAAGACCTCCAAAGAAGGAGACTCCACCACACTCCTTGGCAGCAAATTCCACTGCCGAACAGCTCTTACTGTCAGGAAGTTCTTCCTAATGTTTAGGTGGAATCTTCTTTCTTGTAGCTTGAATCCATTGCTCCGTGTCCGCTTCTCTGGAACAGCAGAAAACAACCTTTCACCCTCTTCTATATGACATCCTTTTATATATTTAAACATGACTATCATATCACCCCTTAACATTCTCTTCTCCAGGCTAAACATACCCAGCTCCCTAAGCCATTCCTCATAAAGCAGGCATCCCCAAACTTTGGCCCTCCAGATGTTTTGGACTACAATTCCCATCATTCCTGACCACTGGTCCTGTTAGCTAGGGATAATGGGAGTTGCAGGCCAAAACATCTGGAGGGCCGCAGTTTGGGGGTGCCTGTCATAAGGCGTCTCCCCATGTATTATGTGAAACCAAAGGGGCAAATTGGTTGACAGATATGAAATATATTTACATTATTTTGATGTCTCCTGTCCCACTAATTAGTCCTGGAATTTGCATTACCTGATACTAGGAGTGGGGCTACTGTATCTCCTTGGATTGGAGAGTGGGACTTAGGGTATAGGGTGACAAATGAGAGACATTCAGATGTGTTGTATAAGCATGGAAGGAAATCCTGTGGTGAATCCTGTGGGTTCACCAGCATCCCTCAGTTAATGTCAGAGGGTCTTGGGGCTCTGAAGGTCCTCTGAGCCAATAGAAGGGTGTGAGGAAGAGCAAAATAGGGTAGCCCTTTACAAGAATCTTAACATGAAGCTTTCTTTTAATAAGCAGTATTGAGTACACCTGAAGATAACAGCCCCCACCTTTTTCCTGCAAAGGAGAACAATGCAATTATTTTTTTTAAAAAACACAGGTAACTGTCAGTGTTAGTCATTTACAGCTTCAATGGGCTCCTCCATATGACCTGTGTATATTGAGCATTCCTTCTGATTTGCTTGAGATTATAGGACGCCCTGCCTTCATTGTGAATTTGTAGGTGTGCAAGGAGAATTACACAACAATGTAGGTGTGCAAGGAGATTACACAACAATGAGCATTCTTATTGAGTTGCATGAAGCTCATACGTATGTCTGCCCATTAATCAATCATTTATCCCACCCAATTTATTTATTTATTGGATTCCTTACATGCCCTTAAAACATTGTATTTTCCTGTCACTTTCCTAACTGCAAAAGGTATGTTTTCCCCCTCTCATTTCCCTTTCTTTCTTTTTTCTTTTTGTAATTAACCTTTTTTTTTATTAAGTAATCCTTCCACTTTGTCATTTTACTTTTACTGATGCCAGTGCTGGAACATACAAATTTGATGTCATAGGAACAGAAAGGATTTGTATTTCGGGAAGAACTTGTAAGAAAACTGCTGCTAGAGCAAAAGGTCTGGGTGGGTTTTTTTTTTAAAGTTGTTAAGAAAATTGTTGCACTAGACTGCCAGTGTACTTTATTCCACTTTAATTACACCAAACTAATTTTCGAGGGTGTGACTGAATGCTTCCTTCAACATACTGACATTCTGAGGTGAACTGTGACAAGGCTTGCTTCCATAGAGGCACACTCCATAGTAATCTGGGGGGACTTACTTTCTAAGGAAATATGTTTAGTTGAAGCATTTTAAGTTGGTTTAGAGGAGCACAGCTTCAAAACCAATATTACAAAAGAGTGCTAAATGCCAGCGTTGCCATTGAATGGGAATTATGAGCCCTTTAAGGCTCAAGATAGTCTTAGCAGCAATTGAATAGCATAATATTCTGCTAGTCCTGACAACAACAATATACCTGACATTATAGCTGAACATCACCCTCTTCGAGTCTGACAATAAATTAACTAAATATTGGGGGGGGGGAAACTATTCTTCCACAAATCTATAATGCTAGCCTTCCAGGAACAGCATTGCTGGGAATAGATAGAACAACTTTATTATATAAATGCAGAGATGCCTACATGCATCTCAAAGACCTAAACTCCAGCTATTTTTCCGTATAGCATCACCATTTTTATTTTTAAAGAGCACATGGCGTCCAGGCTCAAAATTCACTATATCTAAAGGGTAAAGGGACCCCTGACTGTTAGGTCCAGTCGCGGACGACTCTAGGGTTGCGGCACTCATCTCCCTTTACTGCATAGCTGCCAAGTTATCCCTTTTTTTAAAGGGATTTTCCCTTATGCTGAATAGGCTTCCTCGCGAGAAAAGGGAAAACTTGGCAACTATGCTTTACTGGCCGAGGGAGCTGGCGTACAGCTTCCGGGTCATGTGGCCAGCATGACTAAGCCGCTTCTGGTGAACCAGAGCAGCGCATGGAAATGGTGTTTACCTTCCCGCCGGAGTGGTACCTATTTATCTACTTGCACTTTGAGGTGCTTTCGAACTGCTAGGTTGGCAGGAGCTGGGACTGAGCAACAGGAGCTCACCCCGTCACGGGGATTCTAACCGCCAACCTTCTGATCAGCAAGGCCTAGGCACTGTGGTTTAGACCACAGTGCCACCCCCGTCCCTCTCACTATACCTACTGATAGAAAAAACAACAACAACAAATTCTAATACTGTAAAACAATTCCTAACAGGAAATTTACACTTTACTTTCTGGTACTTGGGTATCAAGCCTTGGCTGCTGCCAACATATCAAGAGCATATTTTGTACCCCACCTATAGTATCAAAAGATCTAAGTGGTTTACATAAAAACAATAAAAGGACAACAATGATATTCAACAGAATTCCCTAAAAACTGGATAAAAACAGAAAAAGCTACAGGTGAAACTCGGAAAATTAGAATATCGTCGAAAAGTGCATTTATTTCAGTAATGCAACTTAAAAGGTGAAGCCAATGTATGAGATAGATGCATGACATGCAAAGCAAGATATGTCAAGCCTTTATTTGTTGTAATTGTAATTATTTGTTGTTAGGCTCAATTGTAAATTATAACCCTCATATTGTTAGGGTCAATTATAAATGGAATGTAATTAATGAAATGTAATAGCGATGTTTATTTTTGTTTATTTTTGTATTATTGTAACTATTTTTTTTATTACTGAGGAATTTCCAAAAGAAAGCATTTGTAAAAATAAAAATAAAAATAAAAAATAATAAGTTGCATTACTGAAATAAATGCACTTTTCGATGATATTCTAATTTTCTGAGTTTCACCTTTATATGTAGTGGAACTGTCTTTTAGTAGAAATTTGGCATTTACTTTCTGGCAGCTCTTGAAGCCTTTTTTAATGCCTACAGGCCTACACAGTCATAAAAAATGTCCCTTGAGCCCTTTTCACAATTGCTTCACATTCCTTTAAACATTTCTATGCTGTTGTACCCCCACCCTGATGTTTGGTGAGAGGGCAGTTTCTAAACACTTTGATAAATAAATAATAGTTCAAATAAAACTGAACCGTCTACAAATCAGGGAACTGCAAACAGGGTCTCTTGGGAAGATTTTAAAGATCATCTTGGTCTGTACTGCAGGGAAGTGGTTTGCTATGCAATACCGGCTGCAAGCTGTTTAGGATGACCTGAATCAATTTGTAGCAATTCATTTTGATCTGGGGTGCAAAACAGTATTTAAAAAAGACAAAAGAGTTTCCACATTGTTGTGGTTATGAATAACACTATAGAAGGATAATACCCAGATGGGAAGAGGGAGAGGTGGAGAACTGGACTTCGCTTATTGAAAGCTCTAGCTCCAAATCTAGGGCAAGACTAGCCACTTAGCCTGCTCTGGGCGGGCGGCAGTTGCAGCACCTTGCGGTCTGCCTTCCATTCCAGGGAAACAAGGAGTTTCATCTTTGAGGCTTGCCCATGTAATTCCCTGGCCAACTGCCTCACGGCCAGATTAACCTGCCAATAAACTAAATTTGAATGGCTGGTATGGGGTAGAGCTTGGCCACTAGACCTGAGAGAGGATGTTCTCATTCTGGTCAGCTGGGCAAGTTACAACCGGGCACCTAACACCCAGCACCCTCCATTCACAGGGCTTTATGGGAGGCATATAAAGCTTTGTTCTGCTTTATATGCCTCCCATAGGCAGGCAGGCAGGCAGGCAGGCGGTGACAAAGGAAGCAGACACTGAAGGGAGGAACACCCCCTTGCCAGGTTGGCAACTACAGACTCCACGTAACAGTATTGAAGCAGAAAGAGACTTGAACTATTACACTGAAAAGCATCAGAACACAAGGACCATGAGAATCGGCAAGACCAAGCACTCAAATGGCTGTACAGTCTTAGAAACAAACAAACATACATACATACAAACTTTAAATGTGTTTGGCACAAAACTCTTGGAGCTCCCTGTCTGCAGTTTGACAGGGTTCAACCCATTTTGAAGGGCTACCATGTCTCTAAATTTCATGCACTTAGTGGGGGGAGGGGAGTTATAACTATTTGGTTTTCTAATGCAAGTGAATGGGAGTAGTGAAGAATGGGATTTCCAGATCCAGATCAGGTCAGAATGGATCAGGTTCAGATCAATTTGTTCTGAATTGAGACCAGATTAAGATTGCTGAATCAGACCCTGACCTGGATTGGGGGGGGGGGTAGCTCTACTGTTTATATATCTGAGTAACTAGTGTATGGCAGATTTCTCCTGATGAAGGCAATACTGCTACTTGTTGGGTACTCAACTATCCTTTCATACTCAACAGTATTAGCAACAGTTTTAAACAGATTGCAAATCTGTCCGCTATACTTTATTTGTTCAGTCTCCATATTGGATGTGGGCCTCTTGTCCCCCTGCCTTCAGAAGTCCCACTGAATTCATTGAGACTTTCTTCTAGATAGATATGCATAGATGTTTGCAGCCCAGATCTATCAGTCTAGACAGTTCCTTCTTAACTCCACTCACTTCACATTCTTTTTATATTACCTGCTCAAGAGTTGGTTTTCAGTGGTTGTTGGATTGCTCTTCCTTCCAAATGATGTGTTCATTCTTTGATACCCCTCTTTGTATTCGTGAGTTATCTCTGAGTACTCAACTCTTCCCAAATACCCACCCATCTGTTTCTTGTTGAAGACCTGCAGCTTAACATCCCCAGTCTTTGTTTCTGCTACCACTTCATCTAACGGCTAACATTCTTTTTTTGCCTATTGAAGTTGTCACTGGGCCAAGAATTTTCTGTTCTTCTGGTTTCCTTTTCAACACCATCTTGCTATCATGAATATTTCTGAAGCTACAGTAGAATCTTAGGTCTTTCATATCTTATATAACATTTTAACCATGGATCTCACCAGGTGAATGAAATCTAAGTTGCATTAAGAATTTGTGATATGTGTGACATTCACTCACTCACCCGCCACACCCACATATATGAATTAGCTTTGTGTCTTTTGCATTTCTCTTCATACGCTCGTATGCATAGTGTTGCCTCCTTGTAATTATCATCTGACAAAGTGCAGTAAACAGTATTTATAGGATGCAGAGGATTTTCAGCTAAGAAAGCAATGTTTTTCCTAACTATTACAATATTATAATGATAGGATTTGCCTTTGTGTCAATGAATACCATTCATTTTCTATAAGTTTATCATTGTAAGAGATTTTGTGAGTATCTCACATGACCATACAACCCTTTTCCTCATCAGTCAAGGAATAATTTATCGACTCAAATTCCCTCCCTGGTTGTTTCATGTTATGGATAATTTGAAGGCATCTATCAGCAGGACCAATGTTCATTCTGACTCATCACGTCTTTCAAACACTGTGATTTTAAAACTAATGATATTTTACGGTATCTATTTGTTATATGAAAATTTAGGTTTGGCTTTTACAGCCCAACACCCAAGGGACTCAGAGTCCCCTAAGTCCATGATCAGTCAGAGAAGACTGAGTGAAGACAGGAAGCTGTAGAAGAAAAGCAAGGAAGATCTTTATTTTTCTGTTGCAAAGAATTCTCCCCCTGCCCCAAAAGTGTGTAGCAACTTAAAAAGACTCCAGAAATGGCCAGACCCCTTGGCCAAAGACCAACCTAAAGCATTATACATGCATCACAGAAACAGGCAGCCGACAACAGAAATTTGAGGGTGTGGCTTGTCTGCTGTTTGTCAAGATACTCAATAATGCCTGCTGATTGGATTATCCTGGCCAGTCTGGGTAGTACCCTAAAGAAACCATTGTCCTGACCTCCCCTATTATACACAAAAATATGATCTTTTGACAGGATCTTTTGACAAGTGAAACGAACTATTGGGAAAGGTTTTTTCCAAGACACTTCCCTGAACTTTGGCAGGTGAGGGCATGGGATTTCTATTTTTCCCACCCCAAAAGGGCTTTTAATACTGTTTATGAGCACCAAAACCTTTTATTTAACAACATGCCATGAATCATTCACTAAACTGCACACCTAAAGTTTGGAGATGTACAAATGGTGGAACCAGGTGCAAAAATAATGTATTATGTGCCTTTGATCATGTCCTTGCCCTCTGATCAATAATATATATTCCTTGGAGTTTAGTCCAGCATGCCAAATTCATGTTCAGCTTCGAATATTCACTTTTTTCTTTGAAACCAATGATAAACACATTTCCCCAAATATATATATTCATAGTTATATATATGAATTTAAACCATCATGAAGGGGAAATTGTTGTCATACCTATATCCTAAAAACTCAAAACAAACGAACAAAAAAACCATTATGCAAACACACAGAGAGAGAGGGGGGGGAGGGAGAGGGATGTGGTATGAGGCACTTTTCCTGGCTTTCCACACCAGCCACAATTTCTGGTAACACACAGCAAGGTAAGTGGCAACCCCCTCTCCAAATTTCTGCTGCCTCAGAAAGCAGTGATTATTTCCCCCCATTTTTACAGGGGAAGTTTTTTTAAAAAAAACTGAACTAGGGAGCGGAGACCAGCCTTACTATGTTGGGACTTTTGACAGACTCACTCTTGCAAAATCTTTTTGCAACACAAATTGTCATAGATGATTGATTGTTTTCAGAGTGATCCATTGCATTCCAATTCACATTCTACCCTATAGACCCAGAAGAAAAAAATTGGATGGTTTTGAGCATACACATTACACATATCACCTCTGAAGTTATGGATTTTGGTGTAAACCATTCCAAGCATCACACATACAAGCTAATGTCTGAAATATAATGCTCATCAATATGCCAGAAGATAATACACTACTGAAAGTGATGTATTACCTTTTGGCGTGTTGCCAGAAACTGTTGTTTGGATATATATATATATATATATCTTTGTATGCTTGGTGTTCAACACTGCAGAACCCTTACCCCTCAGCTTTAGAAGAGTTTAACACAAAGTTGTACAAGGAAATTAAAACGAAGTCTGATAAGTGTCATGAATTTATTGAACATGAAGTTCTTAAAATGTGTAATTGAGATTGCATACACTATGCAATTCCCTGACCCTCCCTCAAAGAATCCTGGGAACCATAATTTGTTAAGTGTGTTGGGAACTGTAGCCCTGTTGGGGGTAAGCTAAAGTTCTCAGGGTTCCTTTGGACGGAAAATGTGCTTTAAATGTGTGGTGCAATATCCAATATCTTCAAGCCTAATTAATCTCCATGAAACTGACATCAGCAAAGGGGAAAGTTTATGACTATGCAGATGAGGTTTTCCTCAATTGTTTCTCTTTATTTAAATTAAACATAATTTAATTTTTCATTGCAGGGATGGGGAACCTGTGATCCTCTAGAGGTTCCCATTATTCCTGACTACTGGCCTTGCTGGTTGGGGCTGATGGGAGCTGTAGCCTGATAATATCTGGAGAACCACAGGGCTCCATCTCTGGTTTATTGTGATACTGAAACTGCCTTTTTTTTTTTAGGTTAATATTGAAATAGCCAGAAATCGATGCTCCTGTTTGCAGCCTGAAGACCATCTCCCCCTCCCCATTTCCTGTTAAGGTATTTTTTGCTTGGAAAATGTGGGCAGGAGACTTGAGGTGGTTTCACCTTGAGTATTTCAAACTTGAGTATCTCAAAGTTTGCATTGCATCTGTATTGAACATTTAACTCCCCCCCTTTCTTTTTCCCTTTTGAAGCATCTGATAGGATCTCTTGAAAAGCTTGATCAATTTTTTTTTTGAGTGTGTGTGAAAGAGAGCCCTGGAAAGCTCCAAATCACTAATGAGTTCACTTAACTAGACACTTTGGTGCTAATGGGTAACAGCATGACACCTCCAATGTGGGTACATAGAATTCACTCCTATGCAGATAGCAGTGGTAGCTGTTGCCTAGCATAGGATGTAGCATTTGCTATAGCAGCGAATTTGTTCCATGGCATCTAAAGCAGTGTAGCAGAACAATGCTGCCTGACTAGTTGTCCCTTGGCTTCCTTTCAAGTTCTAGAGCAGTGTTTCTCAACCTTTTTTGGGCCAAGGCACACTTGTTCCATGAAAAAAATCACGAGGCACACCACCATTAAAAAAGTTAAAAAATTTAACTCTGTGCTGCCCTATATTGACTATATAATTATGACTGTAAGAAACACTTGCCAATTGCTGTGTTGGTTGCAATCTCCTGTAATAAGGCTTCACAAGCCGCTGATTTCTCTGCCAGCACAATCCTTTGCTCAGCAAGTTTCAGGTTGAGCTCATCCAGCCAGCTTCTTTAAGTTTGTCTAAAACCACCCTCCCGTGGTGGTGGCTGTTGAGAGCTGCGCTCGCTCCGCGTCGTGACCCGGCCGGCTTCCTTTCCGGCGGGTCAGTGTTGCTTATTGGCGGCCACCAGGCACGTGACAATGCAAATCACCCTTCTCGTCGCCGCACGTCACCGCACACCAGCCAGCGTCTCGCGGCACACTAGTGTGCCGCGGAACAGCGGTTGAGAAACGCTGTTCTAGAGTTCTTGGGCCTCCAGCAGGAATCGGAGATGGATTTCAGACAACTAAAAAGTACAGAATTTTCATTTAGGTGGCATTTTATATAGAAAAAAAGTCCCCACTGAAAAACTACATATACTAGGATCCTTCAGATGTATCTCTAGAATTCTTTGTTGCCATAATTTTCCTGACAAGCTGTGCTGTGCTTCCCCAGCAGAAGGAGCAGAAGGTCTGAAACAGCCAGCATCTCTTTTTGATTTCTCCAAGTGTTATCTTGAAGCAACTTTTATGCAAAATTCACACTGAGAAGCTGTCATTTCTAGCTCAGCTTTTGGGGTGAATTCATAAATGTTTTCTGCTTCACCTGGCATGACAGGTGCCCACGATTAATAAATGAAAAGAATGGTCAGTAGTGTTGATTGATATGGAAATCAATCCCCCCCCCTTTTGTACAGCAGCAGATGAATGTATTTCTTTTCTAAACCACAGTGTCAGTTTCCCTCCTCTTTGGGCAGCTTAGCAGTTCATGGCTGGTAAACACCAGTATAACATTGTTTTAATTCTGTGTTCTCTGAATGGTAAATTAAGAAGCACCGCTATAGAAACAAGGCAATATAGCAGCATCAACAGTCACTCCCTCTGGTCAACATAGGAACTCATACTCTAAAAAGAGGTTTCCACACCACACCCTCCTACAGGAGCTCTAATCCACCCTTGCTAAGCCCCTGCTCTGTCACCCCCACCTTTTGTCCCATTCTGATTTCACTGGTGCAAATGTGTAATCACAGCAATGGCACATTTTAAAACTCAATCAGTGCAAGGACGATTTACCAGTGATCCCATCTCTGCCAAGCAGACATAACTTGTGATAAGATTATACCGCAAACCTGGCATAACTCTCAATTCAAGCATCTTTTGTCCATTTGATGCATTTGAATGTCAGGGCTTGGAATGTGAAAGCAGCACATACCCAAACAGTGCAATGCCACAGTTGCAGAAGCTAAAACAAAATTTGCAAATTCTGCCTTTAGTAGAGTGGCCTTGGACATTGTTTTCTTTTATTTACTTTAAAAATTCTAAATTGCCTTTCTTCAAGATAGATCTCAGGGTAATGCACAATAGTGATACTAAGGCAAAATGGAATGGAAGAAGAATTCAATCCATCATAAGACAATAAAAAACTATAAACTAAAGCAACTGAGGCCCAAAAAAGCATTAAAATGCTTGGAAAAAGGGAATATTTATCTGCAACTGATTTTATATCTATCTACCTATCTAATTGGACAGTGGAAGATTAAAATATGGTATGGCTTATTGAATTAGACAAAGGTTAATTATTTTATGTCAAGTCTTATTAGTATTTTGTTAATAAATTATTGTTCATGTTTACTATTGGGGGGGGCTTAACTGTCTACTTTATTATTAAAAGCAATATAAATCATAGAATCATAGAAGTGTATAGTTGGAAGTGACCACAAGGCTCATCTAGATCAGGCATAGGCAAACTCTGGCCCTCCAGATGTTTTGAGACTACAGTACAATTCCCATCATCCCTGACCACTGGTTCTGTTAAATAGGGATGATGGGAATTGTAGTTCCATAACATCTGGAGGGCTGAGTTTGCCTATGCCTGATCTAGATTCTAGACCCACTCCCTGCAATGCAGAAATATTTTGCCCAACATGTGGCTCAAACCCATGCCCCTGCATCCTGAACCCCTGGCCTACCTAGCAGTAAGTCAGTATGTCAAGTCTCCAGCCCAGGGTCAAGCCACATGTCTAATGTGCTGCAGAGATCATGGAGCATCCTAGCTAAGGTTCATCGACACGGGCAGTTGAAAAGACACAGCACCGCAGCTCTGCTTCCCTTTTGTACTCTGCATGCTAATTTCAGCCTCTGTTCCAGCTGAGAAACCACACATTTCCTCTCAGAGCTAGTGAGCCCCACCTGGCCAGCTAAAGAGCTGGGCTTTGGGCCCTTGCTTGCCTCAGTCTCCTCAAGTGCCCAGTCTGCTGCTCCCTACACCTCAGAGCTGCTGTCTTTTTGGAGATGGTCCCCCCTCCAACTCTGGCGATGGGTCCTGCTGCTTTGGATCCTGTTCACTGAGCCCCACCCCCTCACAATTCTCTGTCACCCTGTGAGTACTTCCAACTCCAACCTCTCCTTCCCCATCCCCAACTTGCCCCAGTGTGATCCAGGCCTGGCTATATCCCTCGCCAGGAACCTCTTCCTTCTCAACATTGTCCTGCCAGTTCATGACAGGATTAAGAGTCTATTGACTGAGCAATCTGAAGGCTTGGTGCATTGACCCTCAAAAGTGCTCTAGATGGTTAAATTTTGTGATGGACCAAGAAGCTAAAATGTTGTCAGAGAGATAAGAGAAATTCTTTACCTCTTCATTTTAGCCCATTCATGAGCACACACACACACACAAATTATATGAATGATCTGGATCTCTCTAATGAATCAAGCGCTTGCCAATAACATATTAATGGATTTGTGTGTGGGTTGGGGAAATGAGTGTATTTCCCCTGTCTTTCCTGAAATAAAATTAAAGCTTCAAGAGCAAAACCCCTTTAGTGTCTGTTCATTTCTGTCAGTGAACTTTAAATCATTCACTCACCAAAAAAAAATTATATAGCCTCTTGCTTGACCTAATTTGTTCCCTTTCATGAATTTTGTTATTTCATTGAATCAAAACCTCCTCAGGCCCTATTCCTAGTTTCTTTACCCAACCCTTAGCATTTCAGCCTGTAAGTTATGGATTTATCTGTTCCCCTGTCCCAGATGCCTGTTATAAAACTGCATAAATGCTTTAAATAAAACTGTACTGTGTCTTTTAGATTCTGAAAGAAACTTTTTTAAAAACCAAAACACCCCTGCCTTGTCTGGGTACAGAAACCATCAAGGTTTCAATTCTTTTGCTATTTAGATCTCAGTTGAAAAGGATGTTCTCAGAATAACAAAGTAATTGTTGGATATCAAAGTTGGTGACTCAGCACTTGAGTTATTTCATTTCATTAAGGATTCTGAGGAACACGCTATTTCCGCCCCCGCCCCCCTTCAACGTGTTTCAAAAGCAAAAAGATTTTTCTCGCCTCCATTGCTCAAGGACATACCCACCGGCAGATCTCACCTACATTTATATTAGTAGTCTAAAATGTTTTACTCAAGCAATTTTGTTCCATTCTTTCACTTTTTAATGCATGGACAAGCAGATAATAATGGGTTTTAAATGAAAGGATTTCTAATTATTGTAACATAGAATCAGCAGAGGGGACCTTTAATTTTAACAACATTGAAATGCAACATTGAAATCCACATTTGACAGAGCTGCTCATGTGTCTTCATGTGAATCGTGTCTTTTCAGCATGAACCAGGGCCCCTCTTGATTGAGAAATTCTGGTTTGCTAAAACACTCCAATCACTTCCCCTCAAGAAAATATAAGCAGTTCTCTGGTGCTTTGAATGGAAAACAAGTACACTAAATAACCTACAGTAAGTGGAGATTACTTTTATCACAATGCAGCCATTTATAATCAAATCTGGTGGGGGATATTCAGCCAGTTGGCTGATTAATTTTGAAACCAGAATGCTGAAATTGAAAATGGGCAAGAATTTCACATCAGTATAATGAATAATAAGTTGTGGGGGGTGGGGGTGGGGTGGAGATACTTTCCTGTGGATGAACAAACGAACCATGTTGATGAAGTGCTTGATGTAATAATGGTCATCTGAAATTAAGCAAGATAAACCAACATCATCTGCTTGATATTCGATATACATGTAAATGCAGTGCAGAAATGCAAGCAAAAACAGAAAGGCCAGCAGAGGCTGTGTGCTCTCCACAGACCGAGGATGATTTAGCAGAGTGTGACCTATTTGGGATGCCACTGAGGGTGCCACAACTATGATTCAGAATGGAACGCCAGAGGCAGGGGTGCTGAATTTTGCCATCACACAGGGCATTGCTGGAATTTGAGACCCCAAGGCCTGCCACAGCCAAACAAAAACACGTCAAATTACAAACACACAAGTGTGAAAATTAGGTAAATATTAAAAGTGTGGATTTGCTGTGTGCTCACATTTCTGAGGCATATCCTGCCATTAACAAGGCACATTAAGTTGTTCCAGAGAGTCCCCCAAGTACCGTAGGCTTATGGGCTCTTCTGTGCCCTCAGCAGTCCCTGTCCCCTGCAATAAAAGCTTTTTCTTCCCTTTTTTCCTAAAAAAAATGAAACCAAATTGTGGAAACAGCTGGAGCTTGAGAGGGAAGGAATGGATATGTGTGTGTGGCTGTATCTTCCTTTGCCTCTGGTATGATGGTCCAGGGTTCATTCAGGTGCATTGGAATGGAGTAAGTCCATGCCACTATAAGCAGCCATAAACATGAATGAAAACAAAACACCACACATTTGGCTCTGTTCTGCACACATACAAACCTATTATTCAAGTTCAACATATAAGCACAATAGCTTCAGAGACTAAGAAAAGTCCAGAGGAAATAAGAGACATATGAAATCTGGGGAGAGGGTAATATAAAATTCCTGGAGAAGATCCAACCCAAGCTCCTTCACACCATCAACTTCGTCACATTAGAATCCAAATTAAAATCTAATTTAGAAGGAGTCCAAATTAAAAAAAAGCCCACTTAATTCCTTCAATTTGCAGAACAATTCCATTCCATTAGGCAACTAATTTCTACCTGTCAGATATAGAATGAAAGTGGTTCCTCTCAGGAGGAAACTTTTTCCTGGTAGTAATTAGACATAGGGAACCTTAGAAAGTGCCTAAGCTTTGATAGTTGGCTTGGTTTAACTCTCAGAGCTCATCAGCCTACGAGCAAATGCCACCAGAAGTGTCAGCCTCAGTGGCTCCAGACTACAGAAAGTTCAAACGAGGTTACGCTTTCCGTAATTAAGTAACAAAATGGCTCTCACTTTTATCAGGGAACCATAAAAGATTTACCTGTGTGAAATTCAAGTGCATAAATCCCTTTTGTTGATCTATTATTCTAATGAGCTCTTAGAGACAATATGAAGAGATCTTGATTACATTTAGAAGATAAGTATCAGGAGAGTACAAGTAATGAAGCACATCACAGCCATAATAAACACAGAGCTGAAGAAACTCTACTGCCAAGATAAAATTGCTTCTTTGGCAATTCCCTTTAGATTGTACTTCCTTTTATCTATTTACTTCTTCCCCAAGAGCATGTACTGTACTAGATGAAGGGAGGGCACACAAATGTACATTTCCCCCACGAAAACGAAATGCTACACTTGGAACTTAAAATCACTTTTTTGCTTTACTTTCTAAAACACTGCAGACTTCAGACATCCACCCCAGCACTCATGTGTATTTGGAACATTTTTAGCAACAGAAAGCCTTTGCTGTTTCTACCTCTTTTCCTGACTGAAGCAGTTAGAGGATTGAAGCCATCGTCATTTGATGTGGGACTGACAATAATGTCTTTCATTATCTCATATGATCTGCCACAGAAGGGCATAGGTGGCAGCAGATGGCGGAAGAGGGAACAACAGGGGGAGGAAATTGGGTTTAGAACTATTGCATTTTGCTCAATCAACAGAATTTGCTCACTGCTTTTTAATGGGTGTTTCTTAATGATATAGTTTCTCCCCAAATACTGAAGGAAAGAACAAGTTTGTGGAAGAAAGTGTGAACCCTTAGCCAAAGTGAGGCTGTTTCAAAGGTTTGGGACTTGCCCAAACTGAGGTGGTGTCCTCTGCAGCAACCAAGACAAAACTGGGCTCTTCCAACAGCTTCAGGACTGTATTACAGGGGCACAGAGACTGTGCATCTGTAAAATGTACATGTCCAACACTACAATATATAAGGCAAACCTTACATGGGGTGGGAGATGAAAGGATGTAGTTTTGTGACTGGCAGCTTTAGCTTCCAACCAGGCAATACCTTTCTTATGTTGCTCCTTTTTACTTCCACCTTGCCTTTGGGAGAATTGCTGTAAGCTGGGCAGAAATAACAATCAACCCTCAGACTCTTTTTTATTCCTCATAACTCACCCTACCTATGTCCATCTGAAATTTTGCTGGTTATCCAGGATACCTCTTTGATATATGCCATTTCTACCAAAAGTAAAAAAAAACAAAACAAAAGAAAAACATTGTAAGCTGTCTTGGGTGTACACTCACAGAGCCCTTTGTGTGGGTCCAGAAGGAAGCTTACCGTACTTTGTGGGACATTCAGGCTGCTCCAAACCCACTTCTTAATTTGCCTCCCATTCTCCCCTGTTCCCCAGCATTCCTCTCCCTTATCTGTTTTTGTTCTTTTAATAACTCAGTTCAGTTAGGTATCCCATCACTACCCACTTCCCTACCAAAGTCCACCCAGGGAAGCATTACAACATTACAGGTTTCATGGACTTTCCAAGCTCAAGTCATCCCAGCTCCCTATCACAATGAATCCTATGAACTTATCAGTTCATGAATCCTTATCAGTCGAGTGATAAGGACATCCTCTGGATTCAGCCCATCCCTCTTTCTACCAGGCCTAGGAGAGATACAATTGGTCCCTACCTTTCCCCTCTCTTTTTTTAGCTTTCTACTTCTCTTTTTCAAGTTTAGCTATGCTGCTGCTAGTAGCATGTACATATCTAATTTCCTTCCTGTTACCCATTATTATTTTTATTACCAGTTTATTTCTATGCTGTATTTTCTACAAAGACAATGGTATAATAACTGTAATACATAATTAAAATTACAATGCATTTTACAACACTAAATTAACCATCCAATAATTAATCATTATTGTTAATCAATAGTTAACAATTTATTTAAACTACATCAAAAAAGTTAAATAAATGTAAAACACATCAGCAGGCCCATTAATATCCCCAAATATCCACAAAGCAACTGAAAGTAATAACTACTGTTTCTCTTCAGTAGGTAGCTCCACAAAAGGGGAACTGATGGTTGTTCTGCCAGTTCTAGTAGTATAGCCTTGCAAGATTTTTTAGCTGAGGGGATCGTTGCTTGACAATGATTGCCTCCCTATTTTGTAGCCAAACTCCTTGGTTTGTGGCAATACAGACTGAAAAATCTCATTGGATAATACTTCTAACTTTACAAGGCTTGGATATCAGATGGCACAACTTCTCCATCAAGATAACTGGATTGCCCCCTAAACTGTTGCTGAATTTCAGGTCGACTCTGAGTAAGACTTCCCTCATCCATGATCTGATTATGGACGAGAAAGCTGATGTGGTCTGCAATCCTGAGACCTGGGTGGGTGAGCAGAGTGGAGTTGGTCTTACCCAGCTGTGGCACTGGGTGCAGTATCAGGGCAGACTTAGGATGGGAGAGGGGGACTTGTTGTAGTCTATAGAGATTCCATCTCTCTCTCCAGGCTCTCTGTCCAGTTGAGAGGGGATCTAGAGTGTATGTTGGGCAACTGGGGTAGATTAGGGATTCTGCTGGTTTACTGCCCACCTTTCTGCCCAGCAGTCTCCCTGCCTGAGCTGACAGCTGTTACTTTGCTGACAGTCTGGTTTGAATGCTCTTTGGTCAACTAATCATTTTTCATTCTGCAACAATCAGCATATTAACCAATACTTCTCTGTGCTACTTTTGATTCTAAACTCCTATGTGCCACTCCCATTTTTCATCCACAAGCAATTGGATCACAAAATCATCTCACCATAAAAAAGGAAATTTGCTATTCTGTCAGTACCATTATATTCATATCAAAACACAGTAACACATCCATGGTGTGTGTGTGTGTGGGGGGGAAACACACCACTTAGCACTGTTCAATACAAATGCATAATAATTTAAAAAATACATATGTGTTTGCATGTAGCATGTGGTTGAGGACAAGTAGTCACAGTGCAGGCATCACAAAAGATAAGGGGGTGTAATTTAAGCACTGAGCACATGGCTTCTGACATTAATGAGTATGCTCGGACGTAGTGAACCCTATAATTGATTGCAGCTGCCATGGGAGTGAAAGAAAAATGAGGAAAAGGCCAAGTAAAACTTAACTTCCATGGAGACTTGCTGGAAGAGACAGTCAGGCCTGAGAGTTCCTGAAATGCTCGGTGTCTGAGCTGCCAGACAGCATGATCTGCATAACAGCAGTGTGGGAGGTGGGGAGGAGAGTTTAGAGATACAACATCAATAGAGCAATTGAAAATAGATGCCACAATGAGAGGGATGCATTCTGCACATGCCCCAAAGCACTCTCCTCTTTTCATATAGGCCACATATGCTAAATTGTGCCCTAGCAATGAAAGCAAGTACTAGAGCTGAATCCTAAGACTTTTTATGTGATCTCCAACCCATGGAACCTAAACCCCAGAAGGGGTTTCTATAGCAATGCCATGCCTAGACTGTCACATGCTTTCAGTGCTCATCAGGCATTTTTTCCTCTATGCTGTCATCCTATCCAAACATCACAGAGAGGAAGAACAGCAGAGTGTTGAAGTTAAAATTGCATAATTCCCCAAATTGTTTAGGTTAAAAGAAGAAGAAAACCTCATTGGCAGTTGACATTGTTTAGGGTTAAAAAGGAGTCACCCTGTCATATGTAATGGGTGCAAACCTGTCTACATCATCCGGCAGTCATCTGATTTGAAATTGTCTAATCAACCTTCTATCATACTCTGAAATTAATAGAGAATCTATCCCTAGGTGAAGTGCATATTTGACAATGCAGCATATAATATGCAATGGCTGTGTACACAGTCCTGTTTAGTCTGAATCCAGTGTGCGCATATCACTGGAGTTTGCTCTGGTGTACATGTGACATTAGCCACAATCCATATCTATTTGAAAACATAAGCCAAATGAAGGCATTCATCCCCCTCTCTGCCCACTGGCATGGACAGATATCTGTTAATTTGGAAACACATCTAACTACTATACTGATGTACATAATGACATTCAAATGCTATTTGAAAGATTACAGTCGGGGGAGATGACCTCACTGTGCTTTAAGCCAGTAATGTGTACGCAACCAATGTCTTCTGTCTGCCCTGATCCTCATACAAAAGGGCAGTCATTTATTGCCCTATTAAATAATTTACTGGTCAGATATTCTTTGGGCATAGTTTGAAATGTAAACTGAGTAAATACATGTCTAACAGGAAACAAAGTTAATAATCCCAATAGATAAGCAGCGCTTTATGGTTTGATTTAATTTTAATACACCAAACTGAAATCTTTGAAGTCTTCATATATTCAAGGTCCATTTGGACATTTTCAGCAAAAATTACATCATGGATCATATGTTGAGAAATATCCAGGAGAAATTGAACAAGTCAACATCAAATTGTTACAACATTGTGCCCAGACTTCTCTATACTGCAGGTCTTAACAAAGGTTTGCTATATGCTGGTCTGGCAGTGCTGAAAAGTTTTTTCCCCTTGATAAAATACTGGTAATATATTTATGAATGTTTGCTTTGGATAATGGGTACCTATTCATTTCTACGTTATGCACCAGGTATACTATGTGTATCCCTGAGTAGTGTATGTAGGAGCTTATTTTGGAAACTGAACAGTCAAGTCGTGAATCCACCAGAGAAAGAACAACTGCTGGGAAGAGTGCAGAGAGAAGAAACGGCATGGTGCATCTGCAACAGCACAAACAGATACTTTCATCTGCCCCAGCTGCAACAGAACATGTCTCTCCCATATCAGTCTCTACAGCAACAGCAGGCACTGTAACTTTCCAACAGTTTGACTTCCCCTGAAAGGTGCCCTCCTCCATCGTCTCCCAAGATAGACAGGTGCCTACCTATCATTATCATTATTAAAATTTCCATACTGCTCTTCATCTGAGGATCATAGGGCAGTTTTCAATATAAAAACAAAAAAACACAAAACATAGTAACAACCAAAACAAAAACAATTTTAAGGCTATGAATCTCTGCACTGCTTGCTACAGACACTGGCCATGGTGGGTAGGGGAGATGTAAATGGGCTACAATTTCCCAGAACATCTAATAATGCTGATGGAGTTTTTCACGCCTTTTGTAATTCTTCATATCCACAAGACACTGAAGAAATTGGTAAGACTGGAATCTGATTTCTGAATCTCTGGAAATGAGCAGCAGAGTTGTGGAAAGATGCAGAGCTCTAAAACAGTACAATTAGCACCTACGGAAAAAATGTGAAGGCATTACACTGTAAATGCTTTATTTGGATGAAGGTGAAGTCCTTTGGGAAGATGGTACTTGAGTGTAACGCTCTGCAACATGGTGTGTGTGAGAGAGGGGGGGAGAGATGGAGTAAGCAAAAAAACCACAACAACCTTATTTTTGAAGAAAGAACAGTTTTCAAAAGTAATATAAACTTATAAAGGAGGAATGGGACATGTGTTGCTTTCCATATGTGTCTGGACTACAACTCCGATCACCCCTGACTATGGATCATGTTAGCTGATGCTGATGGGAGCAGTAGTACAGCCATACCTTGGAAGTCGAACGGCATCCATTCCAGAAGTCTGTTCGACTTCCAAAACGTTCAAAAACCAAATTGTGCCTTCTGATTGGCTGTAGGAAGCTCCTGCAGCCAATCAGAAGCCGTGGAAGCACCGCTGGACGTTCGAGTTCAAAAAGAATGTTTGCAAACTAGGACAATCACTTCCAGGTTTGTGGTGTTCAGGATCCAAGGTATGGCTGTATAGCAATGTATGCAGAGTCACAGGTTCCCCACGCCTCTCTAGATGGTGAGCTGCAATCAAAGGAGGACCAATTGTGTGGCAATGCCCGTGGTCTCCCCAGGAAATAACGACACAGGACACATAGCTTAAGGTTAATGGGTCGAATAGGCCACAACTTTATTGATTACGGAAGAAAAGAGGTATTGGCATAGGCATTGGATCTAGCCGACTATATCTGACTCCAGCCCGCTCTGCTGGCAGTCTGTGAAGGGTTAACCACCGTTGGATGGGTCCTGCGATGCACATCAACTAGGTACCCATCCTGGGGCCACCAATCGGGGTCGTGCCCTCAGGCCCTCACCTTCCACGGTTTCGGACTTGGCAACGCCCCTTGGACTCCTTAAGGGAGTACCCCTCCGCATTTTGGGGAGGTGATGGCAGCAACCTCCCCACCCCATTTGGACCTTCACGAGATAATCCAATGCCTACCGCCAAAACCAAGTTGTGACGATTACCACGAGGTAGGCGAAAACCACCTGGCCTGAGCCAATTTGCCAGGTGGAAAAAACTCCTACCAGGCCCCGAATACGGCGACCAACCGAAGTCCGTAGGCAACGTCAAGACGAAACCCTGCCTGACTGGGGAGGTGGGTGGGAGAAAAAGATGAGGTGAGTCCGAGGACAAGAGGACGAGCTCCTGCCGCGGGCCTGCTTATATTGGCAGGCCAGACACCCCGGCGCGCCCCGATTGGACGCGCCAAGGCGTGCCGCGGCAGGAGGCCGACCAATGGGCTGGGGGGGGAGTGCTAGCCACTCCCCCTCACGGGAAGCCCACGCGCAGCCCACAACCCCTCCTCCCTTCAAGACGGGAAGAGGCTTTGTGTGGCAATGCCCGTGGTCTCCCCAGGAAATAACGACACAGGACACATAGCTTAAGGTTAATGGGTCGAATAGGCCACAACTTTATTGATTACGGAAGAAAAGAGGTATTGGCATAGGCATTGGATCTAGCCGACTATATCTGACTCCAGCCCGCTCTGCTGGCAGTCTGTGAAGGGTTAACCACCGTTGGATGGGTCCTGCGATGCACATCAACTAGGTACCCATCCTGGGGCCACCAATCGGGGTCGTGCCCTCAGGCCCTCACCTTCCACGGTTTCGGACTTGGCAACGCCCCTTGGACTCCTTAAGGGAGTACCCCTCCGCATTTTGGGGAGGTGATGGCAGCAACCTCCCCACCCCATTTGGACCTTCACGAGATAATCCAATGCCTACCGCCAATCGGGCCCGAAAGGGCCCGCCGCCAATACCTCTACCTCCGCAACCAACACCTAATAGCAACCAGGACATCAGCCAGCCAAACATCATTGCCATCGTCTGAAAGATGCACGCCATCAGTGCGGTAAAAGCGCTCCTCTCGGAAAGTTAAAGCAGGGTGTGGTATCACAAGTCCATTCAAGGCCAAGACCTTCTTGGCCACTGCCAAATCCAAAAATTTCCTCGCTTTGTTCACCGCGGCTGGTGAAACACAATCGCGCCAAATGCGCCTCTCGAGCAGCGAAGACCAACAGATGGTCATGGACGGGCAAGCAGCCAACAGTTCGTCAAAGTCCTGAAATATATTCCATTTTAAATCTTGGCCTTTCCGATACGCCAGATCGTTCTCGCCAAGTTGCACGACTATGATGTCAGGGGGACCGCAAAAGGCGATCTTGGCCTTCACAGCTGGGAGGAATTCGGACCAGCGCATGCCCCTCCTAGTAATCCAAGAGATTCTGCAACAGCGTGGCAGCCCGAGATTAGGACCGAGGTTCCGTTCGCAGGCTCGTGCCCGGGCCCAATGCATGATACTATGGCCCACCATCCAGATCTTAATTAGCCGTCCTGAAAGTGAAGTAAGGGAAGAACATAAGCGTGGGCTGCCACGTGTAGTAAGAGTACATCACATTACTTAGCAGGGCGGAGGTATCCCTTGTATGCTTTGGACTTCCACCGGCCCAAGTCTTTAATCCTCTCATCCGACAGACCCATGTGCACAGCAGTCGTGGCGGCCCCAATGCGGAAGGAATGGGCTGCAAATTCAGAGGCGGGTAGGCCGCAAGACGAAATTGCCTGGCGCATGATGCGCGTGAACTGGTGGCGCGTTAAGGGAGAACCATCTATGTGAATTAATAAGGGGCCAGGCGAAGGGGGCCTCAGACGAAGGAAACGCCTGGTGTCTTTTACTGGGCAGGGACCCATCTGTCCCGTAGCGGGTAACCGCATTAAGGTACCCCTCCCTTGCTGGTCAGTCTTGGATTGGCGGATGCAGACCACCAATTCCCCGCTGGATAATGACAAGTCTGATAGCAGGATGCCCCTCCTGGGATTTTTGGACGAGCCCTCGCAAACCACTTCGCCAACCCTAAGGGCCCCGAAGAAGGCGATTGAGAAGGCTGCGGAGAAGAGTCTAGCCTCATATTTGGACCAGCAAAGGTCCCTGAGAAGTTTGTGGATTTTTGACAAGATATCGAAGGTTATTGGCCTGCGGCGATCCTTACATGGGGGCTGCAGCCTGCGCCAGCCCTCTAGAGCCCTCCGAACTAAGAAATCCGCGCAAGGGTCAATGGAATAGCCGGCCTTACTAAAGAATGAAATAGCAGCAGATTGGATTTGGAGGGTCCTAGCGGCCCTGCCTAGTCGCCTTAAGTTTGTTAGATACATCAGGACCTCTTGCTTATTGGGGGGGAGATCAGGACCCGAACCCAAGGTTTTTTTTCTAAAATTACAAAAGTCGGACCAAGCTCTCTTGTAAGTGGTAAGAGTGGAGGGGGCAACCGACGCCAATACTCCCTCTAAGACATCTCGTTCCCAAGATTCCAAAGGTGTTCCGGGAAAGCCTCCGGCAACTCCTGAGCTTCTGGCGCTAGGGAGCGGAAGCGGTCCATCTGGAAACGAGATAAAGCGTCCGCAATATCGTTATTGGTACCTGGTACGAATTTAGATGAAAAAGAAATGTTTAATTTTAAGCACTGAAGGACGAAGGCACGTAGCAAAGCCGTAACCCTGGATGATTTGGAGGATTGCCTAGTAAGGACGCCAACGACAGCCTGATTATCAGTCCAAAAGCATACACGGTGATTCTTGAACTCCGCTGCCCATAAGTGCACAGCTACGACAATGGGAAAGAATTCTAAGAAGGTTAGATCACGGGTAATAGGCTTATTCTGCCACTCTGTGGGCCAGCGTTGCGCGCACCACCGGCCACGAAAATAAACCCCAAACCCGCGGGAGCCTGCAGCATCGGACTGTACCTGGAAATCAATCTGGAGCCTCAACGTATCCTGCCAAAGGGACACCCCATTAAAATTTTCAAGGAATTCCAACCATACTTCCATGTCCGCCTTTACCCCCTTATTAAGGCGCACCCTGTGATGAGGTTCTTTAAGGCCTGCAGATAATCTGGCCAACCTAGCGCAGAAAGGGCGCCCGGGAGATATTACCCGACAGGCGAAGTTAAGATGGCCCAGGAGGGACTGGATCTGTCTAAGGGTCACTTTTTTAAGGGGTAGCAACTCTGCGATAGTCTGCTTTAAAGCTGCCAATTTTTCTTTTGGTAACCGCGAAGTCTGTGCTACTGTGTCCAATTCGATTCCCAGGTAAGTCATAGTAGACACCGGTCCCTCCGTCCTTTCAGCAGCCAGAGGTACTCCCAGGTACGCAGTTAACGAGGCAAAGGCTTCTAGGAGGTAAGCACAGTCGTGGTTATTAGCTCCCCCGCAAAAAAGAAAGTCATCTAAGTAGTGTGTGACACCCTCCAAACCAGTCCTGAAACGGAGGGCCCAATCCAGGAAGGTGCTGAAGGCCTCAAATGCAGAACACGCTATGGAACAGCCCATGGGCATGGCCTTGTCAACAAAGTAGGCCCCTTCAAATTTAAAACCCAGCCACCTGAAATCTTGGGGATGTACCGGGAGAAGGCGGAAGGCCGATTCAATATCACATTTGGCCAGGAGAGCCCCCCTGCCGAACCGCCTAATAAGTTTGATAGCCTGATCAAAAGAGGCGTACTTGACAGAGCATAGCTCCTGGGGGATACCATCATTAACTGAGAGACCCTTCGGATGGGAGAGATTGTGTATGAGTCTAAATTCTCCAGGGTTCTTTTTAGGAACTATGCCCAATGGTGAAATATGTAAATTCAAAATAGGGGGTGCGTTGAATGGACCAGCGACCCTACCTGCAGTAACCTCCTTAGATATCTTTTTCCTGGCGACCTCGGGCATCTCTTTTACAGATTTTTGATTAGGTGGTTCGCCAGACAGAGGGGGAATAGCAACAGGGATTCTGAAACCTGAGGAAAAACCTTCCCATAGATATTTGGCTGCCGCGTTATTAGGATAAAGTTGCAACAAAGACTTAAGGGGGGCTAGTTTAATCGGGGAGTAGGCCAAAGCCAAGGAACGATCAGTAGCGGTTGCCTGACGCGCCCTGGCCAGCTGCTGATCCGCCCCTTGGCCCCTGGTGAAAGTTACCCCGCCTCCCACGAAAGGACTGCCTGCCCTGGAAGCAGGCCGTGGCTGGGTGTGAACCCTGGCATTTTTCGCACTCATGGCTGTATTTACAATAGGCCCTACTACAGGTACCTTTGTTAAATTCCCAGCACACGAGGCGGCGGGTAGACTTTCGGTATTCCGTTTTGGAAGTTCGGAAAGAGTCTGGCTGCTTCTTTTCAATGTATGGGCCTACGTGCTCGCCCCAGAAATTCTGGTCCCTCAAGCCCCACCTGGTAGTAGACAACAGGGAGGCATTCCTGCGAAAGTCCTCGTCATACCGTAAAGCAGGGCTTTCACCGGCTAGGGCGTAAGCTTTTCTAACATGGGCCATATAGGCCAGGAGGTGCATTGCTCTCTTTGGGTAGCAGGCCACAATGGTGCCCATATAAATTTGAAAACCATCCAACCAATTTTCGAATGTCCGCTCGGCCCTAGGCTCCCGATGTCTACGTTTTCCGTAAGTATTCTTCTTCTCCCCTTTACCCTTCAACTTAGCTGGAGGAAGAAGAGTAAATATGTCTACATAATCCCCATTAAGAATCCTGTTCCTCTTCTTATTAGACAAATGATTACCCAAAATGAAATCCGAAGACACAAATGTGGATCTCTTTACTTCCGGAACCAATGAACCATCCCTCCACTCGAGCGTACCATTGAAGGTCTTACGGTGGGAATTTGCCCGCCTCTCGTGCGCCCAAAGAGGCAAGCCCACAAGTTCCTCACCCTCACCCCAGTAACCCTCTAAAGTGGGGTCTTCGTCATCCGAACTAGAAGAAGAAGTACCTGAATCGTCATGGGGATCCGTATGCTTGGTCTTCCTGGTTCTCTTCTTGCCTGTTTGTGGTGCTTCCTTCTCCGTGCGGTCCACCTGGCCCGTATTCTGTATTGAACCCGAGGGTTGCGCGTGCTCCTGATTCTCACCGTCAAAGGTGGTGTTTGATGACAAGCTCCTTGACCTAGGCTGAGAACCCTGAGAGAGATTGCGCAAACAAGTGGGGGTGCTAAGGGAAAACTGGGAGACAGGATTAGTACCGCCTGGCGTAGAAGGTCCTTCACCCACGGTGTCGGAGGAGGCTGTAGGCGCGGCAGTAACCGATTGGGATCTGGTCCCAATGCGGCCTGCCTGGGCTGCGTTACTGGAAGCAGAGGTGCCAGGGCGCGCCACGTCCTCCCTTGGAGTGTCCACGACGAAGTCTTGGGACCCCTCATGAGGGAGGCCCTGCAACGAGGCCCCCGGCCGTGACAGCTGTTGAAAGAAGGTCTGAAAGCCTGAAAATAAGTTTGCCACAACCTCGGAAGGGACGGAAATAGTGGTGACCGCAGGGGCACTGGAGGCAGTGTTCGCATTGGAAGTAAGCCTTTTTCTGGGCGGGGCCGCAGACTGGGTCTGTTTACGCTTCGGAGCCATCACGCCCAGTCGCAGCGCAACACAAAATTAGCAAAGCAAGCAAGAGAGGTAACTAACTCAATTCCGGGGCTACCTGAGGGAGCTATAGGTAGTGGCAAGATACTGCTTAGGAAAACAAATAAATCAAACAAAATTAATACTCCGATGGAGCGAGTAAACCGCAAAAGGGTTTTGCCTAATGACTTGGTAAACTGATGCAGTCAAAGAGTATGCACCCGGTTTATGGAAATTAAGGAGCAATATAGTGCGAGTTAAAACTGGCAGCGGGATAAATAAGGCTAGTAAGTAAACGGCCAGTTGGCTGCCCTGATATGTTAACGCACTTTAATATGCTGGTAGACAGAGAATTAAAGGCGGCTGTCTATATTACTTGGGTACGTGGGTGAAGTAAATAGATCAAATTATTACGCTCAGATGGAGAAACTACAGAAGTTAAGTTATTTCGCACGCGCAGATGGAGTAACCACAACGACCAACTGCGCCAAGTAACACCGACCCGCCAAGTTTAAGCGGGAAACTTCTGTATGCCCTTAGGGGGATTTAATTTGGCGGCTCTAAATAACTATGATATGACCTGGCTGCTCCGACAAACGACCGCCGGAAGAGAGACTCAGGGGAAGGTGCCGTGGGCGTGGAAGCAAACCGCCTGTTTGCCGCTTGCGGCGATCCCAGCGAGTACCCTGCAAAGAAGATTGGCGTTTAAAAACGCCGTTAGTGCGATTTTCAGCTCGCTTGCCGCTCTCCGAGAGAGAGGCTCTTGGCTGGGGGAGATCCAACGTCGAAGGGGACGGCGGGGCGCCGGGCAGGAAGCGCGGTCAGAGCGGCGCCGAAGGCAAGCCCGTCCCGATCCTGATGAGCTCGATGCTTGAGAGAGAAGGAATGGCGTTTAAAAACACCGTTGTGGGTAGTGATTTCAAGCGATCCAAAAGGAATGGCGTTTAAAAACACCGTTTTGTTAGTGATTTCAGTGATCCGACTGCAGTGACTCCGGAGCGAAGAAAAAGATGAGGTGAGTCCGAGGACAAGAGGACGAGCTCCTGCCGCGGGCCTGCTTATATTGGCAGGCCAGACACCCCGGCGCGCCCCGATTGGACGCGCCAAGGCGTGCCGCGGCAGGAGGCCGACCAATGGGCTGGGGGGGGAGTGCTAGCCACTCCCCCTCACGGGAAGCCCACGCGCAGCCCACAACCCCTCCTCCCTTCAAGACGGGAAGAGGCTTTCTCTCTAGCTATTTCAACATGTTAGAATATAAAATGGAGTGCAATCACAAAACTATGGACATTAAAAAGGTGCTGAAAATGCTAAAAGCTGCAGTTCTAATCTCACTTACTTGGTAGTAAGCACGGTCAAATTCAGTAGGACCTACTGAGTAGACTTTAACAATGCCACCCTATACATTTCTACTCAGAAGCAAACCACATTGTTCTCAAAGTGATTTACTTACAAGAAGGAATGTACTTTATGTAAAGGGTTCACCCTTGCTAGAGAAAACACAACCTCTCTATGAAAGCTACATCAAATCTGGTCGAGTAGGGATGGGGAAATCTGTCAATTTGTCCAACCTTAAATTTAATATCTCATTTTTCCAACCTTAAATTTAGTCTACCTTAGTTTGTGACTCTTCTTGAACCCAGGGCTAAAATGGAGACCCCCCCTGCTTTAACAGGGGTTTCAATCAAGCAAGGCATGTTTCCACTGCCCATCAGCTGATGGGTGGGAGGGAGAAGGACTTGCACTAGCAAAGGAGCAATCAGAAATTCACTTACCAGACCCACACCATAAATGCTCCACACCTCACATACATGATGTCAGGCAGCCGTGTCTTGCCCAAAATGGCAAGAAGGCAATCTGCCTGATATTTGGGTCCCAGGCTGTTTAGGGCTATCACTGCCAGAGTAAGCCTCATGAACTAGGCTTGGAAAACAATTGGCAAAGATAGGGCTAATATGTTTGTGGCCTGATGCCCTACCAGTGTGTTGCAGTTATTTCCTTATGTGTAGCTGCCTGCATGAAGATTGATAGTCTTCTATCCAGAAAGTCTTTTGCCCAGACAGCCCAGTATAAATCCTGCTGCTCCAGAGAAGTGGACACGGAGCAATGGATTCAAACTACAGTACAAGAAAGAAGATTCCACCTAAACATTAGGAAGAACTTCCTGACAGTAAGAGCTGTTCGACAGTGGAATTTGCTGCCAAGGAGTGTGGTGGAGTCTCCTTCTTTGGAGGTCTTTAAGCAGAGGCTTGACAGCCATCTGTCAGGAATGCTTTGATGGTGTTTCCTGCTTGGCAGGGGGTTGGACTGGATGGCCCTTGTGGTCTCTTCCAACTCTATGTTTCTATGAAATCCTGTTTTGGAGAAAGGAAAAATCCGCCATAAGCATTACATGGGCACCAGCAGGTTCTCTACAATGCCTTCCCCTGACATTGGTCCTGGTGATATTTGAATATGGGGCAAGCATGGTTAATGGGTAAGGTAGGTGAGGTGAACATTTATGGAGCCTGTGATAGAACGGCATACCAATCTTCACAGAATTCATCTTGGCAGGCTTATTCTCTGTGACTGTGAATAGCTTGCATACATTTACCAGCAGCAGTCGATTGAATAAAAAATAAATTTACCACTCCTACATTGTCCTTCCCTTAGCAAGAAATAATAGAACAGTGCTCTCAGAACTTTGCAGAATCTGTGAGGCTGGCAGTTATGAAAATTGCATATAAGGTAGATTTGAAAAAGAAAGCACTAAGCAATAGGCACAGCAATCCAGTGTATAGCTTCCCCAATCAGTATCTGCACTTTCAAAGAATTTAAGGACAAAAAGGACAGGATAGAGAACTTACTTTTTTTATTCCTTTTGTTGACTGATACCATCAGAGATGCCACAGTAAACTACAAGATGGCTGTTTGGAATGGCTTATAACTGATTTAAATACGTTTATGTATTTGTAGAATTTAAAATTCATAAAATATTCCCTATAGATTTTTTTAAAGACTGTGTAAGTACTTAAACAGGCTTCCTTTAGGGAAAAGAAATCATGTTCAGCAGCTGATTTTAGAGACTCTTTCCCAGTAATCATTACATGCTCTCCTATAATTATTTGCTGTCAGTGTGTCTGTGGTAAAACTCCTCATAAAAATTCATAGACTAAGCTAACAGAGCGTACAAAGGAAATTTCCAAGGTACCCATCCACAACTAATTGTAGATTTATTTATTTATTTATTTCGAAAATTAAGCAATTTGTGACAAATATTACAAGCGTATCCATGATACATTTTCTTGCAGAATGCCTTTCTAGTCTTCGTTTTTTTGGAACACATTAGACATGTTCAGGCATTGGCCTGAACTCCAGCCCCACCTGCACTGTCCTTTTGCACATTGTAAGAATGTAAGAACCTGTTGGATCAGGCCAGTGGCCCATCTAGTCCATTGCCCTGTTCTCACAGTGGACAACCAGATCCCTGTGGGAAATGTACAAGCGGGACCTGAGCACAAGAGCACTCTCCCCTTGTGGTTTCCAGGAACTGGTATTCAAAAGCGTTGTTGCCTCCAACTGCGGAGGCAGAGCGTAGCCCCAATGTGGCTAGTTGCCATTGATAGTCTTATCTGCCATGAATTTGTCTAATCCTCTTCTAAAGCCATCCAAGTTGGTGGCCACCACTGCCTCCTTAGTTCCATAGTTTACAATGCACTGCATGAAGATGTGCTTTAACCTCCCAGCATTCTGCTTCGTGGGACGTCCATGAGTTCTAGTGTTGTGCCATGCATACTTTTATAGACTTCCCTCCTCAGTCCCCAGTCTTCTCAATGTTGAGCAGGGGAGGTCTGCATAGTGCCTTCTACCAGCATTTGTTTGAACTTGAGTATAATGCTTCCTGCAGTTATATGAACCCTATTTTATCAGGGCCCTCAGTCATGCAGAGTTCTACTCACGCATGCTCATGCAAGTGCAAATAGAAGCCCCCTGTAGATCTTCCCTGCTCAGTACTGGGATGGTCGGGAATGAAGCACATTGGGTAATATGCATGGGGGCATTGGGGGTGAGGCTTACATGCATATCCCTGCCCCAGTAGAGTTAGGCTGCATATCTTTAAAGCACCCATGCCCAAGAATTTGATGAACTGCCAGTTACCTCCCACAGAGCTACGCTCCCAGCGCCCTTAACAAACTACATTTCCCAGGATTCTTAGGGGTGTGTGCTTAAAATGTGGTTTCAATGTATGTGGTATATATGCGGCCCTCACGTGTTCAAGCAAATGCTTGGATGTGCCTTTAATGTAAGCATGTTTAGGTTGAGTTTCCATAATCAAAGCACCATATGAATTTGTTTCTCTTATTGATAGAAGGGGAAATCTGGCTCTTTTGATTATATTAAACCCCACAGGTTGGAGCATTCTATTTTTAAACTTCATTTCTGGCTTCCCCAGTGTGTAATTTTGCAACATAATACTTTCATCAATTTCTGATTCTTATTTTTATATTTGCATAGCTTTTTAAAATAATAATAATAAAATAATCTTTACTTCAGATTTCCTTTTTTTAAAAAAAAAATCTCCACAGTTTGCATTCAGAAAGGATGCAGTTTTTAAAATAAAATCTGTTTATGGTGGCTGTTAAACCTCAATGACCTGTTTGATGAATGTAGGAACTGTGGAGCAGAATCATATTCACTGACCCCGCTTCAGCTTCTCTGAATTAAACCAAACCTCTCCTCCAAGTACAGCTTGTTGGTATATGGGATTCCTCTATGTGGCTTGGGGCTGTTCTTCCCTCAAGGTCCCATATTGCACACTGAGAGCACAGAACTGCCCAAGTTGTATGTGTTGACTCTGATCAAAGCTTGGCTGTATGTTTGGACATCAGAGTAGGCCCAGGGCATATGATCTTCCACTCTTCCATCCATCATGTGTGGATAGTAGAAAATGTGCAAGTTTACAGAAATTAGCCATTTAGATCTCTATTAGCCTCAGTCATTACAACATATATGCTTAGGAGACTTATGTACACTCACATGGAAGCAAGTCCTGCTGGTTTTAGTGCCATTTACTTTCAGACTAGCTTAGTGTATGGTTAAGTCCAAACAGGTAACAAAAAGATTCAAAAAAAGGAAAGACTATGAAGCCTGTTGTTCTATGTTTGGAAGTACAGTGATACCTCGGGTTAAGAACTTAATTCGTTCTGGAGGTCCGTTCTGAACCTGAAACCGTTCTTAACCTGAGGTACCACTTTAGCTAATGGGGCCTCCCGCTGCTGCCGTGCTGCCGTGCAATTTCTGTTCTCATCCTGAAGCAAAGTTCTCATTTGGTACTATTTCTGGGTTAGCAGAATCTGTAACCTGAAGTGTTTGTAACCTGAAGCATTTGTAACCCAAGGTACCACTGTACAGTCATATCTCGGGTTGCATACTTTCGGGTTAAGAACCGCGTGGACCCAGAAGTGTTTACTTCCAGGTTCCGCCATGCACGCATGTAATCTTATTTCTGGTTTATAAAATGCACATGAAAAACCCACTTCCGCGCCTGCGACGGAGGTGGCGTTGTGGGCAGGCCCCGACCAACTGTCGCGACGGGGGCTGAGATCTCGAGTGGCAGCAGGCATTGGAAATTTGCATAAAAGAAAAGGGGGGCAGGTTGCGTCATCACCTGCCCAGAAATGGAGAAATATTCCGTTAAAGGTTTTCGGGGGCGGAGCTTGGTCCGGAGCCTGGAGAGGTCAGGGCCCTAAGGCACGCCCCAACGCTGGCCACAGGAGGGGTTCCGGTAGATGTACATCACTGGGCTCCTTTCTGGTGGTTAATTTCTCCCAGACTCCAACACACAGGTTGGTGTCAGATATAGTCGGTTAGGTTCCAATGCCTAAGCCAATACCGCTCAACATCCGTAACCAATAAAGTTGTGGCCTTATTCGCCCACTTAAAATATATCATCTGTGTCTTGTGTCTTATTTCTCACCGGGGGGGGGGGGACATTGCCACACAATATAAATCACTGTAAACAAAACCAAACTAAATATTTATAAATATTGAGGTATGGGGCTTGCTTGATAATGTGCTGGGAGACTTTTTTTTAGTGTGTTTACCTGCAAGTGCTAGAAAATATCTCAAACCTCAAAGTCCTAAAGAGTTCTATGAGCAACATCTCATCAGCTACAACTCGTATGCTCCACTGATTATATTCCTGCCCTCAAGCAAAATTAAATTGCCAAATTAAACATCTGAAAGATGGACTTGTATAAATGATTGTGTTTCCAGCATCTGTGCTCTGGTTGTGCAAAGAGCCTTGGCGTAATGCATTTTATGGATTTTGGGTAAAGTATCTGTAACTTTCCATAGCATTATATCATGAGTCCATGTCCCGGTAATAGTGAGATCCTGAAAAAAGGACAATTGAGACTCATGCAAGTTTTTCCCCCATTCTAACTTAATATTATGGTTTGTTCTGGAGAATGTAGAAAAATCACTTTTCTCGTATATGTGAAATATGATTCAGGCCAAAATTCAATCATCCCCAAATTAATGCCTTAAAATTCTCCAATAATTATGCTAAAGGCAGCACAAGCACACACCAAGTGATAAGGGAGCCAGGGATTAAGCCTGTGCATAAATTCACTCGTACGGGAAAAGGTCACAGGCTGATATTACCGAAATTTGATTAGACTTAGGAGCCGCATGCTTGAAATCAATGTTTTCTTGGCTTTGGCATTTCTGCTCTGGAGTCAGCCACTCTCCAGGGGCCTTGGGTCTAATCGCAGGATGTAGCAATGTTACATCCTTTCCAGAGCACAAAGACAGCAAGAAATTAGAAAGGATTTACAGGTCAAAACAGACAGACTTCTGCAATTCGTACAGCCGAATAGCTTGCAAAGCTGAAAGGGAAAAGCTGCAGCTGCAGCTGCGAAGCTGAAGCGCAACTGTCATGTTGGTCAAAGCCCACAGGAAAGGTAAATCGTAGGCTGGCGATTTTACAGCTCTCTGATCACTTCCAAGAGCAATCTAGTCAAACTAGGATAAGTCCACAAAGGGCTCTGCGCGGAAACATGGCTGCAGAGTGGCTACAAAAATGGAATTTATGACAATAATTTAATTCCATCCAATAAAAAAGGCCCCCAAAGCAGGATTTAGACATACAGTGTTTCCAGAATGTGAAACCTGACAGATAAGGGGAAATAATGAAAGTTTCTTAACTCTTACTTGATCCCTCTGTTGGTCTGAGCTTAACTGTTCAGCAAATAACACCTGCTGTAGGATTTGACTTGGCTTTATCCGTTCCCCATATAAGTTAAGTTCATGGCAAATTTTACAGTGTTGCGAGAGTCTCTCTCGTTTCAACTTCTGCAACAGCAGTGGGGCAAAAATGGCGTTATGGGGAAAAAATGAAGGGAAGGAATGAACACAGCGTCTGCTCTCATTGAGAGCAGTTAAGATTAAATGAGACTGAGTAACAAGAGGGTTTAAGATGGTGCCTGCTTGCCTTAATTTTTGGATTAAAAACAGCTTCAGTGTTTTTAAACCTGCTGCATGATTAAGTGGTGGTACCTTTAGAATCAGTCAAAAGGATTTTACGTTACTGAACAAACCCCACCATGCCAATTTGGTTCAAAATGCAGAGAAGGATGGGGCTCTCACTTGAGTGTTAGCATGTAGGGGAACTATGCCTTTGCTCTAAGCTAAGACAGCACGCTGCATGGATAAAGACAGCCACCCCTGTTTAAAAGTAGCATCTATTGTGTGGAATAATACATAGGTAGTTATTAAAAACAGAGATGGCTAGCCAGTGACCCGCTGAATATTGCTAGACTGCAACTCCCATCATCCCTGTCCTTTGGCCATGTTTCCTGGGGCTGATGGAAGTTGAATTCCGACAACATCTAGAGGGCCATAAGTTAGCACCCCCATTTTAACCCCCTCTCCTGCTGTCACCTTTACATTCACCCAAATTCTCAAGGGTGTTTGTTTATCTATCTATCTGTATTTATTCTTAGTCTGTAGAGTATGACACTCTGAATTTCAGCATTGTAGTTTGAGCCCCCATTAGGTGAGAGATTCCTGCATTGCAGGGGACTGGACACTTCCAACACTATAATTCTATGAAATGGTATCAGATATATTTTCCTACAGAACATTTGTGCAATGCCACCATTCTCTCTTCCTTAAAACTCCTCAAAACCCACCTATTCCATGATGTATTTGGCACGGTTTCCATGCAGTCCCATTATTAAACCCTAGCTAGCCAAAATAGCACACAGTCTTTCCTTTTTAGTGCTTCCCTTCTACTTCCCTTCTCTCCCCTTATCCCCCTCCTTCACACATTATCCTCTGGTCTCTCCTAGAAACACAGCAAACTGCCTTATACACATTCAGACTCATATGGCTCACTATTGGACTGGCAGCAGTGTGAGGCCAAAATTTGCCCCCCCTTCACACTGCCTTCCCAAAGGTGGGTAAGGGGGCCAGATTGGGGAAGGAAGTGTGAGGCCTCCCATCTCCTTCCCAAAGCTGGGGAAGTGCTAAATAGGTTTTGGGAAGGAGGCATGGAGGACTCTAGGACCTTGTTAGAGCCTTGTGCCTTCTTCTCAAAGCCCAACACCTCGCTTACAGGGCTTTGAGAGGGTGCCCTCTCATTTCAGCACTGTGTGTCCTAGCCCTATCTGGGGATTCCAGGGATTGAACCTGGTACCTTCAGCATGTTAGGGATGCTGTATCACGCTTCTCTTCACAAAGAACTTCCCCCAGATGACCCTGTTGGGATTTTCCATTCCACCTTTAGTTGCAGACATGGGATTATTATGTGTCATATGTCTGCTCAGGGCCGTCTTAAGCGGGTTGGGCGCCCTGGCGCCGTGGTGCGCGGATCGCTCCGGCGCCCCCACCCTGCCCCGTTTCTTCCCACGGCTGGTGGGCAGGCGCAGCGCGGTTTCCGCGCGGCTTTGCTGTGCAGCGTCCCCCTGCCGCCCCGCCGCCCCGCGCCACCCAACCTACCCCTAGAGCCGGCCCTGTGTCTGCTTACATTCCAGCACAGTTTGCTGGCATGAGCGGAACTTCCGCTGTATTGCTTTTGCTTTAGACTCTCTCTCAGAGGAGACGGCAAGGAGAGACAACATGTTTCTTTGTCTTGATTTATGTTTAATAAATCCATAGTTGATGGTATGTATTCACAAGCCTCAGTCTCATCTGCTGTGCAGTTACTCTGCTAAGTATAGTGTCTGGGACGCTTGGGTCACTGATTTATGTCGGATCCAGAGGTTGATGGATCTTCACAGGACCACAGCTGGAAGGAGACAATCCAGTTGGAGGCTGGCCTTTAGACCCCAAAAGCTGACAGACCCTTGAATACCAGACTGAGGATGGGAGATGCTGAGCCCATGAATCATATCGAAGGAAATGTCATCAACACCCACCTATCACAGCCTGAATCAGCCCTTGCAATTGTATCTATATCCACTCCAAGATCCCATTAGTAAAAAAGGTCACCTCATATGTGGAGTGGGGGGGGGGATACCTGTGCATAGTAAAACAATATTGTTTGAATCTAGTGGCCATCTCTCCCCTCTTCTTTGTTCCCAAATTCACATCCTAGAAAAAAAATCATATTAAATAGGAAGATTAAATTCTGCGCAGGAAATGTGTGCATAATCACAACAACTTCAGTGGACTGAACCAAGAAAAATGCAATGCTTTCCAACAAAGAAGTGGTTAGATCCTAATGTTGCCTGAGAGTTATGACTATTCTTTGTCTCTTGGTTCCTAAGCTTCAGGGTGAGAATTTTAAATCGAAGTAAAACCTCATTAAGACCTTTTGTTTTGTGATTGTATTTTAAAGTGTTTTCATATCAGAAGCCTTTGTTACTGGGCACTGGAACACTCATTGCTTGATATAAACTTTTCTCCATGTACAAAGCATCTAACAATCCTTGAAAGAGTTGCTCTAAGGTCAGCATTTCCTGAAACAGCTTGTCGTGCCTCTGGATCATGAGAGTTCACATCTTTACTCAGATCAGTAACTGAAACCAAAGGGAGAGGCGCTCTACTTTGTCAAAAGGATAGCTTCCAATTGCAGATTGCTGTGTTCAAAGGTAGTTCCCCACTCTTTGGCTTCGAAAAAGAATTGTGAAAGAGAACTTACTTCCTTGAAGGCAGTGAATTCTGCTCTCAGTAGCAACCTGTTCAGAATCTCATCAAATTGGCAACTAGCACTTTGATAATCTTCATATTTTATATGATCTTTCACGTGACATAAACTCCACTTATGAAAATCTAGGAGAATCTAGTGGAAGCTTAGCACTCATTTCCATGTCAATTATTTCCAGAAAGAAAAGGAAAAAAGCCACCCCATTAAATCAGAGTATCACAGGAGCTTTGCACTTTTATTTCCCCCATAGATTTCATGGACCATCCCACCAGTGCTCATGTGATTGAATTGGGAGTATTATTCAAACATACAGTTCTTTCCCACCATTTCATAGGTGAATTATGCATGTAAATAAAGGGTGGTGCCATGTCTAATAACATTGACTGTTGCATGACACTGCTCCCACTGGTGCAAATGAAATTTAGTGCGACATAGTGGTGTATCAACCGAAAGGCCAGTTTCATAACACAACAAGTAATGTAATATAAAAAGAACTCTAGAAACTGGGACAGAAGACCTAGTATTATAACCAGGCAAACTAACAAAATAAACCCCTTCCTACAAAGCGGGGGGGGGGGGTGTTTGCTGCCACTAAAGCATGGCAGTGCACCAATGGCTATTGTGTATTTGTGACAGAGGCATTCCTGCCCACCTTCACAATGCCTTGGAATGACTCCCTTTATATGGTGCTGTCAGAAATGATAATAACAGACCTGCTCACCAAGTTAATCCCCCCCAACCCCATGAATCTTAGGTGATCCCAAAAATCGTAGGAAGGGAACCCACGGGATTGCACTTTGGGGAGGGCCCACTAAATCCTGGCTCTGAATCTGTAGTGTAAGGACAACTGTTCCTGAAGAAAGGGGGGCAGTTACTGCTTACCAGTTTGTACATGGGGGGGGGGCTTTAAATCACTAGGCAGGGGCTGCTGCTTTCCCCTTCTCACCCAAGGATGAATGAGGGAAAGCTGAGAAGAATGTGTAGACTGATATAAATGACCTGTGGTAAGCTAGTGAATGACGGGAGGTAACGTTAATCTCCTAGGGGGTCAAATGTTTCTCTCAAGGAGTTTGAAGTAGCAGAAAAGAGTAGGAAAATATGGGGTTGTATCCAACAAAGCTGGTTCCATCAGTGCAAACATTTCCATTTGTGTAATGGAACTTCCCCCTGCATGTGCCCCACACATCTTCTCCATAAACTGCTCCAAATGGTGCAGATAAATGGGGCATGCAGGGAGAGAAGAGAGGAGAAGTTCCCTAGCACAAGCGGAATTCCTTGCATTGATGGAATGAGTTAGTTGGGTGCCTCCCATATCCTACAACACTTTTGATAGCATGTAGTAGGGCTGGGGAGACTTTGGCCCTGCAGATATTGTTGGATTCCAGTTCCTATTAGCTCCAGTGGTTAGGGATGATGGGAACTGTAGTCCAGCAATATCAAGAGGGCCAAAGTTTCCATACGGTATATGGCTTCCAAATTGTACATTTGTACCAAAAGTCCCAGTCAATAAAATGGAATCTAGTTCATCTAAGATCAAATTATCTAATGTGTTCTAACACTATAGTGTCAAAATATTAAACTGCAGCATATGTCCTTACTTTTAATTTACTTTTCAAACATGCATCTGCAAAATTTATTGCTTTTAATAAAACCTTTTCAAGAGGAAAACAGCAGAAACAGCTCACTTAGGCTGAAGCAACCTTGAAAGATACAGCTGTGGCAGTGGCTACCACTATGTTACTATCTTTGGCATAGTAAATTTAGATTATCCATTTCTTCCATAGCTAGCTGAATCACTGAGCTCTATGATGCAGACTGGCATCAATTTATATTTATGGGTCCTGTTTGCAATGCCTCCATGGAGACCTCTGAAAAAGATTACAACAGATCATTTCAAACCAGACATTGGGGGGGGGAGAGGAGAAATCTATGTGATAAAAAAATACAGACATCATAACTCTGTGTTCACTGTTCCCAGTTAAAAGAACATTCTGTCATCTCTTTTGCATTGTTAATATACTTTCTTATGCAAAGTATGGTGAATTTTGTAAAGAAAGGGAATTCAAAGATAGCTTTCCTTTAATATTGAATCAGCAAAATTTCAAGAAGTTTCAGTTCAGGGAAGAAAGTCTTCCTTTAATATTATTACTATTTTTTGCTTCTCATTACTCTGAAGCAGATATTCTCAAACTAGCAAGCCTCCTAGAATGACATTTAAAAAAATCCTTTTAACCGTTTTGTGTAACTGAGGCAAAAGGCAGTCAGATGGAGTGGAACTGATTTTGTTTCCTGAAGCAGGTGTTGGCACACCCCAGGTTCACAGGATTGACTTTGTTTATTACCAGCAGCCTGAAGGCCACCAACCAGGTGCAACATAGTGCCTTGTGTGGTAGAGCAGCAGGGGAAGGCAGATGCAAAATGGCAGCCCAGAGAGTGCATTCAGACATTGGACTTACCGTGTTTTCCTGATTATATTGCTAGTGCGTTTATCCTCAGTTCTGACATTCATTCTGCACTTCTTAAACACAATGCTGCTGCTGCAGCTGCAATCTGAAGTGAAAGATGAGCTCAGGGAAAGAAAGCTTTCTTACCCTATCCCTTTCACACAATTTCCTCCATGATAAAGTTTCCATGCTGCTTTTAGTCACAACCGGGAGGGGGGGATAGATATGTATATTCATATTAGGGGAGAGAATAGTTCAGTTAAGCTTTCATTGGTGGATTTTTGTTGTTGCACTTTCCATACTTTGGAGATCATAATTTTATTTATATGACTTACATGTCGTTTAATTTTTTTATAAAAAAAATCTTTTAAATGGTCCACATGTAGTAGAATATGACTAAAAGCCAAAATCCCGCTACACACACCCTCCCTTTAGCTCCCACATTGCATGTCACAGAACTTCATGTAGCATGTAGTTCCATCAACAGTTTTCCTTTCATTGGATTGAGTTAAATAGCTCAATATTGCCTATAGTGATTGGCTGCTGGCATTGCTGGGAACTGAACCAGGGACTTTCCTCATACAAAGCTGTTGTTGTACCACTGAGCTACTGCCAGAGATTCATTGATGAAAGCTAGATTAGGAATTTTGGATAGTATAAAGGACTGGCACATAAATTTTCCACACAGATCTACCGTATCTGAGGCAAACCATAATAGCTCTTAGATATATTTGGAGGTTTTGTTGCTCATGACTGCCTTGTAGAACAAGGCCTTCTGCAAGTGCCAGGCACACCAGAAACATTTCTTACAAAACACCAGAGCAGAGGTCAGCTATATTAATGGACATCTGTAGACTCACGGGAGTTTCTAAATACTAATTAAGGTGTTATAATTAGCAATAACGCTGGCAATATTAGTTTAATTCATAGTTGCTAGACATTTTCTGTCTTTTCTCCCTGTCTCATTCCCGACTATGAATTTTAGAACAATAGCAGATCTTAAAGCTCACAGTAATGGTTTTAATGGCTTATTAGTGGGTACTTTCCCTTAACCTTTTGCACTGCTCCTTTCTCTGCCTCCCATGCTGCCACTTTAGATCGATCCAAAGGGAGTGCGAAGAGGCACAACCGCTTGCAGCAAGAGCATGTTCTCAGCTCAGCATGAAGAAAGTGGGAAAGGTCTGTGTCTAACTATCAGGAAGAAGGAGGCATTAAAAACTAAACTTTTTTGGTTTGGTTTTTCAGATAGATCCTACAGAAATGGTCTCAATATATGTATATTTCAAGCAACATGAACTGATTTGTTCATTTTTTTTTAAGTGGGGAGAGGGATAAACATCCTTTAAGTAACTTACTGATATCAAATGTGAGAAGGGTGGGAATGTTTTCAAAGCCACGCTGCCCTAATTCTTCTTCTGTGTACAACCTTGGATGGAGCTTTCCTCACAATCCTGCCTACTCAGAAAAGTCCAGGGTAAGTGCTGGAAGCTTTGTTGATACCTTCCTTCCCTCGCTCAGATTCTGGGGTGGCATGAGCCCACTGAGAAAGGTGAACTCACTGAGTGATTTCTATAATGTTCTCCACCACCACTTAAAAGATAAATGAACCAGAGGTCTGAATTAGTTCTCCAAGCTACATGGGGAGCTAGAGTCACCCCACCCCAACCCCATTTCCCTCAAACTTCCTGCACTCCCAAAGCCAACAAACACTTCCTCACTCTCCATGCTTCAATAAAGTAGGAACAGTAGCAGAGGTGAGCAAGAGGGACGATTCCTCCCTCATACTGCCTCTCCCGTCTTCCCTTCACCATCAAAAAAACTGGGCAAAGAGAGTTCCCTGAGGAGTTTAAGGGATTCAACAGTAGTTTGAGAAGTGCGAAAATCCACCACGCTGCATCACACTCCTAAATCAATTCAGTCTGGTTTCTGTCTAGTGAGGATGGGAATGAAATATTTTTTTAAAAAAAATAAAATAAAAATGATGCCTAGCAGTGTGGAGAATATGTACAGGATAAACACATCCCTATTGACATCACTCCATCACTAAAATGGCTCTCCCAATTTCACAGTTTATGACTGGGGTCATGAAGTTGGGGGTGGGGTGCATTTTATCTCAGTTCATCCCCCCCCCCATCTTCATCATCTTTATTCTATAGGCATTATATATACACCAGAGATAGAGAGCTGCACATACATACATACATAGGACTTAATTTGAAATATAGTCCTTATCAAGTTAGATGATAATGGTCCCCCCCCTTTGGATATGTGACTTTCCTGCACCTCTGAGAGAAACTGAGGCCTGCAGCCATTGTTGTTTAGTCGTTTAGTTGTGTCTGACGCTTCGTGACCCCATGGACCAGAGCACGCCAGGCACTCCTGTCTTCCACTGCCTCCTGTAGGCTCATGTTGGTGGCTTCGAGAACACTGTCCAACCATCTCATCCTCTGTCGTCCCCTTCTCCTTGTGCCCTCCATCTTTCCCAACATCAGGGTCTTTTCCAGGGAGTCTTCTCTTCTCATGAGGTGGCCAAAGTATTGGAGCCTCAGCTTCACGATCTGTCCTTCCAGTGAGCACTCACTGTCCTTCCAGTGAGCACTGCATTGATAAATTCCCTGAACTATGTTTCTCACTACAGAGATAGTCATGCAATTTCTATGGCAGAATGGTCTCGATGTTAGCAATGTGCCTTCTTATGTGGTAGACGATGCATCTGTACATTTTGGGACAACACAGGTTAGCGCACCAGAAATTAAAACAACTTAATGTCCGCCTGATACAAGTGGGATGCAAATCTCAAACATGAGATGAAGGCTTTGAGTCGTGATGTAGAAACACTTGTCTTCTAAGTACGCAGCGAGTTTCCCCCTCAGGCAAGAAGGCAGAATCTCTTATATCCTTTTATGAGTTTGTAGAAATGGCATACAAAGATGAGCTTCAGCACCTACCAACAAGGTGGCTGCCACTTTTGCCCACTATTGAATGCATACCAGAATGTTGGCCAGTATACAGAGCATACGTCTTTTCAGAGGTGGGAGAAAAATGTCTGAAGATTGTGTGGGTAGCATTTAATGAGGAAGAACATGAATCTTTCCCTGTTTGTTATGTCTACTCTCCCCACAAGCTGATGGGAATCTTCCAGGATGCCATGAAGAAACTGGAATGTAACATTGTGAGGAGGGTGGGGGCGTTATTGATCTGTTTTTTTCTTGTTCTGGTTTTTTTATTATGCATCTTGTGTTTTTATATTCTGAACTGCCCTGAGATCTACAGATGAAGGGTGGTATACAAATGTAATAAATAAATAAATCTGCACAGAACTCTATGCTGTAAAGGAAGCCCCCCCCCTTCAGAAATTAAGAGAAGAGAGGCCAATTTATATGGAAGATCAGCCCAAGTCATTTGGGGCAAAGTCTCCCCAGCCGAGAAGAGAAAAATTGGAGAGGAAGCAAATAAGATATTCACATGGATATTCACTTTATAAAGCTATGAAATGGGGAGATTTAGAGACTCTTGCTACAGCACTCTGCATTTTCATGGACAAGTTGTATGATGACATATATAACCAACGAGGAATGAGTGTAATGGCAACCAAATAATAATAATAATACAATAATAATAATAATAATAATAATAAACTGGTCACTTTCATACTTTTCATTCCTGTATCTAATGCCTCCTGTGAGTTTTTTGTTTAATGACACAGGTGTGGACCAAGGACAGAAACAGACTAAGTGACAGCACTGTGAAAGCTAAACTGCAGGTGCAATTGAACATTAACATGACCTGTACAAAGCTTCTCGACTTTTTAAAACAGAACTGAGGTGTACGAAAAACAGCAAGAGGCCAGTTCAAATACAAATTTTAAAGGAAGAAAGCCGAGGGCAAGCCAACCCACGTTTAATGTAAAAACATCATGTTTAATTTCAAGTACTGTATTTCAGTATGAAGGTGTCGTGCTGGCTGCCTAGCTGTAGAAAAGGAGAATACAAGAAGCTTAGAAGGGTGAGAGGGTTTACTATTTAAATGTGTACTGAAGGGGTACAAATGGCTCTGTGAATTCTAACCAGCATTTAAAGGGGTAAGGAGCATGTAGACACTTGATTTTAGTTTGAATCCCCAGGAATTTCTGCAGCCAGAGTTGACAACCTCACCCCCAAGCTTGCATGGGGAATGGTTGTGCATGATGGAAGTTGTAGAGCACAAAATTACGAGGGCACCACAGTAGCTACCCCAATTTAGACAGCGATCCAAATTTCCCCCTCCCATAAAGCAGGGATATATGGATCAGCAGAGCCACGACTGCATCCACATCCCTGCAACATATGGCAGCTGGGGCAGAAGGCGGAGCATCAGACAAGTCATTGTGTCTGCATGAAGATGATGCAATGATTGGACTTTGATCAGACGCAATGCTGTCACATAACAACAGTGAAACTGGCCTGAGATCCACTGGATCCTGGACCAGCTCAGCCCACCCTCTTTCCTGCCCTTGGGATGCACTGTTTCAAGGCTTTCTACTGGGTGGCTCTGGTGGGGATCCCACTAGAGGCCCTTGCATCTGCCTGCACATTTTTTGGCTAGAAGGCGGAAGGATCAGGGTGTGTCTCTCAACTGGTGGAAGAGGGACATATTCACTCATTCCATAGCATAACATTTTTAGCTTGTGAACCATCCTGAGAGCTTTAGATTAAGGGTGGAAGCATCATTATTTTATGGGGGTACTAAAGAGTGTACTAACACACACACACACACACACACACACACACACACACCAGTGTTAAAAGTGTGGCACTAACTGCAACAACTTCATGGTGAGTACCAGCACATTTTTTAATTTAAAAAAGCACTGAAGGGCAGGGCAGTTGTTTGTTGTTGTTTGTTGTTGTTGTTGTTGTTGTTGTTAGCATAAGAGGGGTTTTGTTGTTGTTGTTAGCATAAGAGGGGTTTGGATTGCTCTGTTAGTGTGTTTCTGCCCCTCTCTCCATTGATCTTCACTGGCATAAAACAACACATGCCCTCCAGCCCTACAAAAACCTCCAAAATGGGATCAAGGAAGAAACAATTTCATATTAGTGAGCACATCCTTTATTAACTACTTTTCTAAAGCCAGAATTAGGAAGCACCTTGATTCTAAACTCTTTGCTTAGAAGTTAAACCCCGTTGATTCAAGGGGTACTTGCTTCGAAGTTAGACATTCCTTATCTTTCACCCCAAAGTAGGTCAATGTCCCAATCACCATGCAAGAAGACCAGGGTTCTCTCTGACCAATGTCACTTAGGGAATCTACCTGCAAAGCCAAACAATGTATACCCACATTAAAAACAGTTCATTGTTAGCTATACATCAATTATTTAAAGCTCTTCAGCATTTCTATGGTAACTGCATACTTTATCATGGTATATTATTCCCTAATGAAACACTAAAGAATAAGATGAGGCTCTGGCTCTGTGATGTGAATAAATGAACCCTGGGATGATTTTGCAAGTTGTCTTAAGCTGTTTTTAATATTGTATTTTAATGTTGTAACCTACCCCGGGACTTTGGGGTGAAGGGTGGCAATTTCTTCTTCTTCTTCTTCTTCTTCTTCTTCTTCTTCTTCTTCTTCTTCTTCTTCTTCTTCTTCTTCTTCTTCTTCTTCTTCTTCTTCTTCTTCTTCTTCTCCTCCTCCTCCACCTCCTCCTCCTCCTCATCATCCTCAAAATATAACATGGAGATCCAAGTACTTCTCCAAAACAGTTGTTATTTATAGAATTCATATCTCTCCCTTCCTCCTGAAGGAGCCCAGGCCACATAGTGAGGGAAGCAGATCTATGTTTTCATATGCAGGGCTGCCCCCATCAGTGCCTAAAGCAGGGGGTGAGCTTTGAAATTGCAAAGTGGTGTATAGGTGAGAGGTGCTGAGCTCTTCCTCTCTTCCACCCGCACTGAGCTTTGCTCCTTGGTATGAACCCCTTTGGCATTTTAAACCTCACCCCCAGCCTTTTGCTTCAAATGTGATTGGGATAGGCATGCATTTAAAGAAATGGATTGCATGTAGTTTGGGCCTGTGTGACCTCCTTTCAGTCCCAATGTTAATTAGCTGTCTCTGGTTATACGGCAATCTCCTAGGCTAATCTATCATACATGGTTGTTAAGAGGAAAATTTGATACTGAGGAGTGCTGTACAAATGATTGATAATAGCCTCTCTCTGATCACGAAATGGAAGACCTAGTCACTTCTCCAAGATTACTTGGAGCTGATTATTATATCAAATATACCCATTACTTCTTATTTCATCCGCATGTGCTGGAAAAATAATAATTGCTGACCACTTGGTTTTACACAAATGCTTTTGAACACCAAGTGCACGATCACATTTTCTTTGCATGCCCTCCAAGTCTCCCGATTTTCCAGGGACAGTCTCGGAATTATGAAAGCCATCATGGATTCTGATTTGATCCTGGGTTGTCCCTATTTCCCCTGCCAGTGCTGCTATTGCTGAGCTTGGGGAGGATGATAAGCATGTGCTTGTCCCGAGCAGCAGTGGCTGTGGCTGAAATGGAGCCTCCCGTTGCCTTTTCATGGCTGCCACTGCTGGTCTTCTCCCTTGGGCAGCTTGTAGTGGCTGCTGGAGAGTGGGCAAGGAGGATGAAAGACTGCCGCAACTCAGGCCCAGGCCCACGTGGCAGCAGCTCCGAGGGCGCAGGGCCATCCTGGGTGGGAAGAAAGGGGGCACACAGTGCAGCAGAAGGAGTCTTTATTTGTCCAAACATCTCATCCTCTGTCGTCCCCTTCTCCTTGTGCCCTCCATCTTTCCCAACATCAGGGTCTTTTCCAGGGAGTCTTCTCTTCTCATGAGGTGGCCAAAGTATTGGAGACTCAGCTTCACAATCTGTCCTTCCATTGAGCACTCACTGTCCTTCCAGTGAGCACTGCATTGATAAATTCCCTGAACTATGTTTCTGACCAAGAGTTTCCTGAAATGGGAAGGCAAGACTTAGCATGCTGCTAGGCTGCATTGCTTTCAAAGTTTGCCTCATCTCATCCTCGCATGTACTGTTGAGCCTTTGCTTTATGCAGTTGGTTGCTCTTCCATTTGTTTACAAGAATAAGTCCAGAGATCTGAATACATAGAATGCAATTAATTAGGTATTCACTTGGGGGTTATATGCAGTTTAGTAGATAAACTGGCTTGCATGCTCTACATGGTTTCCAAGGAGTTTGCATCATCTCAAATGAAGGGATCAATCAGAGGAATGTTTCAGATGAAAATGTAATTGCTTTCAAGGATTAAAATTTTAATCATGTTTATTCAATTACCAATTAATGTCTAGATTCCACAGTTTAGATCTTTATGGAAATAGGCCCATTGTTGTTAAGATAAAGGCAACACATGCAGGTTTGAAAGGGACTGTTGTGAAATTATTTTATGTTGGGTGGAATTTACTTCCACTGAAGCAACACTTAATTTAATTTCACTGAAAGGAATGTGCCAGAGTCTTCATATGTTGCAGCTCCTTTCTCACCAAAATATAGACGTAGCTGCCATCTGGTATAAAAAGACCCTGGATTACATATGGACAAAAGAAATAATGTTCTCTACGAAAAACATTCCATATGCTTGCTTATGAAATGGTGGTTTAAAAAAACACCCAAAAAACTTTGATACATGTCCATCATTCTTTGTGAAACTTCTTCCTCTTATAATTAAAATAGCTTATTCTAAAGTCACTCAGTAAATAATGATGGTGCTTCCATTGGTGTTTTGTTTTGGAAACTGCAACTTAGTTAAGTTTATTTTTAATTGCCAGCTAAATTGAATTTGTCCTCCATTCTTATATGCAGGTGACAAGAAAGTGATTCTTTGGGTAAAACTATGGCTACTGAGGTAGCATAAGAACAGGCTTCCTCAGCCTCGGCCCTCCAGATGTTTCTGGTCTACAACTCCCATGATCCCCAGCTAGTAGGACCAGTGGTCAGGGATGATGGGAATTGTAGTCTCAAAACAGCTGAAGGGCCGAGGTTGAGGAAGCCTGCATAAGAGTGTTTAAAATGCACGGTGTGGATGTGACCACAGTTGTAAATGCATGTAGGTGTTGTTCTGACCATCAGTGCAGGCGGCAGGATAGCACACGATCCAATCCACCCTCTCCATGTATTCAGTTGTTGTCTGAAAAGGATTAAACACTGACCACAATAGTCACAAGGAGCTGGGATAGCCAGACCATTGCAGTTCAACGGAAGGTAGACTTGGCATCAAGTATATTGAAAGTAACATGTATAATCTGAACGCTTATACCACTAAAGACTTCTTGCAGATGGGAATATAGTCTATTGATCCTCTCTCTTGCTCTTCAGGTATATTAGGAAGAACGAAATGAAAGTAAATTCATCTGAAGAATCTAGGTCATTTATAAATCTGTGTGCATTAGGATATTGATCTCTTGGCACTCTCAAAAGAAGGAAATCTGAAGAAATATAAGTGAAATGAAATAGTGAGCAGTATGTTGCCCCATGCAACAGAGTGTAAAGTTTACAAATGATCTCCCTGAAGGACAATGTGGATGAAGCATGAAAGGCTGTCCTTATTTATTTATTTATTTAAGAGAATTTAGTAATGTAGTTGTAAATTCTATAGTTTTTGCATTTATTTATATTAAGCACAAAGGCAGTATTTTATAACACTATTAATATCCTGACCCAGTTAAACTGAAGGACTTGAGTTTAAGAAGATTTAGACCCTGATCCTAAACATATTAAATTGGAAGTAACTTCCACCGATTTATTTTAACACAGAAATAGTGCTTTTAAACCCAACTTGCATTCAAAATAGGAGTTGGTAAGAAGAGAACACTGAAGTATTAGTCTCAGGTTAAAAAAAAGTAAATAGGGCCTTGCTCCCCTTTCCCCTTTTGCCATCTTCATGTGAGAAAAAGATTATATATCCGCCATTGCTCATCAAAACATTTCTAATTCCATTCTCTTGACTTGCTATTCTGAGAAAGATAAACCTGTAGACAGAGCTCTGCTTCAAACCAGGCAGCACCATCTGCTTTAAACAGAGCTGCTAAAATTATTGCAATTGATTGAATAATCCCCAGTGAACTGATACTGGGTATGTGTATGTGTTCAGTTGATGATTGGTGGGGAGAATACATACACATATATATGGCAGTAAAGCTTCCCATTTCACAAGCTTCCCATTTCACTTCTATCCCTGGACATAGAAAAATCTGGACATAGAATCCCTCCTAAAACAATGGCCTCCTAAAACTTAAGGCTTCAATCTTTTACTCACATACATGGGAGCAACCCCATTGACCTTACTCCATTACATTCAATGGGGCTTATTTCCTTGGAAACATGCACAGGATCATGCTAATTTCCCATTGATTTCAAGGGGACTTCAACAAACCAGGTAGTGCTGCTAACGTTGGGTCCAAAGGACTGAAATCAGGATAGACAGTAGCCACCTTTGTGTGTGAATGAAGTGAGGGACTCTGCGATTGCTGGTAGGAGTTGGGCTGCTGGACCTGCCCTTAGCACCCGGCACACAGCTGGCCATCCCTTCTTGGCAACCATGTGTTGGAGTTGACTGTCTGCAAAGGGAGGGGAATATTATGTATGAGCAGTTGCTCCCATGAAGACTTGGCCGGTGCAAACAGTGCATGCTAAAGCATGGATATCTGAGTGTATGGTCACCAGCATGGCTGATATTGGGAATAGGCGCAAGTAATCACAAGATGTTCTCTTGTGAGCCAGTGTGGTGGTGTGGTTAAGAGCCGTAGACTCGTAATCTGGTGAACTGGGTTTGCGTCTCCGCTCCTCCACATGCAGCTGCTGGGTGACCTTGGGCTAGTCACACTTCTTTGAAGTCTCTCAGCCCCACTCACCTCACAGAGTGTTTGTTGTGGGGGAGGAAGGGAAAGGAGAATGTTAGCTGCTTTGAGACTCCTTCAGGTAGTGATAAAGCGGGATATCAAATCCAAACTACTACTCCCCCTCCCCCTCCCCTCCCCCTCCTCCTCCTCCTCCCCCTCCTCCTCCTCTTCTCTCCAGTTCTGAATGATGGTTGGTTTTTCCTTTTGCAGACAGTTCAAAGTGGCTTTGCGTTCTCTTTTGTCACATTACCACCTACTGGTTAGCTGAGCATTGTTCTGCTTCACAGTGATGTGGGGTCAGGAGAGCAGCTTCGCATCACCACTCCATCACCCTGGCTGTTCCTGACCTGAAGTGACTTTGTGGATATAGAGAATCTATTAACAAAATAGATACTTACTTTCTTCAAGTATGAGCATGGAAGTTGAAGACTGTTCTTTGCAGACAACTTTTGGCAGACCATTGGTACAATGTATTTCAATTTGCTGAAGTATATTAATAAAGACTGACACCCTCAGCATGTAAATATTGATTTTAATGTTGCTATGATATATTGGTCGGGCCATGCTGTAAATCTCAGAGATTTTTTCTTGCTTACTATAGCAAGTAAACTCTCAGACTCTTTTTATTATATTAAAAGGGAACACTGCAGTCTAGTGCAACAATAATTTCTACCTCTTCTCCCTGCCCCCTATACCACCCTCAAATCTGCTTCAGAGGGTTGGGGAAACACCTAGAACAGATTAAAGGTGTATAGAAGGAAATGAGAGGAAGAGAGCTTTCCATTGTAAAAGGAGAAATCCTTGCATTGGCAGAAGCAGCAATTTAGCACTATATTGAATACAAGCCTAAGCCCTCCTTTATTATTTCCTTCCTGCCACAGAATGCCATGTTTTTGGGCTTCCTGGCAGGATCTGCTGCCAGGTATACAGCCAGAGGAGCTCTTGTCTGCATGTTGGGCAAGTTGTGGAGGCTGGTAGTGCCAAGTGAAGGGGCAACTCCATTCAATTCAGAGTCTCCACAGCCATGTGTAATGGGTGTGTCTGTAGATTGCTCTGTCAATCTTTAAAACTGTGACTTGTCATTTTCATTTGAAATCCTAACTCTGTTGCCATAGGAAGATGGAAAATTAAGGAATGCTAAACCTCATATATTATAGCTTAGTGTTTTTATCTATTTCATATGGGATACTTTCATATATACTTAGTGTTTGACATTATCCTTTAAAGCTTTTCTAGGTTTTAGAATCTGTGTATAATATGTATATAAAATGTATATACTCCACCTGAGCATAACATTGCATGGCTCTAAGCAGGCTATACTCCATGGAAGCTTATGCCATACTATCAATATCTTAGTCTTTAAATTGCCATAAGTCTCTTTTTTCTGATGCAACAGACTTGCTCTGGTTGACTTACCTTCTGTCTACAATAATAACTTTTAAGATATTGATGTTGTTAGTTATCAGTGGCCAATGTGGAAATATAATTGAACAAAAATACAGTATTGAGCAACAGATTAATGTAACTACACCACTGGATTTGGTCAGAAATGAACATAGTTGCAAACTGAAAATGAAACACTAGCACTGCATTTTCCTGAAACAGGGTTGTAGCCAATGAAGCAGTTCTGTTTGTGCAAGGACATCCATTTATGCAATGAAACTTCTCTTCCCTTTCCTCTCCTCTGTGCCAGCAGTGGGGTGAGAAAAAAAAAAGGAAGTTCCAATACGCTTGCAGAATGTGTGTATGGGATGACTTTGTTGGATACAACCCAAAGGTTTCTGACTTCTTTAAAAAAAATTAAATTAAAAAATACAGTGCATTAAGGGGAAATTAAGTGGCATCACCATCACCATTAGCTACCTTAGCTCAAAGCAGCTAGGTGTTGTATAACAACAACAACAACAACAACAACAACAACAACAAATAATAATAATAATAATAATAATAATTTTGCCAACATTAAGGGGGAAATGCCAAGAAGAACTGTGAAATTCAAATTTGCCTTTGTGCGAGCAGATATCCTTAGTACTGGTTTGTCACCATATTCAGCACCATGAATTTCTATAGCCGTAGATTTCTATAGCAAATGCTGATTTTTTTACTTCATCTATAGCACTTGGGAAATGGGACGAGCAGGTAGGAAATCCAACAAGATATATTATGTCACCGCTAATTCAGGAATTAGAATTTGTTGAATTAACTTAAGCCTTTAAGAAGCAAAACTGATGTAGTTGCTAAATTGGAAATCTTGGGAATAATATCATAATCAAGTAGCCATAATCTACAATTATAGGTTCACATTCTTAAAAGCTTTAAATGTCTCAAAAGCAGGAAATTCAAAAGTAGCAAATTGCAGGTGCTGTGGGTGGGGCTGTCTCCTGTTTTTTTATTTTTAAAAGAACTATTTGCTCATCAGCAATTTAGTGACTATGGAACTCCTATATTTCTTCTTCTGTAGGTGCTGAAGGGCATTTTAATAAAACGTTTAACCACCATAATTAGCTTAAGTTATGGAATACCCCAAACAAACGAAGAGCAGTTTAGGAGTTGTTCTGAGGAACATTTTGTGCTGCTGCTGTTTTGTTAAATATTTGCAGAAAACATGATTTGCATCATTTGCAAGTTACATAAACCTTTAGTAATTATGGCCCAAGGTATTATCCCTAAGTAATTTAAGTAATTCCCAAAGAGTGCTTCTTGGTGTACCATGCATTAATCATCTGTTGTGTCTATTATGAAATGCAAAAGCAATTAAGTTGATCTGTTGTGAGAATAGGTTATTGCCAGGTTTGCAAGGGGGGAAAAACACACTTAAAAAACAACAACATTGGTGTTATTACCAATAAAGAACATTTTTTTCTATGCTAGGGGAAAATACTGCATTATGCCAAAAATGGTTCGGCCTTCTAAAATAAAAAGGAAAAATGTGTAACAAAATAATAGAGCCAAGTTAAGCAATAAACGGCAAGCATTTCTACAAGCAACAATACACTGTGATCTTTAGCATAGTAAAACACTGTATATTAATCTCATTTGCAGTGGCATAAATAAAGATTACAGATTTACAAGAGGGTTGAAAGACAGGACTATGGTGTCACAAATCAAACCAGAAAGACTCCCCCAAATATGATGTGTACTAAGGAGGGAGATGGTGTGCTGTGGTGGCACTTAGATTAAAAAAAAAATGTCCTGCGTTCTATGGACTTCGGCTATTGTGAGAAAAAATAACACATAAATTGTGTATCTCCTGGGAGATGAAGGATCCAAAATGCTTTTATGCCATCTGGTGGGATTTTATTTCCTATACTTTTCAGACTTAGATACTCAACATTTGCCAGCTATTCCAGGATGACAGGAATAAGTAGGGCTGCAGAGGATGGACAGCTTCATACAACAAGTGGAGACATCCAGTCAATATGAGACCATGCTCCTAGTGGCATCAGTCATGAAAGGTGAGGTGGGATGGAGCAGCAACACTGCAGCTTACTTGGACAATGCTGAGGCTTCATTCTGGTCAGCACTGCATGGCTCCACTCACAACAGTGCCAGGTGGCTCTATTGATACACCTGCACAGCCCTGGTGCCACAGCTGTCCTAACCTGTACCAGCCCCATCCAGGTAAGCTGCAAGATCAAGGGGGCTAGATCTGTTCCACCACACTGGCTGCTGTTGCTCATTGTGTGATCACAGTGATGCTACATGTTAGTTGACCATAAGTGTGACTCATTTTCCCTTATCTGCAGAAGAATGACTTCTCCTCACATCAAATGGGGGTGCCTTTCGCATGGTTGTGTGCAGCCCCCCGGATCCCAGTGTGGCTCCTGGTAGTTTGGGCTGGGTTCGTCCTCCCCAGGCTGGATACCTGGAGGTCTCCGCCTACCTCAGCCAATCGCCCAATCCTGCCTGGGGAGGCGTTGCCAGGGGATTGGCCAGGTAAGGGGAGGGACCACCCTGCCCACACATTGCCAGTTTGTTAAAGAGCAATGTGTTACAAAATGAAACATTGCAAAATACAAAAGAACTAGACCAGGGGTTGTCAGATTGGTCCCTACCGCCCACTAGTGGGCATTTCAAGATTCCAGGTGGGCGGTAGGGGGTTCTGCAGCACAATCAGAATCCTCCTTCCATTGAGCACTGGTGGACGGTAAGGAAATTTTACCATCAAGAAAGATGCATTAGTGGGGGGTAGGTATAAAAAGGTTGACTACCCCTGAACTAGACAGTTTTGCCGTAAAGCTTTTTGGAACTCATTCTCGTGGTGGAACTCATTCATTTCTATTCTGCACAAGGTCCAGATCAGGGATTCTGCTTGCCACAACTTTAACAGCACACATGTGCTCCTGCACACTGGTAAGCAACACAAAAGAACCCCTCTTCAACCATACATATATTCACAGCAACTTTGCTTCTGTGCTGTGTTTTTCAATGCACACAGAAGGGCAGATGATGATGGAGCAATTGCTCCAGAATCCCCACTATGTGTGGGGCACACAGCTTCAATGCTGCCTTGAATAGGGACCATTGCGTTTTGGCTAACACATCTACTGAAGCTGCTGTCTGACACACATGCACTCCTAACCAGGTGAGCAGGAACAAAGCTTAACACAAGCAAACTGAGAATAAGCCCAATAGAATAGCAGTAGCAGTAACTACATCTAATTGTTAATCCCACCCATACTAAAAGATGACGTTTTAATCAAATGAGCCCACCCCTCTCCAGTAGTCTCCTACTGCAGTGGAATAGAGGAGCATCTTGTCTCATTAGCTGATCAACAGTGGAGTCCTATGAGGATGGCAGTCCCGCATCCCCAGGCCAGAGGGGTGCTGGCCTCTCAGGCTCATCTGGTAACAGCACTATGTGCCATTCTTTTTCTTGTTTACAGTTCTCAATTCTATCACCTGAAGATAAGGAAGCTGACTCCTGGTCCCTAACAAATGGTAATATAGAGGGTGGAGGGAAGGCATGAACTGAAATATTTGGTATGAGCAGAAATCTGTACACAATTGAGAACTAAATAGAATATAACAATGGGAAATACCTAATGCATCGGTTCCATGGGTTGGGGAGAACACAACCCACAATTAATTCATAACTTCAAAAGCTGTGGGGAAATTTACATGAGCTGAGTTTTGGAAGCATCCCTACTTGCAAGCCAACCAGAATGTAGAGCAGGGATCAGCAACATTTTTCAGCCGTGGGCTGGTCCACCGTCCCTCAGACTATACGGTGCGCCGGACTATATTCTTTTTTTTGGGGGGTGTGTGTGTGAACTAATTCCTTTGCCCCACAAATAACCCAGAGATGCATTTTAAATAAAAGAACACATTCTACTCATGTAAAAACACCAGACAGGCCCCACAAATAACCCAGAGATGCATTTTAAATAAAAGGACACATTCTACTCATAATAAAAACACCAGACAGGCCCCACAAATAACCCAGAGATGCATTTTAAATAAAAGGACACATTCTACTCATAATAAAAACACCAGACAGGCCCCACAAATAACCCAGAGATGCATTTTAAATAAAAGGACACATTCTACTCATAATAAAAACACCAGACAGGCCCCACAAATAACCCAGAGATGCATTTTAAATAAAAGGACACATTCTACTCATGTAAAAACACACTAATTCCCAGACCATCCGCGAGCCGGATTGAAAAGGTGATTGGGCCGCATCCGGCCCCCGGGCCTTAGGTTGCCTACCCCTGATCTAGAGTGATCTGTGCCTTCCTAATGTTACTACAGTACACCAAAAGGAGGCAAGCTAAGACAAGGAAAATTGCAGGGCCATTTTCAAGATGATACATTGGAGGAGGTTTTGAATAAATCTATGTCCCACAGGATGTACACTTTTCACCTTGACCCTTGAATCAAAGCTTTTGCCTTGTAAAGTACTGCCCACTTGTTGCTTTCAATACCTATTTATCAACTTGCACTGCTGTGCTTTCGAACTGCTAGCTTGGCTGAAGCTTGGACAGAGCAACGGGAGCTCACCCCGTCGCACGGATTCAAACAGCCAACCTTCTGATCAGCAAGCCGAAGAGGATCAGTGGTTTAGACCACAGTGCCACCCACTCCCTGCCTTTTTACTTGTTGCTTTCAATACAAAACCTGCTATTTCAAAAAAGGAGGCAATTTTTTTAAAACAAAAAAAAAAACAAAAGAGAGAGATGTCTGCAGCTTTCAATGGTAAATGACACGGCATTAATGAGTGTCTAAATGTTTCAGAGCTACAAAGACATGTGATGTTACTCTAAAGTACTTGCTTTTCAACTCACCAGGGGCAACTTCATTTAACAGATCAACAGCTTTTGTGTACTGCTGTGTGTGCTGTTTTCCATTTTATGTCCTCTCTGTTTTTCCTCCAGTAAAAAAAGGTGGTCTGTAGGCACAATATTATTTACCTGCAAATAACTTCAGTGGGAATAATTGCAAGGAAGTGATGGTGTCTGGACTGTGGTCAATGAGATTTAAACAGAAGCTGAGGTGATGCTGCTCCCCCCCCTATTTTTAATTTATTCTCTCCACCCTCCTTTTTGGATAAGAACGAACAAGAATAGCCATGAGCAAAAAAGTAACCTTCCGTCTGGAGCTAAATCATAAACAACATATTAGAATAGATAACTCCTGTTTAATATTCTCTGATATTCAAATGTGATGTTATTTGTATTTTATTGCATATTTTAACTTTGTTCTGATGTACATTTTAAAAAACTGCTCTCTGTTTTAAAACTGATGTTTTATTTAAATGTTCTAAGCCTCCTTGGAATCCCAACTTGGAGAAAGGTGGGGTATAAATATTTTAAATAAGTACAATAAGTAAAATGTTGATCCTCCCCTCTTTTTTCATTATGAATGTATGTGGAAGATTGGGCGGAGGGTGCACCATATAATAAAACAGTCAGCAGTATTTTGAAGAGACTATGTCTGTTGGAAATCCTGTATCTACCACTAAATATGATTAGTATTTTTAAATGTGAAACTCCCTGATCTTCAAAGGCAACTGGATCTTATTGGGAAACATTACTTTTGCTCAGCATTACCAGCACCAGCAAGTGGCAGGACCCACTGCTACTGGTATGCCAGCCAGCCAGGGACTCCCAGCAAGGACTGAGAGGTAATGGCGGCACCATTGAACAGAGCTTCCAGTCTGTATACATGTGCAATTGCCATGTTGGCGATAACAACCCAATCCCTAATTTATGCACATTGGGTTACTGTTACCAGTATTGGAAGCCTTTCCTTAATTTGGAATTTTCTTCTATTTCCTCCAAATTTGGGAAGTGAATGTTACTCAGGTACATGTGGCATGCTGGAAATGGTCTAAGGCTGTGGACACATCTGCACCTTCCAACAGGATTACTCTGTGCCACACTGCCAATTTGGGTACAGAGCTATGCCTCCGTGGCTGTGTTTTCTGTTGAGCTATGCTGCACATTTTTTATTTTATTTTTTGCTTCCCATGGCACTGTGACTGGGCTCTTGTAAATCTTTCTGCCCTGCAAATATCAACAGCTTGGGCAAGCGTTAAGTTGGAATTTTCTTTGTAGCTAGACATCTGTAACACTGAACACAATCTTGCCACTCAGCATGGGGTCTCTGCAGCTTCAGATTCACAGCCTCTAGCATTTGGTCCTGACTCTGTTACAGACTTATCAAATGCATTCTTCAAAAACTGGTACCTTTTTAAGATGGGACACTGGTTGCGAATACACTAACCCATTTGTAGCACAAAAAATGTAGTTTTGCTCAATGTGAAATTGTTTATGCTTGTCCTTGACATACTGCTTTCCATCTAGATTTATTCTAGATCCTGCCATCCACAAGGGTGGGTGCAGTTACTTGATGTGTGTTTGAAAACCCTCCTCTGGATTAAGCTATACATGCCTCCCCCCCCCCCGCCCCGTACATCCTCCATGTGAATGATGAAGGAAATGGTGGTTGCTGTCTTGGTATATATCCACAACATCATTGCGTAGGTGTGTATTACCCCCCCCCCCCATATATTGGGTGGGACCACCTACATCTGTTTTCAAATAGACACATTATTGAGTAATACAGAACCAATCTGCAATGAGCTTTTAATTTCCAGATGAAACCGGTTTCTCAAGAAGCACTTTTCAGGGGCAAAAAATATGCAATAGATCTATGGATTCTCTAGATAACATGAGTACTTAATCTTCATTGATTCTATAATGTCATGTGTATAGAGCCTCTTTCTCCATTTGCAATAATTTCTCAAAGCTCTCAAGACTTCTGCTGGAGTTTATTTCGTGGCATCTGCTAGACTTTCTGCACATTACTGCGAAATTCCAGTGCAGTGCCTCCAATAACATGAAGTATGACAATAATTAAAATGCTTCTGGGTGAGATATGTCCTTAGCCCTTACCAGGTAAATCAGAAACTTGTGTGCTCCCTTTCTTCAGTTTTCCCAAAGGCTTTCTGGTAAGCATAACTTACCATCTGGTAGCTTAATGTGTTCCGTTTGCGGCTTCATTCACCTGGGCAGGGGTGGGGAACCCCTTGTTTAGACCATGTGCCTCATTCTCTCATAGGCAAAATTAATAAGACTCTCATGCCAATGGTGGGTGGGGCCAGAGCCAAAAGTGGGTGGAGCGACAAATGTAAATTGTATACAGTAGTTTTTTTACACACAGCCCCCTGTCTATCCTGCTTCCAGCAATCAAGAAACATCATGAGATTTTAAGAACATGTTACAGCCAGGCAAAAACAATCAGGGTGCAAATCAGGTCCATGGAGAGGTGTGATTTGGAGACAGTTATGAGGCCCATATAGTCCAGCTCCTCAAATTTAAGGTTACCCACCTTTGCACTAAGGCCTGCTGTCTTGCAGCTTAGAGAGCTATTGACTCTGGGATCAATCCTCAGAGGTGTTTGGGAGGAAGATTTTAGGTAAATGGAGTCAGCTGCTCCATCTCCGCACTCCTGGCACTTTTTGCATGATCTTGCAGCTGCAAGAAGAATAAGCTTCAAGGTTAGGAGTCTTTGGGAATCAGCAGTGGACCCTTGCAGTTGTGAGGGCCTTGACACAGACCTTCCAAGTGTCCCTATTTTCTAGGGACTGTCCCAGTTTCTGAATTGATCTGGAATGTCCCACTTTTCCTTAGGATGTCCCTACTTTCACCAGAGAAATGTTGGAGGGTTTGGAGTTATGCAACCCCTGAGGCAAGGAGATAAGTAGCTATACAACCTTTAGAAGTTATATGAAGGCAGCCCTGTATAGTTTTATTACTTTTTATATATGTTGGAAGCTGTCTAGAGTGACGGGGATGTCCCTATTTTCACCAGAGAAATTTAGGAGGGTATGTTGGCAGGTCTCCAACAATAACAGTGGCCAGTGTGGTATAGTGTTTGGGTGTTAGACTAGGACCTGGGAGACCAGGGTTCATATCCCCACTCAGCCATGGAACTCCCTGACCTTGGGCCTGTCACAGTTTTACAGCCTAATTAATTTCGAAGGGTTGTTGTGATCAAGGGATGTGTAGGGAAAGAACCATGTGCAGCACTTTGAGATCCTTGGAGGGTAGGAGAGATAGAAATTGTAATAATAATTTTAAAAAACCCTGTCACCCGCAGATGCTGGCCTGATGCCAATGCTGGTAACTGCCTCACCCTGACATTTTGTCAGGAATACATTGTGTGTTTGTAAATATTCTGCTTTAAGCAAAGGTAAAAGCTATAGATGCATCATTTAAATTCCTGTGCTATCAGGCAAGTCAGAGAAATAGTTTGCAAACGCTATTATTCTGCATGTAAGACCCAATGGAAACATTGTCAGTCAAAGGAAAGTAAGGCTGAGCAGTTAAAATAGTTCATAATCATCATGCTGCAGTTGTTCTAAATCTTCATCCACACAAGGCCAAACTTTAAACAGGGAGCTGACTGGGCTAAAATGAAAAAAAAAAAGACATTTTGACAACTGAACACCTTGTGAATTATGATTGCATCCAAAGCGTGCAAATGGAATATGTATAAGGAATGGAAATTAATAGTACTGTATCTTAAATCAGTAGAAGAAAATACACATATAGCAGGGGTGAGTAATCTGTGGCCCTTCAGATATTGTTGAACAGAAGCTTACATCATCCCTAACCATTTGCCACGTTGAGGGAAGCTGGGGACCAACTCCATCTAGAAGGCTGTAAGTCAGCCACCCCGGCTATATAGAATTTTCTGCCAAATAATGGTCTATGAGAATAACCAGGTGTTACATTATTGTTTCTTCATTAATGTACAGCAGAGGTAGGGAATCTCAGATGGCAGGCCGGGTCTTCCTGTCATATACCTGCTGGGATTGACAAAGGATGTGACCCTCATCTGAATCTCATAACTCTCCTGATGAGTGCTTTGGTCTGCCCACCAGATACCAGGCACTCTACTATTCAATTTAGATCCCAGTGCTTTTGTTACAATCCCCTTCTCAATTAAGTAATCAGTTTTAATCTAGAATTTAAATTCTCAAAACTTTCTTATTTGTTAATTCGAGCAAGTAAACTACTTCTCTCACTTCATTACAAACAGTATTTCTACCTGCAACACACTTGAGCAAACCTGCTCTTCTTCCTTTCGCAGGTATTTTGTTGCCATTTGCAACTGTAGCTGCCTCTGATTAGTTATCATTTAACTCTTGGGGGAAATAATTAGCATCACACGTCATGTGCATGGAAGTTGCCAAACCAATTAACCAACTAGAAGGATTACTGTTAATAGCACCAGTTTTCCTATAACTTGATATTGTTGGATAGCTTTAATGAACTGCAAAAGCTTTTTTTAGTTTGCTTTCTGTTGCCACCATGGAACTTTTCTTTATTAGTGCCACTTCGTTTTGTACGATTCCTTGCAAATGAAGGAAAACAACTTTTCTGCTTGTATATGTTGATAATATAATTTTGGTTACTGAGAAGAAACAAGAATTGTAAAAAAATAAGATTGGGTGCAGACCTGGCCAGGACATAGGCGTCCTGACTGTGACAAAGGTGACCTGTGTGCTTGCTTGCTTGATTAACAGCTGTTAGGAACTTCAAGGTCCTGCTCTCCCTTCTTATGGTCTTTGTACTGGACCTGGAAACTCCAATAGATAGCATTCCATGTCAATAAAGAGGGCAAGTGGGCACCCCATCAAATGACAGGGCAGGAGCTACACAGAGCAGGGCCTTTTCACTGGTGGTGCCCATTGTGTGCCTCGCTCTTCCCAGACCTGCTCTCTTTTGACCTGTATTTTGGAGCGTTATAATTTAGGAAGACTTTGGAAGAACTGGTTGACAAGTCTTATCAGTCACTGGTGTATGAGCAGATTTTATTTGCTGCTATTCTGAGCTTCTGGTGCACCAGGGTTTACACAAGCATAATAGATGCCAGAAGGGATACAATTTACTAGCTTTCTCCATTATCTGCACAGCAGGGGGTGTTCAGTCAACAGTGCAAAGGCTGAGCTGAAGCGTTCCCTGCTGGTTACCTGCTTTCAGCAATAGGGGTCGTTGTTTGGTAGTACCCAATTGGTTAGCTGTAAGATTCTAGAGCTCCCTATTGGTGGCTCTTAGGTAATTCACAAAATACAGAGTCCATTCATAAAACACAGTGTTCATTCATAAAGCAGTAATATAAATGTCCATTGCTACATATTTGGTGTATATTTCAGAGGTTGGATGTACAGGTTTATGGCCATGCTGTAGTGTACTGTAGTCCTTATGTGACTGTGAATAAAAGGTGGCTGGGCTCATTGTCTTGGGGTTTTTTTTGGGGGGGGGAGAAGAAGTGACAAAACTGATTTCCAATAAATGCCCCCCCCCTTATTTCTATAACAAGTCCTTGAGTCTGTACTCTGAATAGTGACACCAGGGACCTAGAAGGTGCAGGGCTTGTCAGTCCAACCCCTGCACAGTCTCATCAGGGCTGACGTTAAGGCAATTGGAGCAATTTGGCCAAATTGGGCCCCCGGTGCCCTTCCTAAGGGCCCCCCCACACCAGGGCAATCTAGATGGATTTTATTTATATCTATAAGATTTTGCAGACTTTGGCTGTGAACTGGGGCCCTACAAAAAACAAAAACAAAAAACCAATTCAAGTTGCGCCCCACTGCTTCAAATTGGTCCTCACTGACTAGCCCTGAGTCTCATAGTTGCTGGGCCTGAGTTGCCCTGCCCTTTCATGAAGTGTTGGGCTAACAATTTTGGGAGAGGGAAGACTGCCCTCTGGGGAGCGGGTGGGCTGGTGAGGCCCCCTAGATTTAGAGGCCCTAGGCCTACTAAGCCTATACATAAATCTGGCACTGGGTCAAGGCGGCAGCCGCCCCTCTGCCACCGCCATCGCTGCAGCATCAATGTCCTGAACATGTACTATAGTATTTATTTATTTATTTATTTAGCCACACACACACACACCCCAGCCGACCAGATTGATCGACCCAAGGAGTGACGCAGCTGGGGACTCCCTAATGGTGCGGGGGATAGTCATGTCCCCCACGCAGAGGGGAGAGCTCATTACGAGCCCGCAAAAAGGAAATGGCTTTGGTGGGCAGGCGTTCGGGGGCCGCAAGAGATTGCTTTTTCAAAATTGCCTGTGGGGGCATTTGAAACCAGCCCAGGGGCCGCAACCGGGCCGGACTTTGGACCATGGCTGTCAAGTTCTCCCTTTTTTTAATGGGAAATTCCCTTATGCTGAATAGGCTTCCTCGCAAGGAAAGGGAAAACTTGACAGCTATGCTTGGGACATGCCTGTTATAATGGGATTAGTTTCTCTCTTTTTTAAAATGAAAGTTGGAGCTATGCCTTGAAAATGATGCATGCACTCTTAGGTTTTTGAACTCTGTGGACTTCACTGATACTTGTATGCCTATTGCCTATGCTGACAACACTGTTTTAAAACTTCTTTGAGTAAAAGAGAGAGTTTTGCAATGGCGAAATAATGCTGCCAGCATAGGCATTTGCCATACAAGTATCAGTGAAGGCACTAGAGTTCAAGAACTTAAAAGCGCATCAGTCATTCCCTGCATTCATCCTGCAGCTGTTGGCTACTTGTGTATACTCCTCCTCTGTGATTTCCCCTTTCTTCTTTTTTTTATACATGCCCTTCTTAACTTTTAACTCCTCTGTAAGCTCCTTATGCAGCCATACCAGTTTCCTTAGATGCCTCTCACTTTTCTTTATTTTTGGAATTGTCTGCATTTGGGCCTTCAGTACTTTACCTTTAAGAAACTCCCATCCATCTTGGACTCCCTTCTCTTTGAGTATTTCTGAGCATGGGTTCCCCTTAAGCTTTTTGAAACTGGCCTTCTTAAAGACCAGAGTGTGTGTCTCACTGTACTGAGCTTTCCCATGGCTCTGTCCCATGAAACCCAGGAGGGCACGATCACTTCCTCCCAAGGTTCCCAGTACTTCCACTTTGTTGATGAGTTCCTCCCTGATGGGAAGGACCAGGTCCAAGAAAGATAAACCCCTTGATGCTTCTTCCACCTTATGGGAAATGAAATTGTCAGAGAGGTAACAGAGGATTTTGTTGCTCCTTACATTCTTGGCATAGTTTGAGTTCCAACAGATATCAGGGTAGTTGAAGTCTCCCATGACGCCTACAGTATATCTCTCCTTTTTGTTTGGTAATCTGCTCTAGGAATGCTTTGTCCAAGTCTTCAATCAGTCTTGGAGGTCTGGATCCTCCATCACTGCTCCTCATGGGAACAAATTCCACAATTTAGTGTGACAGGGAAACTCTTGTCAGCAGATATTTAATTGGAGACATTCTTGCTTTCTGTTAGATGTGTTTTAAAAACTGCATTGTTCAGACAGGCCTTTATAAGTTCACATTTTTTACCAATCAGTTTTGATTGACATGTTACTGAAGTTTTAGGAAAGCAATTAATGTTGTATTATAGTTTCATGCAGTACACCACCTTGCTATATTTCCTATGGAAATAGGATTTATAAATATTTCAATAAACAAAAGTAAATTAATGTACATGTAATCCAAGATGCATCACAATAATTTGACTCAATATCAGATGTGAAATCTTAACAGGTTTTATTAGATAATTAGATGTATCCCAATGAAATAATTGCAAGGTATTCTCATTATGCCGAAGTCCAGCTATCCTTTATAAAATTGTTATAATTCTGGCAGGTAACAAAACTAATATTAAAAATAATAATGATGAACATGCAATAATTCCCTAGGGCTACCTGTATCTATAATATAAGAATATTCATGAATTAGAATTCACCTATTACTCAAATCTGGACCATGAAGAGGAATAAAAATGTCTATACAACTCACAACTAAAGTCATTTTCTCAGTTCAATTAACCTGAACACAATTTAAGGAAACAGAATAACTATTCCTGTGTTGGGCCACTAGGGGGAAGCAGCCATTATGATACTATTAAAAAGAATAAGAAATTATCTCAGATGCTTTTTGTTTACCATGCTTAAGCCTTCTCTAGCTGTGTTGTTTTTATTTCATTTTATGAACAACTAATTATCACTATTAAATTGCTGGTGCAATCTGTTAGCTTTTTAAAACCCGTAGTGTAAAAACTATTCCTTAAAGTTGAAATGAAAGCCTTTCCAGAGATCTTACTCCTTTTTTGAAAAGTGGAAAAGCTAATGCAGGAAGAAAGATATTCTGTCGGATGAAACGAAGAATCATATTATTATTGTTCTGTGAAAGGCTGATTTCCTATGTACGTAATAATATATCTGCTTAGATATAGTTATAAACTATGTATGGCTACCATGCTGTCATTAGCTATGCCTAGATAAGTTCCATTAACATCAGTAGGGCTTATACATTATTAGCTAGGTATCTGCAGTGGAAAGGAATGTTCATTCTTCATTTAACTATCTAGTATACAAGTTGAACTGAATAAATGGGCACAAGACGATTATAAAAGCAAGACTACACATTAACATTCAACAATTGTACAATTTATGTCCCTATGTACACACATAGTTGAGCTGTATATCTGCACAGTTATTCAGATGCAATGTGTATCTATATGTGCCACAGCTGAGCTATGCAAATTAACAAGTGAACAGCACACTCTTTCACACAAACACTTGTACATGTTTGTTGTTGTTGTTTAATCATTTAGTCGTGTCCAGCTCTTCGTGACCCCATGGACCAGAGCATGCCAGGCACTCCTGTCTTCCACTGCCTCCCACAGTTTGGTCAGACTCAAGTTGGTGGATTCGAGAGCACTGTCCAACCATCTCGTCCTCTGTCGTCCCCTTCTCCTTGTGCCCTCCATCTTTTCCAACATCAGGGTCTTTTCCAGGGAGTTTTCTCTTCTCATGAGGTGGCCAAAGTATTGGAGCCTCAGCTTCATACCTGCATTCGGTGTAACCTGATCTGTGAACAAGTCTTTCACGATGTACAAATCAATCCTATGAGCCTCTGCACTGATGTTTCCTGTTCCAATTGTGCTCTCTGTTGTTGTGTAACTGCAGGATTGGGTTATTCCTCATTGCGCATGATCATGTTGCCTTTCTGAAACCCCAGTAGTTGGTTCCATTTTATTATAATTGGGAAACATGTAGAAATAGGAAAGGAATTTGCATAGGGAGGGGGAGCCATTTCAGTTATTAACATCGTGCAGCTTGAAGTAATAGGATGAATAAAAACTGACTGCTCTTGGAATAAAAATTGTCCAGATTGTATATATGGTTCCAAAGCTTTACTAACAGAACTTTCTTCAAACAGGCACAAAATCAAATAATGTTACATCCAAATAGTTGCATAAAATCATATGCTTGTCTGAGTGTATGCTCAGCTTATTACAAATACAAATATAAAATTACTCCAAACAGACTTGAAATCAAAGGTCTTTCTCTCTGCACACATACTCCATTACAGCCTGAAACTATTTTCTCTTCAGGAGATATATTAGCACACCTTTCTTCTACGGTGTCTTGAGAACAAAGACAACTCCCTCAAAATGGTGATATGAAACTGAATATGCCTCCCATGTGATCTAAAGTTAAACACCACATGAGAGAGCTACAGAGATAAATTCAATTAATTATCAGCCTAATTAATCACTTCGCTTCAGCAGAAATTTTCCCAACGTTCCTTTGGCAATGCACATTCAGAGGTATTTTCCATTTCAATGTACAATTAAGCAATGATACATAACAGGAGCTTCTTGTACTATATACAGTAGAAATGTTTGTAAATTGGTCTCATAGAATGTGAACCAAAGACAGAGCAAGCAAAAAAGTGGTGGGTTTTTTTTGGGGGGGTGGAGGGGTACAGCAACTAAAAATGAGATAACACAAACACACACACTTTTCTTAACAGCAACTAATCAGCACTACAAAAGAAGTAGGCTCTGGACCCTTGAAGGAAACTGTCAAATATTATGTTTATTATAACTGAAACTTTTTAGTTAGACATTTTTTGTTCCTACCTTTCTCAGTAATAGAGCTTGGCTTTCAGAGGAATAGTGTGAGCCAAAGTGACTCAGGATGGCATAATTCTAAAGAATGTGATGTTTGCAAGATAGGCTTTTTAAAAATGAAGAAAAGCAATGGCTAGATAGAAACTGTGTTTGCCTTCTCAATTAAACCCATTGAGTATGAAGGTCTTAAAACCAAAGATCCAGAAGCTCTCTCTTCTAATATCTTTGGATTTGATGCTTCCTCTATATCAAAGAAGGGGAACCTGTGGTCCACCAGATTTTGCCGGACTACTACTCCCATCTCTCCAAGCATGGTTGCACCTGACAGGGGATGGAGTCCAATAACCTCTACAAATCTACTGCTTCCCCCTTGTTAGACTTGACCAAAATATTGACCATAATAATACCCTGTAGACTTAAGGGGCAAGACAAAACTTAGTCTGCAATCATATATTGACTTGCCTGGGAGTAAGTCAGTGAACTCAGTGGGGCTTACTTCTGAGTAATCATGGATATGATTAAACTGGTAAAGTCTGTGTGGCCTCTGTGTGTGTGTGTCATACACCTGCCATATTCCTCAGAATTAATCCACCCTGAGGCATTTTTAGAACTGTAACCATCACTTACAGTGTACATTTGAAATCTGAAATGTGCTACTGAGGGAGGGGAAAGCTGAAACATTTAACTAAATGGTTTAACAAATATCTGTTTTGTCAGACAGAGAGAAAATGGGTAGGATCTGGACATGCCAGGATTAAGAGGATACATATATGCCACAGGAGAAGTATATTTGTTGAAACCCTGGGCACAAATCCAACAGATAGATGGCAAACATGCCAATCTTTCTTTGAACATTCTTTTTCAGGAAGACACTTTATAATGACTACACTATTTCAGATTTTTAGTTAATTTCAGGCACAAATGGCATGGGGTAGAAGGGCGTGTGTGCTGTTAGTAAAAAAGTGGTTCAAGAAAGAAGAGAATAGACAACACTATCAAAGTGTTGTCCAGTGGTTATACAATTATCACATGGACGTTCATCTCTCTATCATTTTTATTGCAGTGTCAGGTAATAATTTGCATCTATGAATCACACATCTCATGGGAAAAAAAACACGAATCTAGGAGTTACTTCCCCCCCAAAAAATATGCAGGGGAGTCTCCATGAGAATGGATGGCTTCCCACTTCAGAGGTCCGTCCGCCATGGGTTGGAGAGTGTCAGGAACAACAAGGGGCATGGAACTAGCAAGTTCATCCCTATTGGCCCCATCACTATACCTTCCAAGTGCCCTGGGGAAAAACAGGACATCCCAGTTTTTTGCATGAGCTCTTGGTGGCCATTTTGGGTGCTACAATCTTGCACACTCTCATGCTCCACTTTTGGCCCCCCAAAAGTGCTTTTTCAGGGTGAGAATGAGACATGGGGCTTGGGACTTGACCAAGAGAGCATCCCAGAAGATGCATGTCCCAAGTTTGGGTTGGAAAAAGTTGGACAGTATGCATCACATGCTTATCACCTTCTAATTAAAGCTCACCTGACGTGGCCTTATGTTGTCTTTACTTCACCATCATTGGCCTTAAATGGTTTTATTGAATGTATTGATTTAATTGTATTTTGCAACTGCATTTCAATCTTAACCAATGACAGGTAGGGTTTTGTTTTTTAACAAATTAATGAAGAACTGGGTTATACATTCTGATTTGTACACTGAACTTCAAATAGGAGCCTAGATTCTGTGGCATGTATGTACATATTAATAACAGTCACAAATGCTCTTTGTATTATTCAATTATTTTCATGTGCCTAAAATAAATCAGATAGGCCAGAGACTTTAGGAACTTTATGAGGTCTTGTAATTTGACACTTTTCCTTTGAGTTAACTCTGCGGACCTTGTAAGCATGTAACAAAATCCTAATTAAGGAATCTGCTCTTAGGCTTCTTTTACATACCTAAATGCCTCCTCATTAAAATAGAAAGAAAATAAAGTTCTTAAGAATGCCTTAATTGGCTTGAAAACTTATAAAATAAACAGCCAATGACATAATGATGAACCTTAGATGCTGCATGACAGGAAAGGAGAAATATTTGAATTCAAGCCTGAATTTTCAGTATTTTGGTGCAAGGCTAGATTTGGGGGCAAGCAGCCCAGGTTGACAAGCTTGGGAGTGTGCCTGTCATTGGCTCACTGATCAACTGTCCACTCAACAGATGTATTAAATAGTACAAGCAATTCATATTTAATGGCACACCACATATGTGGCCAGTAAACTTGCAACAGCTATGCCCACTCAGCAACCAGACCCAAGAATGCCAAAGCATTGTTGCAAGCTCCCTCCAGAATGGTGTTTTTTTTTTTTTGCAGGTGCACTTTGCAACAACATGCCATTGATGCAACAGTTGATGGAGTTATACTGGACCGTCCTCAAACCATTTTGCTTTATTAGTTGTTCTGTGGATGTTTCCTTAATATTATTGGAGGGGCACTCTTGAAGTAAGGCACAGCAAAAGTGGGTAAAAACAACAACACCAGAACATTTGTGGTAACAAAAAAAAAAGTTGGAAAGATTTCAGCAGGAAAATTCAGGACGTGCATTGATTGGAAACAAAGCAGTATGTTTCAAAAAAATTTGCAGCCACAAAGCACAAACAGTACTGGAAATGGGGTTGTGTATAACCCCTCTGTTACCAGCAAGAGCACAAATAATCATTAATGCACAGTAGAAAGGACATCTGGAGGGGCCCATATATGACATAGAAAAATAGTGCATACAAAACATATGCTAAAATTATGATGTAGGCAACAAATGCAATAGAGAATAATGTTCCTTCCCTGGACTGTCATTTGGTCTAAACTTGGCTCTGGTCAGGTGAGCTTTGCACCTATACCCTCTTACAGAACCTTGTATAGGGGGAAAGTGAAAGTTCTTCCTGGATCTATATTGGGCAATGGTTGTTTTGCCCTCAGCCAATGTGGTGTAGTGGTTAAGAACGGTAGATTTGTAATCTGGGGAACCAGGTTCGCGTCTCCAGCTGCTGGATGACCTTGGGCTAGTCACACTTCTTTGAAGTCTCTCAGCCCCACTCACCTCACAGAGTGTTTGTTGTGGGGGAGGAAGGGAAAGGAGGTTGTTAGCCGCTTTGAGACTCCTTAGGGTAGTGATAAAGTGGGATATCAAATCCAAATTCCTCCTCCTCCTCCTCCTCCTCCTCCTCCTCCTCCTCCTCCTCCTCCTCCTCCTCCTCCTCCTCCTCTTCCTGTTGGCTCTGAGGCTATCCCCAGGAGACACTTGGCTTTGCTGTCCTGTGGTTTGTCAGGCAATTGGGCCAAAAATAATGATGACTTTACCTGGTGATTGCAAGTCCTCCAAGGGCAGCAGAGGAAAGGATCTCCTGGGATCATGAAAGAGGAGTGTCATAACCTGGGATGGGCCTGGTCCCCAAGACAAATATTATAGCCACAAGTTTGTCATTATCTTTTCGGCACCATATGGAGGGTGCCAATGTTCCCAGTCAGTGTTCCAGATTTTCAGGCTGCCTCTTTCTAATTAAAACAAACAAACAAACAAACAGCTCCATGTAGATATGACCCTAATGATAACTGGCACAGATTACTAGTAAGGTGTGTGAAATAGTTAATTGGAAGGTGTGATCATTGTTTATGGCAAAAGTGTTCCTAGTAAGGAAGGGATTCTCATTCATACAAAATGGAATTTATGGAACAAATCCTTCCCTATTAGGATAGCTGACTACCAGTCTTTTAACATGTCTTTAGGCTACTCAAGAAGAGCTAGAGGAAGGGCACTAGAAGTCAATGAAAGGCCTTCAGAATGGTGAAGCCTTATTAACACCCAGTTATGCCTTTCTCACAGTCTATGCAGTAGCAAACTTTCACCCCCTCCTGCTTTGTAAATAGTAGCTGGGCAGTATAGGTACCAATGACATTTCCAGCTAATCTAATTTTAAGTCTTCCACTGGAGTTGATGGCACCCCACAGGAGAGTAGATGGGGTGAGTGTTTAATAAATCTGCTTAGTGATGAGAATTTGGCTACATCCACACCATACATTTTAAGCACTATGGTGCCACTTTAAAGAGTCATGGTTTGCCCCAAAGAATTCTGGAAGCTGTAGGGTGCTGGGAGTTGTTAGGAGACCCCAAGTCCCCTCATAGGGCTTCAGGCTCCAGAATTCCCTGGGAAGAGGGAGCGATTGGTAAGCTACTCTGTCAATTGTAGCTCTGTGAAGGGATTAAAAGTAAAGGGTAAAGGGACCCCTAACCATTAGGTCCAGTCGTGACCAACTCTGGGGTTGTGATGCTCATCTCACTTTATTGGCCGAGGGAGCCGGTGTACAGCTTCCAGGTCATGTGGCCAGCATGACAAAGCTGCTTTTGGTGAACCAGAGCAGCACATGGAAACACTGCTTACCTTCCCGCCGGAGCGGTACCTATTTATCTACTTGCACTTTGATGTGCTTTCGAACTGCTAGGTTGGCAGGAGCGGGGACCAAGCAATGGGAGCTCATCCCGTCGCGGGGATTCGAACCACCGACCTTCTGATCGGCAAGCCCTAGGCTCTGTGGTTTAACCCACAGTGCCACCCGCGTCCCTAATCCGTGAGGGGATTAGGGGTCTCCTAACGACTTTCAGTGAGGCTCCAATACTCTGGCCACCTCATGAGAAGAGAAGACTCCCTGGAAAAGACCCTGATGTTGGGAAAGATTGAGGGCACTAGGAGAAGGGGACGACAGAGGACAAGATGGTTGGACAGTGTTCTCGAAGCTACGAACATGAGATTGACCAAACTGCGGGAGGCAGTGGAAGACAGGAGTGCCTGGCGTGGTATGGTCCATGGGGTCATGAAGAGTCGGACACGACTAAATGACTAAACAACAAAAAACAACAACCACTTTCAGTACCCTTAACAAACTACAGCTTCCAGAATTCTCTGGGGGAATCCATGAGCATTTAAAGTGGTATCAGGGATGATGTTCACTTCATGCAAAAAAAGAGAAAAGAAAATGAAACTGGTTTTTAGCTCAGCTCTTTTTATAATAACATGTGTGAAAATGACTGATTAGTTATTTGGGCTGGAAATGGAGCCAGTTATGATAATCAGTTCCTCCCCCCCCCCCCTTCTGCAGTCTCTTGCGCTAAGTGCCAGGCTCATTCTAGACTTCTCCTTAGGCTTATTTAATGCCTGGTGAAGGAAGCGAAAACAAGCGAAAACAAGTGTATATTTAAGTTTTTCAAGATTATGAACTACATATTAACTTTAAATTAAAATAAAAAAGAACAAACATTAAGTTTTGACAAAAAAGACAAAACAAAACACCCTCCTGTAAATACATTCTATATGTTTTCAGTACACATCTCCAAGAATTCCCTGTGAATATTGAATCAGTAAATTGTATGGAGACAATTAAAATCATATTCAAATTGTACATTAGAACAGCAAAAAGTACCTTTAACCACATGTATGCTGTACATACTTTGTCTCTGAGCTCAATTCAAAGCGCTGCTTTTGAATTAGGAAACCTTATGCAGCTTAGGCCCCCCATACCTTAAGTACCATCTTCCCCATATAAACCAACCCAGATCCTGTGGTCATTCTCTGGGGCTCTTCTTCATGTGCCCCCTCCATGGACCTAAGCTGCATGGGGCTTTTCCAGTGGTGGTCCTCCCACTTGAGCAATGCTCTCCCAAGGGAGGCATGCCTGGCACCATCTTTATCTATTTTCAGGTGCCAGCCAAAGATTTTTCTCTTTACTCAGGCTTCCAACCCTTAGCTTGAAGGGTAACATTGTGGCCTATTTCAGTGGGGAGGGACCAATATGTCCTGGTCTACTTTAACTGTTCAGCTGTGTTTTATATTTTTCTTTGGATGTTCTTAGTTGGTTTTAATGTAAGTCACTTTGTGTCCCTCTGTGAGAAAAGCAACTGACAAATATACTAACTAACTAACTAACTAACTAACTAACTAACTAACTAACTAACCAACCATTGATAACACAAAGCATTATTTAAATCAGGAGTTGCCAACATGGCACCCATGGGTATCCGTGTGTCCACCAGTAGCTCCTACGATGCTTGTGAAAGCATATCCTCTCAAAAATCCACCAGAGGCTGTTCCCTGCTCACTTCCTGTTTGCACTGCCTCAGCCTCTCCTACACTGAACACACATCCTTAGACCTGCCCACATTTCATTCAGTGCCAGGAATGGAGACTCCTTCTTTCCATTCTGAACAAAGGAGAGGTGCAAAAAGATTAATTCTGTTAGTGAGCATGATGCAGCTGGAGTAGGTGCCATTGTTGACAGGAGTAGCTGACACAGGGTGGTGGTGTCTCTTTTTCTGCTTTTCTTTTTTTAGATGTGACAATTATTTTGTATTATGCAGCACAGACCATGGTGGTCTTCTTGTGACTGGTCCCCACAGGTCTTTAACATAAGAGCGTAATAAGAGCACTGCTAGATCAGGCCAATGGCCCATCTACTCCAGCATCTTGCTCTGACAGTGGCCAACCAGATGCTCTCTTGAACTGGCAGGATCAGGGAGGAGGAGGAGGATCCTAGTGGTGGTGGGGGGTGTAACCTGGAATGGGACACACCAGGTTATGCAGGGGATGGGGAAGGAGGTACTCACAGGGTGACAGAGGACAGTGAGGGGGTGGGGGGTCAGTCCACAGGAGCCAGAGCTGCGGGACCCATAATCAGACTCAGAGGGGGCCCCTGTCTTCACAAACACAGTGGGCTCTGAGGTATAGGGAGCAGTGGGAAGGGCACCCTAGGAGGCTGAAGCAGGCAAGGGCCCACAAGCACAGCTCACTAGCTGGCCAAGTAGGACTCATTAGCTCTGGGAAGAGGGGTGTGATTCCTCATTTGGAGTGAGCCTGGAACAGGTGAGGGTCACATGCCTCATGACGCCCAGATGCTATAGTCGGCATGCAAAGTACAAAAGAGAAGCAGAGCTGAGGTGCTCTGTCTGTTCAACTGCCCATGTTGGTGGACCCTGGCTTGGATGCTCCTGGACCTCTACAGGACTGCGCTTTGAGTTTGACTCTGGACTGAATGAATGAAAAATTTATTACGGTCGAAGACCAGCTTTTGAAAACACATTTGGGAGAACAATCCCGAAGTACAAAACATATATATATATATATATATATATATATATATATATATATATATATATATATAACTTTATACAACAATAAAATTAATATTTATAAATGCAATGAGCATAAAAATACTTTTAAAAAGCTGCTGCAGAGAACTGGCCCTGGGTCGCTCGGGGAACCGGAATTAGGGACTTTCAAATGAACTGGTTTGTCTTAGGGACTTTCAAATGAACTGGTTTGTCTCAGGGGAAGGTCTCTGTCTGCAGATCTGGACACAGAATCTGGCGACCGCCCGGGTTGTCTTCTGGTCTTTGCCTAACAGGAGCATGTCGTATATGGACTTGACATATATACCGGTACTTGCCAGGGTTTCAGGACAGTACAACAACATTCTCCCTACTTGCAATTCCAAGCAACTGGTATTTGGAGATATGCCTTCAACCGTGGATGCAGATCATAGCTGCCACTACAAGTAGCTCTCGTTATCCTTCCCCTCCATAAATTTGTCTAAACCTCTTTTAAAGCCACCCAAGCTAGCTTTTCCAGACATGCCCACTGGTCTCGACATGGTAGGCACCGGCACTCATCAGGCACTGTTCTTGTGCCAGGCCCCTTAAGAGGAACAAGACTTAGTCTGCTGCTGATTCACTAAATCCTATTAATTCAATAGCCAAAGTGGATGGTTGAAAGAGAAGCCACACAGGAAGAGAAGCATTTCTGTATGGGTCACAAATGGCTTGGGGGCAGGGCAGGGGAATCCCCTTCAAAATGTCCAGCTCCAGTCTTTCTGCCATCAAGGAACGCCCTTCAAGCCTCACTGGGAAGGAGCAGCATGGCAGATTGCAATTGTTGTGATGCTTACAGCAGTTTCCAATCAACCTGTGTCAAAAGTCCTTTGTACAAAAGAGTATAAGAGCATAACACACAAAACCCCCTGCTAGATCAGCTCAGTCCAGCCAGATGCCACCAGTCTGCAGTCAGGGCATGAAGGCCAGAGCGCTCATTTTCTGCTACCCCAAGCAACTGATCCTGTATTCTGTTCAGTGTTATACTGCCTAGGAATGGATTCTACTTAGCCATTAGGGTTAACAGTCAAGGATAAGTTTTACCTTCCATGAATTTGTTTAACCATAACTCACCAAGCTGGGCTTTCATCCCAAAAGCTGCTTTGTAGCTGACAATTGTGGCAGCTGCAACTCCCCACCCACCCCCCTGCCGCCCCCAAACTCTCATCTTCAAATGGCAGCTTCTTCTGTTCCAGTCTGATACTGTGTTGTCATTAGGAAGTCATAGAATACCTATTGAAACAGAAACGGGTATGGAAATTGCTGTTTTCCACATCTTGGCTCCTTGTCAAGACCGGATTAACTTCATGCAAATATGAGTGGCAATTGTTGACACTGAATTTCAAAGCTGTGAATGTCACTAATTAATGGAACTTGCATCCAAGTTGCATTAATTGGACGCAAACTTCATTGAACCCAGTGAAACTTTCACCCCCCTGAGTGAATATGTGTAGGATTACCCTGAAAATGTCATATAGAACATTGTTTTTTTGACAAGTTGTGGCTGGTGCCCCGTGGATCCAGTAGGCAAAAGGCAGGGAGCCCAACAGGAGGTGAACCCAGAGACAACGGCAGGCAGCGCCCACTGTGTCACGGTCCGGTTGGTGGGCGGTTGAAGCCCTGGCTGAGGACGTCAGGACCAGAGGCAAGATGGTGGTGTAGATGCAGGAACAGGTGCAGGGCTGAGGGTCCAGCAGCAGGCAGTCGCAGGGTCGAGGATCAAGGCGTCGGCAAGGCGAGGGTCCAAGGAGCAAGAGTCCAGATGCAACAAGACAGGGGTAGCGTTGCTGTGGCAAAGAGCTGAAGGGAAATGCTGAGCTTTTATCTCTCCCAGCTCCTGCCACCAGGTGCAGTGAGTTATCAAGTGGCCTCACCTGAGTGGCCACTCCTTGCTTCTCCAGCACAAGCTGAGGCAGGCCCCAGTCCTGCAAAGCACTAGAGGCCCCAGAGCCTGACTCCTGCCCACACTCCTGACACACTGATTCTAGTTTTGTTCCTATCCTTCTACCTGCTGGAGGAGGGTTAAGGGCAAGACTAAGGATTGTGGGGCAGCATCCCATTCACCTTAACAGGTGACTTTACCCCCACTGCTCATATGCTATGAGGATTTCAGGGATAGAAGCTGAGAGAGAAAACAGGAGGCTCTGCAGTCCCTTGGAACTCTGACTAAAACCAAGATACAAAATACCCAAGATAAGAAGGGTGAAAAATGTGAAGCTGCACACAGGGCTCACCTTAAGCTTTGGATTCTTTCTTAGAGGTTTAATTAGCTAGGTGTGTGGTTCTCCTGGAAGAGAAGCATCACCTACTGAAGAGCTTCTTTCAGTAAGCCTTTTAAGGGTTTGTCTACACTTACCTTCTGCCCTGCTGCTGACAGAGGTCTGCACTTTAATGCTCCATGTCCGAGAGTGGGTTTTTTGCCTCATGTTTCCCCCACAAAAATCCACTCTTTAAAGCTAAATTGGAGCAAATGTCAATTTAAGTTTTTCACATTTGCTCTGATTGAGCTTTAAAGAGTGCGGTTGTGCAGGGAAAGCTCTGGAGTAAAAAGAAAAGAAAAGGGGTGTGTGTGTTCTGGTGTCCAGAATTGAACACAGTATTCCAGGTGTGGTCTGGCCAAGGCAGAATAGAGCTGTACTCTTACTTCCCTTGATCTGGAGACTAAACATCTGTTGATGCAGCCTAGAGTAGCATTAGCCCTTTTTTTTTGCTGCTGCTGCTGCATCGCACTAGTGACTCGTGTTAAGCTTGTGGTCTCCTAAAACCCCTAGATCCTTTTCAGATATACTGCTATATTTGTGCATCTGGTTCCTCCTGCCTAAGTGCAGAATCTTACATTTGTGCCTATTGGAATTTATTTTGTAAATTTGGGTCCAGATCTCCAATCTATTAGGGTCATGTTTTAAAGATTTTTAAAATTGTTTTATCACTTGTTGTTTGCCGACCTGGGCTCCTTTGGGATAGAAATGTAATAGAACAAATAAGAATGATATTATGTTATCAAACAACAACAACAACAACAACATTTATAGGGAGGGTTGACTGGAGAGAGAATTGCAGGGATAAAGTGCTCCTCCCTGTACACCTTGATCCCTGTAACTCTCAGGCCCAACATAGCTGTCATTAATTTGAAAAAAAGCATAAGACATCACTGCATGCTACGCAATAAGCTTGACCCTGAGTTAGAGACTAGGCAGGGAAGAGAGCATTTGCATTTTCAAGTGCTTTCAAGCCTTTTTGCATGGCTGGCATGAATCACACCTGAAACTAAATGATGATCTTGTTCTGGTTCTGCTTCGTTCTCTTTTCCCTGACAAAACTCTTCGAGTCAAGGTGCTAAGGGCTTTGTTAACGCGGCAGCATGGCTGAGATTTTTAATAACAGTTCATGTTATTTTACGATCTCAACCCTTACAGATTGTATGTATTCTCTTCTACTGAATGAAGCAGGGAAGCACATGAACAAGAACTAAACCTGCATTGCTGTTGGAGAAAGTTAACGATGAAGCAAAAGTTGGGCAATGAATTGGAAAGTGGGAAAACCTTGCTTATATTCACCAGTACTATTTTTATTTCCCTGATTAAAAGGTGGTAAGCCGGTGTCTCATCCTTTGGAGAGATACAGCAGCCTGCATTAAAAGAAAATATTCCTTAAAAAATAAATACATTTGGTAACCTGGTTCCTGTTTACATATTTTTGTAGATGCTTATGATTTCCCAACAGACGTGACGCCATTTCTACCTATTGCATATATGCAGCCAAATTAATTCTGCATGAGAACACTCTGGCCTTTCTTTGATTTGTAATTATAATTTTCTTTTGTGCATTGGTGTTTGTTTGTTATATATTTTTGATTGCTGCATGCTTAAATTTTAAAATCAAGAGGGTTGTTGTTGTTTTTTAATGAGAAGCTTCTAGAAATGTCTAAGCAATGCAAGCATGTGACAGGGTGAACAGCATGCGTTGCTTGTCCCCTGGGATGACGTGAGTCAGAACCAAGAGGTATGCCTATAACCAGATTCTGGAAAGGAAAGTTTGCAAAAGCATTCATCTCAACAATAGCAAAGCATGAATTGGTTCTATGTTTGGTTCCTTTGCAATAACCTTGTGAGCACTCTGCACTCCCAGCACAGTGAAAGAAGCATCTGAAAAGGCTTTAAGTGACTACCTCACTTTTTATATAAAAAAAAGATGATTGCCTTTCTATCAGAGTACATATTCTCTTTTCTGACATCTCATTTCCAGCTCTGCTTGTTCTTACTTCTGTGAGCCTGGAAATGGTTGAACTTTTGAGTTCAGTGACTTAAACCTCAGAAGGAAATGAATAGAACTGATAGAAATCACATTTTTTTCCAGAAAAGAAACAGAATTGTTTCTTTCTTGGGAAAGTTACCAATTGACTGCAACATTCAGATTCGAGCATGCTTAATAAATCAGCTTGTGCACCCTTTAATACTTGTCAGAAAAAAAGAGTGAGGGCCTCTGCCCTGCAGAAAAAAGAAAAGAAACACAGCATTCAAGAACCAGAATATAAATTTGTCACAGTCACAAACATCTCCATCTGAATGCCTCCAAACCCAATATGTTAGAAAATGGAAGTGTTATTTACCCAACATTTATAAGCACAAACGTACATAGCAAACTGTCAAATGTACAGCTAGGCCATTATGCGTTTTAACAGCTTTAATTACTGAGTACTTAAAACGCTCCTTATATTATGCCATCTGGTACCAAGAAGCTTTAATGAATTTATAAACCTAATGGAATAAGTCCTGCACATTCAGAATGTTTGAAAATGGGTTACTAGACACTGGAAGATGACAGATTTATCAACACAAAGAAAAAAAAGCTTCAGTCTTTTGCCTTGGGCCATTAAGAGTCAACCAATTGTTAACTTTTGGTAATTTTTGCTTAAATAATTTTGCAGTGGGAAGTATTAAAGTTTATAATTACAGTATAATGTCTTCCATGCAAATTTCAAGTAGCTGAGATTATTTATCACAGAAGACTATTTTTTATTCTAACTTAAATCCCTTTAAAGGAGTGGGGGAGGGGAATCTGTTAAAATTGTTTTCTGTCATCAGTCTGGACTGGGTATTTGGTTTTTTTAAATGGTTTTCATAATGTTGTATAGTAATTAGACTCAACAAATGGGTGAAAACTTTTCCCGTGGATTTGCATTAGCATAAAAATTGGAAATAATTTTGCGGATGGAAGAAAAACAAATGTAAATAGTGTGTTTGTTAAAACAGGTATTGTCCATATTAGGCCTATTTCAGCAAGACCAGTCTTGCTGAACACTTTCACCTGTGTGACAGGGCATTGGCCTTGTGTTGGCTGAGGTTGATGGGAATTGTTGTCCAAACCTTGTGGAGGGCACCAGGTTGGGGGAGGCTGAACTAGACTATATTGGAGCAGGAATATTACTTTGTCATTATTTCTGCACAAAGGTTGCTTTCCTTCTAATTCAAACAGGCTAGGTAGTAAGTATCTAGAACAAAATGGAGCCACACAAAAAATGCCAGGCAGTGAAAAGTAATCTCACATTGTGGGACTTAATTCTAAGTAAACATACAAAGTGTCAGGGATATAGCTGAATTGAATGCCTGTGAAGAGCCAGACTTTGGAGATGAAGGAATGCCAGTACAGCAGGAGACAGAGTCTGACTCTGGAGACGAGCAGGAGTGGGTTAGTCCAGGCCCCCTTCATCAAGAGTTCCCAGACTCAGAAAGCTCACAGAGGGAGGGGAGGAGATAGATGGCATTGAGGGGGTTGCTATGCAACCAGGAGAAAGGCAGCGTTTAGAGGCTTCTTCTTTTGAGAGCGGGGGAAGGGGAAGTTCACCCACCTTCTCACTGAACTAGAACAGCTGAAAGGGTTAAAATGCAACGGAAGTACAAGAGAGGAAGGACTGGACTCTGGCACCCTTCATGCTGCGAAAGGGGCGGAGACTCAGGGTGACCAACTCGTAGCTAATGGCGGCAGGCTCAGGGCCGCTCTCTGGATGTAAATTGTAAATAAATATACATAAAACTGCCAGAGACTCATTAAATTCTTATTGGAGCTTGCTTTCCTGCCTGAGATCATTACACAAAGGGTTGGCACAGATCAAGTATATAAGAGATTACAAGTTGTATTTTAGGGTTTTTTTTGGCCAATATTGCAAGGTACTCATAGGTTTTCAATAGAGCTCAAGATCTACCAGTGAAATTGAAAGAGAACAGTAGATTCAGAAGAGAAAGGATTTATTCATGCAGCACATCATGTGGTGCTGGCTACTGGCTGACACCCTCTTTTAGGCTGATTAGGACAAAGAGACCCAAAGCCCTTTCTGGTTGTTAGTCTCCACAACTTCAGTTCATTCAGAAGTAGACTTTGTCTGAACCTCAAGGTTCCATACAGATATCTTGTCTAAATATCCATTGATGGAAACCTTTCTTTCTCCAGGTTTGGAGGCCGTTTACTTCTGAATATGCTGAGGGAGGAGAGTAAAATGAAAGAAAGAAAGGGGTTATTGGCCTCAAACTCTACTTCTGGACTGCCTGATGAATCTGGCTGCCATTGTGGGAAGCAGGATACTAGACTAGATTGACTTTGGGGTTGATCCAGTGCTGTTGCTTTTATATTAAAAAGTACTTCCCACACCCTGCCTTTTAAATAAAATAGTGTTTATTTCAGGTTTGTTGAGTCTCTCCCCGCCCTGCAACACATGAACACATTTCATTTCAAGATCCCAAGCAAGTTCCATTGTCCTGAAGCAGCCATATTGATTGATTGATTGATTGCACACACACACACACACACACACACACACAGAGAGAGAGAGAGAGAGAGAGAGAGAGAGAGAGAGAGAGAGAGAGAGAATAAGCATTCTTACCCCCCTGAAGTGGAGAAGGAACTGGCAAACCACTCCAGTATTTTGCCAAGAAAACTTCATGGACATAAAAAAGGAGAAGCTTTGAGAAGAAAGTGAGAGTTTCCAAGGCATGCTCTGGTTCATGGGGCCACGCAGAGTCGAACACGACTAAGACAACTAAACAACAACACCCCCCGAAGGCTTCTGGGGTGGTTTCAAAGATCAGTTGTAAGACAAAGCATCATGATAAACGTTGCACTGTGATGAACATTTCATCACCACAAACATTTGAGCTTGCCAGATGGAATGGTTGTGTTCCCCCCCCCCAATGTGCTGTTCTGGGGTTCTTCTGTCTCTTCAAGCCAAATTTGAGGTGTGCAGGGGCACCCAGGGGGAGTAGATGGGAGAACACCCTGTCACATAGATGAAAGTCCTTGTGAAAAGCAGAAGCAGCAAGACTAGCTCATCTTCCAGCATGTTTTGCTTCCTAGATTTCTTCATAGGAGGGCAATCATCATCATCAATGAAAGCTAAGAGTCTGCCATCCTGGTGCAATGGCTCCAGTTATTCCACAGATAACCTGGTCTTGCTTTGCCTTCTCAGATAATAATAATAATAATAATTTATTATTTATACCCCGCCCATCTGGCCGGGTTCCCCCAGCCACTCTGGGCGGCTTCCAACAAAACAGAAATTCTAAAATACAGAAATCCATCAAACATTAAAATACAGAAATCCATTAAACATTAAAAGCTTCCCTAAACAGGGCTGCCCTGAGATGCCTTCTAAAGGTTTGATTTATACCTGAAGGAATTAATTCAGCTGCAAGTTTCTCTTTAGTAGCTACCAAATTGTTCACCCCTATTGTAGCAGTCAAAGGAAAAAGGTGAAGCTTGGTTCAGATAATTTCCACCATAGCTTTATTTTTACCAAGAGCACAAACCATTTTGGAACCATAGAATCAAAGAACTATGAACAAAACCTCCAGCTTGATGTATACAGGCTTCCTTCCATTTTGCAGTATTGTGTCTATGAAGCACATTCTCAAAGCACTTCTACCCCAGTTTCTCTATTGACAGTAGCATTATCCATGCCTTCAGTTGTGGTCACAGAATGTATAGGGAGGCTGTCCTCACACGCAACATCCACTCGGGTTCATCTGAAGCACTGCGTAGACTGTAAAAACACACCATTGTATGCCTGTGGGCGTGTGTGGGAGTTCTTTCAGACATCTAGGATTGAAAGTGTGACTACAGTTTTCAGGGAATGTTTTCTTTTCTTGTTAAGGGAAAATATCCCTTACTCAAGCCCACTGGTGCAATCATGTTTATGTAACTTTAACGATAAGAGAAAATGAAAAAAATAAAGTAGAACAACAACTGCACTGCTTAACTAACTTGTCTAGGCAACACACACATTTGTATAAATGGGATTTTGGAGAAAATCTTTTCAAAAGTTAATTTGTTTCTGTCATAGTAATCAATAAGGAGATGGCTTTTACTTATTCCATGCATCCTATTCCACATCAGGGTCCATCCTGGGTCATCAAGCCTTGATATAAGGTAATTCCCCAATTACTTGAAAGTTAATTACAAACCTCTGCAATTTCCTCTGGATGATCTCAGATGCATTTCAATACGTTCATTGATTTCAAGAGGCTATTCATATCTTTGAAATGAGTCCTTTTTATAGAGAGAAAGCTATAAAGCAGCATTCTTTGAATGACTGACAACACCAAGCAAAAATAATAATGTGGGGGTAAGCAAAGTGCATTTTGGGGGAGTAGGATAGATTTGGCCTACATGATTGATTTCAGAAAGGCAAACTGCAGTATATTTCACATTGCAACTCACTCTCATATGAATCTACTCAGAAGTAAGTTCCATGAAGTTCCATTGTGTTTTTAATATTTGATTGGGAGTCACCCAGAGTGGCTGGGGAAACCCAGCCAGATGGGTGGAGTATAAATAAATAAATAAATTGTTGTTGTTGTTGTTGTTGTTGTTGTTGTTATTATCCTAGGAAAGTGGGTATAGGGTTGCAACCTAACACACACATCCTTCCTATTTTTTCTTTCAAATAGGGCCTATTGATTTTCATGGAGGTAATTAACCCTTATGACTGCAGCCCTATTTTAATTTCCACTTTATGGTTCAAATGCAATTTGTACGGGAAAACTTGCTTTTCTTTCAAATCATCAGAAGGAACCAGCAATTTGGAGTGGTGAAGGGGAAAAGTCAACATATTACAAATGCTTACCCAAGTCTGTTCTGGAGTGGAGGAATGCCCCATCCTACTCTATCAAACTTTCTGCATCCCACATTGACAGCTTTGAGGAATGCCCACACCTCTGCCATGGAATGCCATGCTTTTTGTTAGGATTCCAGGGCATGTTTTAGGTCACACATTCCACTTACATGGGCACTGACCAGACCTCTGTTTTTCTTTGCCTTCCACTTTTTGTGAAGACTTAAAAAAACAAGCAATCTTGGCAGGAATTTCATGTTTGATCTGCTCTGTCGAGACTCCTGATATTTTTTGTTATAAATCTAATTTGAGATTATCGTGTGGTTTGTATATTGTTGGTGTTGTTACATTTTTATTTTAACTTGTTTAAGGCATTTTGTGCACTAGAAGGTGGCATATTTGTTTTATCCAAACAAATGCTTCCCTTTTCTGTCTGCAAATAATTTATTAGCATTGTAACCAGCAACTTTGTTTTAATATATTAGGCACCAAGTATAGCTGTAGTTGTCCCACTTGCACATATCCAAGTCTCTGTTGTTCATAAATTCTTGTCTTCTCCTTACATTTTCCCCCATCCACGTTTTTCCTGCTGTCTTAGGTTGCCAGACACTAGCACACATGAAGATGTTTGTATGTGCAAAATTCACATTCCCAGTACTCTGGCCTTGGGAAACAGCAGATAGGAAGCAAGGGTATTTTGCAGTGGGTATTGTAGTGACCTAACCTACAATATAGCAGTGAAGATGAAACTTCAGCTGAAAGGTCCCAGCATGAAGGTATTTATCAATTCTCACCTTGCAGTGTTGTGATGTAGGACTGAGCAAATCTTGAAAGTACAGTGAACTCCCCATTTGTGCAGGGATTGTGATCTGGGCCACTGAACACACCAGCGGTCACACATAAGCCCATTCTTCCCCATTCTGTTATAGGGCTGCCATGTCTGGAAATTCCTGGCCATACCCAGGCAGAAATGGGGTAAATGTCCTGGAAAATCTGAATGTATGGCATCCAATGTTGGCAGTGTCATTTTTGTCAATTTCCCTAAGAAATAGCTTAAAACGCCCAATTTCTTTGCTCAACAGCCTGCCCCCCCCCTCTCAAAGAAGCTCATCTGTCTGGATTTTCACTTTTTTAAATATGGCAACCCTATTCTGGTGCCAACAACAACACACACATCAAGGGTTGTGTGTCAATTGGATGCACACAAAATGGCCGCCACCTGTCATCTGCGTAACTCAGTACAGTACACATATTCAATATTTGCCACACTATTGATTTACCAGTTAGGTGAATTGTGTTGGTACAGTAAATCATGATGACCAGAAATTGTGGTGACCTATTTGTGTGTGCTTATGATAAGCGGTTCTGTCCCACCTGTCATACGCACAGGGGTCTAAATTATGCGAAAACTTTCTCCTTTAACCAGCTGCTGCTTCATAATTAGAAGTGTTTCCATACAATAAAGGCCTCAGTTCTTCTGAAGGGCCTCAAGTTTTAATGCCACTTAAATGGCTGGGCACAGTGGGGCAGGTGGAGGGATGAATGGGCCAAGTGCTTCTTTGTAGGCACAGGAGCAATGTTACAACTATAGCAGTTATTTATTTACTTAACTACAATTACAGACCCCACCCATCAAGAAATATTCCCTAAGTGGCCAATGCTGCACAAATCTATTTACAGTATTCCACAGTCATCAGCAACAGATTGAGGTCCCAATCTTACAATGCCTTTTCTCATGCCAAGGTCACGGTTTCCTGGTGTGGACAGGAACTATGTCAGTCACCTGACAGGCATTGCTGTAGGGTCCCCACGGAAGTTGCCCCAACACTTTTCCAGCATTGATTGTGACTTGGGGTAAAATCCCCTGCATGCTTACCTGGGAGTAAGCTCCATTGAGCTCAATGGGTCTTCCTTCTGGAGAAAAATACATGCTCAGGTTTGTGCTAGAAGTCTTGGAAGTCACAGGGTAGTCTTGGAGAAGAGACTATCAGTATAACTATCCCCTATGAGTATTATGAGTATGATATGTAATAAGAATATATTGTAACTCTCCATGAGCCTGTGGGAGATAAGGAAGAAATAGAAAAATATAAATAATCTTCTAATCCCTCTCATCTCTGCCTTCTTAGAATCTTTTTTGCCAATTCATTTCCTAACTCATTTATCATTTCCAGGAAAGAGACTGATTTCCAGTGTTATTTGTAATCTGGAACTGCTGTCTTTTCTCATTTTCATATATATATATATATATATATATATATATATATATATATATATATATTCATATATATATATATATATATATATATATATATATATATATATATGATTTATTGTTTTCATTGGCTTCTTTAGTTTTATTTTATTTTAATTCTGCATCCTTTTACCATGAAAGCACCCCTCACCAATTTTCCCTGATTAAAATAAGATATGCAACTCAATATTTCCCTGAACCGAAATAGCCTCTGCCACCATCCTTAATGCTAACATAAGATAAGCTTGTTTTCTCATTCCTCTTTATGGATAGGTGTCTGCCACATCCAGTATTAAAACCCTTGCTGATCTGGTGTTTTGGATAATATTATCAGGGCAGCATTACAACATACAATATAGCTCTGTAGATCAGATAGTTTTATGTGTACTGAGCACTCAGTAAACATAAAATAATTTAAGCAACAGCACTTCATGTGCTCCATACTGAAATAACTGCTTTGCATACAGGTCAGTAGTTGACGTCTTCAAGTACGGCTGAGAGAGAATGCTGTCTAAAACTCTGGACAAATGCTGACGTCTAGTGTAGACAATACAGAGGCAGATAAACCAGTGATCTCACTCTTTATAAAGGATCCTCATAGGCTCCTTTCTAATAATCTAAGATGGTGGTTTTGGGGCTGAATGAGAATGGATTCCCAAAATTATCCAATCTTTTGCAGATGAAATGAGTTGGGGGGTGGGCGGGCGACATGATTTGATTTGTACAAGTTTTCCTGACAGTGATAGGACATCATCCGGGCGCACAGAGCATTCTGAACATGCACAACAGCAGGACCCCATGTGCTACTTTGTCAGTCATTAAAGCAACTACAGATTTAAAGAACAAAGAACAGAGAGGAAGCCTCAGGCCACTTTGCTAGTATTTACCGTACAACCTCCCCCCCCCCAATCTCTGCTCCATTATTTTGTTTGTGTGTTTATTGTTTAGGCTTTTCCTTTAAAAATTGATGCATAAATGGGATGGGGGTAAACTTCATTCCAGTCCCTGGCAGAACCAGCATGAAATGGACTGAGTGTCCCATGGAGAACAGTGAAACTTACTTTTGAGTAGGTGTGTGTAGGATTGCAGAATTACTGCTTCTGGTTATATAAGGTATCAAAAATAATACAAAACCCCAAGCCATTTATGAAAGATTTCTTGTGGGTGGGGTGGGGGAGCATGTCTGGAATGAACCAAATTGCATTGGCTGGGAGAGGGGGGAGCTCTACTTCTTCTTTAAAAGAAACCAAAATAGTAAAAGTATATTTCCCTCATCTCTAAATTCCAATCTTCTTCTTCTTCTTCTTCTTCTTCTTCTTCTTCTTCTTCTTCTTCTTCTTCTTCTTCTTCTTCTTCTTCTCTGTAATCAGGTATAATATAAAAGAGCTGGATCTGGAACACATGCCCATCTTGAACGAGTCATAGCATCCTTTTTTTGTTGTGTTACTAAGAGTCTGCATCTTCCCCACAGATTAGTATGAATTATCTACAGTAGCTCCTCTTGTCCAAACCAATTTCCTCTCATGGTTCTATTTTCTGTTCCAAGCCTAACCTGCAGTCATAAGAGAGATAAAAACAGCTAAAGCTGCTCTGCTTTTAAGCATGCAAGGACATGTGTACAACATTTCATAGCCACCTTCTGAAGCATGAAAATAATCAGTTGCGGATTACATGGGCATATGTTGTTTTATAAATAAATAAATAAATAAATAAATAGCAATAAATACCTGTAAAATAAGCACTCAAGAGAAATGCCACATTTATTAAGATCAGTAGGAATAACAGGAAAATGCAGCGAAAAGTTTAGTAACTTTACCAATTTTTCAAGAAGGGAGCTAATAACATTATTAGCATATGTGGCATTATTTATTCCTATAACTGTTCCTGCAAATGAGGGAGAAATTCATTTCAGGCCACATCCACACCTGACATTTAAAGAAGTATCACATACCCTCCAACATTTCTCCAATGAAAATAGGGATGACCTATTCCATAATAATAATTTTATAACCTACCAATCTGACTGGGTTGACCCAGCCACTCTGAGTGGCTTCAAACATATATAAAAACATAACAAAACATTGAACATTAAAAAAAAATCGTATGCAGGGCTGCCTTCAGATGGCTCAGGAGTTGGATAACTCCATACCCTCCAACATTTTCCCAATGAAAATAGGGACATCCTAAGGAAAATAGGGACATCCTAAGGAAAATAGGGACAATCCAGGATCAAATCAGAAACTGGGGCGGCTTCTGTAAATCCAGGACGATCCCTGGAAAATAGGAACACTTGGAGGTTCTGGTATCATAATACCTTTGAACACTGCACTGTCTGCCAATTAATTACGGGCCCAATTCAAAGTGCTAGTTTTGACCTATAAAGACTTAAAAGGATCAGGGTGCAATATCTGAAGGACTGCCGCTTCCTGTGTGAACTAACCCGGACCCTGAAATCATAACCTGGGGCCCTTCTTTGTGTGTCACCTCTACAAGAGGTCTGGAGGGTGGTTATATGAGAATAGGTATTTTCTGCAATGGCTCCCCTTTTGTGGAATGTTCTCTATTGTAGGCATATTTAATACAAATATTTCAAAAAAAAGTAAAAGGTGGAGATCATTTTTTGGGGGAGTAGTAGGCTCCCAAGCCAAATCAGGCACCTGCCACTTGGTGTGTACAGTTCTGACACGAAGATGTGATGCACAAATGGATTTATGCTAGCCTTAGGAATCACTGCCATGGATAAGGGATCTTCTGTGGCGCTGCACGCAGAAGGCACTGCATCCATATCTAGCAGAAAATAGCTTCCTAGGAAAAGATGACGACATTAATACAAAGTAAAGACATGTTTGCTATAGAAGTGACAAGCTGAAAAGCTGAAGTACTGGATCCAAAAAGAATGGCAAAATGCTTCACTTAAGTGACAGGTGTCAGTAATGATTAATGTCTATGCACATACACACGCAGACACATACAATTGAAATCATTTGACACTACCTAAAAATCAGTAAATAATGCTGTCACCATATTTGTGTTTTTAAACATGCCTAGCCACAGCTCTAAATGCTTGGTTCGAAACTGTATAATGGACACAAAAAACCTCAAACAAATAGAAATAAATACAGTCTCAGTATTTTAAATTTTCCCTCTCAGAAGACATCAACCTGAAATCGTGACAAATCCACCATTTCAATAATAGCTCATCTGGTTGAAGACTAGCCTTTCTGGTACTCATTTCACTTGTTCGATAAGTAAAAGAATGGATGTGCCCATCATAAGAATTAGAGGCAGTTTTAGATAAGGGACATCTGACCTCCATCTAGTAAGGAGCATTCGATTCTCCCTGGATTTTATTTATTTAATTTTATATACTCAAAGTGGTTTGCATTTTTCTGTCTCTTCCCTGGTTGAAACAACTTTACTGGGGGGGGGGGTGCTTCTTGTGGAAGCCAAAGTTCCAACCTCACTGTTCCTTTAAGATTATTCTAATGTTCCCCAAGGCCCCCTTCAATAACAGCAAATACAAGCAGTCACATCTCAAGCAACCGCATCCTAAGCCATACAGAGGTGATGCATCCATTTTAGTTAATCCAACCTGACAGGAAACCAAGAGATTTCTCTCACCCACACCTCTGGTCCCACCTCACTGGCTTGATGATCCTCTGCCACCCTATACTGATTGGTTGGTTCAGCTGTTTCCCTTGAGCACACTCTGCAGTAGTGGTTGGCTGGGCAGTGCTGCTTACTACTGGATATTGTACTAGTGAACATATATTATTTTGGGGGGAGTTGACATAGCTCCACATTTCCTCCATAACTTCGTACTGATTTAAAGAAATATCTTTTGAGTTTTGAAGTTTACGTTTCTCCCTTAACGGATCTAATCTGACTCGTTCAGCCCAGCCAAGGCGAGGTACTAGGAAATCACAACATGGAACTTGCCCGCAAGAGTTTTGCTAACTTTGTGTCCTCTCTTGTATCTTTACAAACGCCAGAAGTCTCTGTGTCTTCCTCACATAGGAAGAGTTGCTTTGTAAAGTGGAGATGTCATGGTGGTGGTGCTGCCTAGAATGTACCTCACACACAAAGTGCCTCCATTTCTGTTCTTATTTGAAAGAAAAATGGAGTCTGTTTGTCACAAGGTATTGTGGGAAATTGGAGAAAGGAGTACCAGCCATGTTTCCCTGCAATTCATACTGTGTTTATGCACATAAAACATGGGCATCAGGTGGACTTTTCCCTTTTTCTCTTTTTTCCTGCAGTAGAAGGAGGCATGGCCTACAATCTGGGTTTGGAATGGTACTTATCCTTCCCAGTTGGGAACTGGAAAGCTCCATGTTCTGTATGAAGATGGAAAAGTAGCTGCTCAACTGGTCCCTGTTATCAGGGGAAAGAGTCCCAGTGTGCCTTCCTCTGGAAGAATACCAGTCCCTGCTTTATGTCATTGAAGACTTCGATCAATGAGGATTACTTTTACACTGTAACCTGCCTTTTATTATACACTAATGCACTAATGGAACTGTATCATCTCTTCTTGTCCTCAGGCAGCATTGGGAACTGAGAGCTATCTAGACATAAATTAGATGTGAAACTTGGAGGCAAAGCTAAGCAGAAGCAGGGAATAGATGTAAAATCAGAACAGAAGACAGATGAGCTCAGCCATGCTTAGCAGCCCTACTAAAGAAGAAGCAGCTGCACATCATAACTGTTTAGTTAAAAAATATATACCAGAAACTGATTAGGAATACAAACTAACCCAGGTAATAATGCTATTAGACATGGCTAACTATGGTTTATAAGATGCACATTGCTCACAGGAAGTTCAAGTATGCCTGCAAGCGCTAAAAGAAATGTGACAAGAAATGAAATCAAAGGAAATTTGTACTGTACTAGTGCATAAGGAAGACCAAATCTGTCAGTTTTAGTCTTTCTCTCTCTGCTCCCCCACTTTCCATCTTAATTTCAGTTCTTTACATTCTCACATATGTTTGTGATGTGTGTGTTTTTAAAAAAGAAAGTCCTCATGAAAATTCGTCAGCGTTTTAGTGTGAATTTCTCCTTATATTTTGTTTGAAAACTTCCCTAATATGCACATTTTCGCAAAATAAATTTCCAGAATACATTTGTGTGTATGTTATTTACATTAATATATGCACATTGTGCGTACATCACCCCAGTATATGGATTTTTGTACACATTATCTGGCTGAAGAACAATGCTGCAAAATTAAGAGAAGTGCAAATTTTGAAGGATGGCCGTATTTTGGTTCTGATATTGTTTTTGAAAGTGTGGATGAGGTAGATTTGCCTTTAAATTGGAACTGGATCAAATTTATTCCCGATCCCTACATATGCACTTAGCCTGCTCCGGTCAGGTTCAGATTATTATGTTACATTTATAATACATATTATCTTGATTCCAAAGTCTTCTATATAACCCAAAAAAGAGACCAGAGCTGAAAGAATAATTTCACAGCCCAAGATATAATTGATTGCATATATGGATACAATTGGCAGTGGGAAAGTACCAATGCCAGCAATGATTAGAGTTATAGGAGAATATATTCTCCTATAACTCTAATCATTGCTCTCTCTCTCTCTCTCTCTCTCTCACACACACACACACACACACAAACACTACTTTCATTTATTATAGTTCTTTGTATTGATACTCCAAAATAATTAAAAATACATGTTATTAAATATGTTTAGGATTCTTATCTCCCCCCCAAAAAGCTTTGCAATACAGTATTGTTAGCTCTTTGAATAATTAAAACAAAATGGTGAATTCATTGTTGTTGGCAAAAGAATTGTCTCTGACCCCAAGAAATATTGATGTTTCTGTGTAAGTTATGAAGCGGTCCCTTGTGCACTGATGATTTTGCCCAAAAGTTCTTATCAATTCTTCTTTACAAGAAGAATTGCATGTCTTTGCAAAGCAAAAATGAGGATGAAGTTTTTGATTGGGAAGAGAAATGTAGGTGAATTAAAGCTGACTGATCCCCAGTCTGTTTCCTTGTGCCACCCAACACCACAAAAGGAGGAAGAGAAAGAGGAGGAACATAATGGATGGAGTTGCTTCAGAAGATTCTTAGATCACGTGAAGATCTGGAGCTCTGAGCTGCAGAGACATTCAAGGTGGAAACATCTGCACCATGACTTGTCCAGTTTCCACAAAAATGCAAACATGGCTAAAAAAACAGATGATAATGCATTTTGAACGTTCCCCAAAATGCATATTTGCATGTGTCATTTGTAGTATATACAATCTTACAGCAACTGATTTATGCAATGACTAAGGTAGTGACAGAGAGGCATGATCTGTTAAACTCAGTAAGACACAAGTGTTTTTCTATGTGCTTAAATCCTATTAGTTTTAATAAAACATAGGTTTCCCCTAGCTTTCTCATGATCATGCAGTATCACTGTTGAAAAATGGCTTCTTTTTATTGAAGAAAAGTCTTCCTGTAACAGTATAGTGCACTCATTTGTCTGTGTTTACTGAGATGGGAAAGCTTCACAAAGGGGTGTGATAATAAGGGATACCAACGCTCTTGTGTTTCCATGGGAACATATGACCATTCACAACTGTCCTTGTCTGTGGCAGAAAGGATGTATGCTCAGTCATAGGCAAAGGTGTGTGTCCATGGAAACCTGCAAAGGAAAACATGAAATGACAAAGTGAGTAAAATTCCTCTTAGCAATACTAGCAGAACATGCACACATTCCTTATCAACTTCTGTCTGTCTGTGAAAAAGCCAAGCTGTGCCTGAAGAAATTCAACCACAAACTTAATCCATATATATATATATATATATATATATATATATATATATATATATATATATATATATATATGGGGATATATATATATTCCTAGTGTATTTCTTTATACACTTTCCCTTATAGAGTCAAATACAAGTTCAAAAGGGGAAAGGATTTGATTACTTCTATTATATGCATTATTGGGTTGAATTTGATCTTCTTTTTAACCTCATTGTCCTGGAACCAGACACATAATCATTGTTCAGTTAAAAGAAAATAGTGAAACTTAAACCAACCTGGAGATTGTGTTGCCTAAAACCTAATCCATCGGTGTTAGACAAAGGCACTGTGCATATTCTAATACAGGCATCCCCAAACTGCGGCCCTCCAGATGTTTTGGCCTACAACTCCCATGATCCCTAGCTAAGAGGACCAGTGGTCAGGGATGGTGGGAATTGTGGTCCAAAACATCTGGAGGGCCGAAGTTTGGGGATGCCTGTTCTAATATATACACCCTTCACTTCTCTTCTTCAGCATTACTTTGCCTATTTCGGGGCTAAGCTCTGGTTCTGTAAACTTGGACTTGGCAACCCACTAGGCACTGTCATCCCTTCCCACATGTGCAACTCCACACACATTCTCATAACATCCTTTATGCCAAGTGGAACAAAATGTGATTCATACCCAGTAAATAAGTTATAGTGCATATTTCAGTTTGTTCCCTATTAGTACACCTGTACAGACTTCTGAAGCATCTTCTGCATTTTTTTAAACTGACCGTCTGATTTCTATCTCACACATTCAGGTGTGATAATAAGATGTCCTTTAAGGGCTGTGTCAGGATCCATTTTGGATCACTGTCCTGGGTCCAAGCCCACATTTTACTTTAGATACTTGCATTGAGGGGGTTGGTCGCAAAGATAAAGCAAAAGGACCCAGTTTCCTTCTGGAACTTCCTGAAAGAATGTCCTCAGGTGTTAAATGTTAGGAATGTACTGTATAAGAATCCTGGGTTGAGACTTAGATCTTCCAACCCAGATTGCTTGTCCTAGCCACAGAAGGCAAACTCTTAGCATATATTTAAGGGAAAAACAAATTGGGCTACCCCAGTCTGTCTTCAGAGTGCCAGGCATCTCCTTTGAGCTTCCTTCTTCCTGGTCTGCAATCTGCTATTTTTATCCCCCAGGACTTGCAACCTCACCAAGGTGACACACCTCCAGCTACTCTGATCCAAAGAGAAACATCAGGGTGTCTTGATGAAATCATTACTCAGTTAATCCAAGGTTTCCTTGGACTCATAACAACAATAAGTGGATCAGTTGATGATGTTTGGAGGGAGTAGGAAGCCCCACATCTCATCTCCATGACCTACCTTCATAATTTCACTAAACTGCAAGGTTTGCCCCACTTCTCCAGAGCCCATCACCTTAAATGACAAGGTACACTCACATTGTCTCAGTGGTGAACACAATTCCTTAGACACACACTGACCACGTGACCAGCAAACAGGAGGCATATTCTGTTGCCAGGTAGAAAAATCACATCAGGGAAACAGCAGTGTTGGGATCTGTCACTGTATACGGTAATCACATAGGGATGAGTGTGCTAGCTCTGCCTCCCCTCATCATAATTCCAGTCACCACAAGTTGGAATGACTATTTGAAGTGGGGAGCATTCTGTATGCATGGAGGCTTTGTTTTTTATATATATTTAAAAAATCCTGGAGAAACAGAGTGTGGATCTCCAAGGAGGTAGAAGAATTGATCTGATTTCAATCTGATTCCATTGCATTCACACAACAGCCTGGGGCCCAAGCTGGGGCAGTGAACTGCCTGCCCCCAACCCTCCATCCCAGCCACCTTGCATATATTTCAGAACTGCAGGTGTTGTGGCAGCCCTACTGCTCCATGCAACCTGGGGTGGGTGGGTTGTATGGATTGCAGCCTAAGGAGCGGTCACAAACATATATAATCACCTTGCAGATAATGCATGCAGAATCCCTATCTGCCCTTGAAGAAACTGGAAATATATAGCATTTGCTTTTCTATACTCTAAGGGAGGTTACATAGGAGATTTTGTGCAACTGATAGCATCGTCTAGTATTCACATACATTCTACCTAGTACATCCTAACAGATTTAAAGCTTGATATCCTGCAGACCAACAAGGCTACAGATTATTTATGGGTAGGCTGTAATTCCAGTTTTCTAATGATATACAACAGATGTTTCCAGGCCTTTCCCTCTTACTCTTTGACCTAATTTTGATCGCTGTCTTCAGAGAGGGACTCAGTACTAGCACAGAATTTATCCTTGAACATCATTTAGGAGCATATAATCCTATCAACTGAATTCTAGAGAGCATCTGTAACTCTGAGATTTATTGAGATTGTTGAGATTGAAGGAGAAAAAGTGGATATTAAATAACATGGTATAAAAGTCTCAAAATATCACCAAACATTTGATTATGAAAACAATAATTTTGCAAATATTCATTACAGGCTTTGTTACACAGCTCATCTTCTTACTTCTTACGTAACAAAAAATGTTCTAGTTTAACTAAAAGGTTTTAGGGATGCAGTTTATTAACCTGTATTATACTGGTCAGCTTGGACTACTCTTGTTGTCTCCCCAAAAATTAAATATAGGATACTAAGCAAAGCCTGAAAGCAAAAACTCTTACCTCTCTTGGTATTATAAGCACTTCCTAGCATTGCATTAAAAATAAATAAAACTGCCAGTTAAGGGAAGTTAAGGGAAAAACCTCAGCAGATGGACAATATATGACATTTCACCGACTTCACATGCTGACTACTTTGTCCCAATCCACATGCAAAAACAGATTTCTAGTCATTGGCTAGGCTACTGGATTAGAGTCCAAACATATTCAAAATAGTGCTGATGTACTTCCTTAAATGGGATGAAGGTGGCGCTGTGGGTTAAACCACAAAGCCTAGGGCTTGCTGATCAGAAGGTCGGCAGTTCGAATCCCTGCGACAGGGTGAGCTCACATTGCTCAGTCACAGCTCCTGCCAACCTAGCAGTTCGAAAGCACGTCAAAAGTGCAAGTAGATAAATAGGTACCTCTACAGCGGGAAGGTAGACGGCGTTTCTGTGTGCTGCTCTGGTTCGCCAGATGCGGCTCTGCCATGCTGGCCACATGACCTGGAAGCTGTATGCCGGCTCCCTTGGCTAGTAAAGCGAGATGAGCGCCGCAACCCCAGAGTCAGTCACGACTGGACCTAATGGTCCTTTACCTTTACCTTTACCTTTAGTACCTTAAAGGTGAGCAAATTGTAGTATTAACGTCTGTGACCACTTTGATAACGTGTTGGGCTTTATGTGAACACCCTCTTGCTCCATACTTCATCCTCTAACAGTTATCAAACATGAAAATGTCACCCATATGCATAGCTGCCAAGTCCGGGTCGTAAAGATCCGGGATCGGCAGCACGCGCATGACCGGAAGTTGCGTGACGCAACTTCCGGTGGCACTTTGCCCTTCTATGGGCACCAGAAAATGGCGGCGCCAGTGCCGGAAGTCGCTTCCGCGCATGACCGGAAACACGTAAAAGCGACTTCCGGCGCCGGCGTCGCCATTTTCTGATGCCCATAGAAGGGCAAAGTGCCACCGGAAGTCGTGTCACACAACTTCTGGTCATGCGCGGAAGCGACTTCTGGCGCCGGCGCCGCCATTTTCTGGTGCCCATAGAAGGGCAAAGCGGCACCAGAAAAATGGCCGCCGGGCAGAAGCCAATTTAAGGGACAATACCGGGATTTTTCACCAAACGGGAGACTGCCGGGAAACGGTAAGAAAAAAAGGGGTTTTCCCGGCGGATACGGGATACTTGGCAGCTATGCCCATATGTCTGGCAAGGTGTGGTACATGAAGGAATTATCAATCTTTGTACACCACAGGGTTTGATGTGAGTTAATGTGTTAGAAATGGGGTGTCAGGAGAAAGGGCAGGAGTCAGGCTCTGGGGCCTGTAGTGCTTTGCAGGACTGGGGCCTGCCTCAGCTTGTGCTGGAGAAGCAAGGAGTGGCCACTCAGGTGAGGCCACTTGATAACTCACTGCACCTGGTGGCAAGAGCTGGGAGGGATAAAAGCTCAGCATTTCCCTTCAGCTCTTTTCCACAGCAACGCGATCCCTGCCTTGTTGCATCTGGCCTCCTGTTCCTTGGACCTTCGCTTTGCTCCTCGACCCTTGGACCTTTGCCTTGCCAACACCTTGCTCCTCGACTCCCAGACCTTTGCCTCCGCCTTGTTCCTTGACCCTGCGACTGCCTGCTGCTGGACCCTCAGCCCTGCACCATCCAGACCCCGTTCCTGCTTCCACACCACCATCTTGCCCCCAATCCTGACGTCCTCCCGCCTACCAGACCATGACATGGGGCAATTGAACTTTGTTTCTATCCATGCATGATTGTTAAGGATGACGTACACACAATAAAATGATACTGAATCTGCAATACCTCATCAGATAAGTTTGCTCTTGTATCTGATGAATTCTTCAAAGGCCACTTTCAGAATTATTAGATGGTTTAGCCAGCATAGAAAATGTGAGCCTGATGGTTCATTAGATTAATAAGGTTTCAGATTTTTAAGCAGATAGCATGCAAGTATCCACTTTAAGGCAAACTTTGCGGCAAACTTCTCTCTTTTAGGAAGGAGAAATGTACAAAACTCAAATCTTGAACACAGAGAGCAGACATCCCATTTCTGGTATTAAAACTTACGAGCTACTATCTATCATCCTGCCCCAACTGGTCATGCACAACAATGCATAGCTAGAGCTGAATAGGGCCAGCCTTGACATTTATTACTGGCAAGCAATGATATTCCTGGCGATGCAGTGACCACCCGTCAAGTTACCTGGGGGAAGCAGGGATATGTTTTTTCCCCCATTTCAGAGTGATAACAGTGGGAGCACTTAGTTTGCGCTCAGTCAAATCTGATTGGCTTTGTGGTGTTGTGATGTCACCACGTTCCATACATGGCAGAGATGACAAGGGAAAGAAATAATAAAACCTTTCAAGTAAAAAAAAAGCCAATGATTCCAATGATTAGAGAAGCAATTACTACAAACAGATGTGAAAAATGGAAGACTGGGTAGGATTTGGCTTTTGAAGACCCTTTTGCCAACACCCCCTCCCCAAACGGCACTATTTTGGACAGTCAAAACTCACAGTGTAAATGCTACCTAAGCCTTATACACATTAGAGAGAGAAGCATACCCCAATATAGATTCAACTGCGCTTGACGTAACCAAGAGAGACAGGTAGAGGTCAACTAGGATGTCAAGCTCAAGCAAACTTTACTAACACTTGTCAACACAGGTGCGAGGAAACTGACATGCTCATTTATACCACATTAACATCTGTTGCCACTGTACTCAACAAAAAATAAAGACATTACAAGAAGCTGTGTGATTATATGTGACATCTTAGAAAATATTTGTCAAGTTCAGTCTTTGTCCTGTGCAGAGGATACATTTTACAGATGAGAAATGATGTACCACAGTAACTGGGAAAGTAAGGATGAAGGCAACAAAAATGAAAGATAAATTCAGACTGAAAATGGGAATCCTGCATATCTTTTGGTTGTTTCTTTCTGTGTTATCCTGCCTTTTCCCCCAAGGCATTTTGCAACAATGTAAATGGTGCCATTGACTGTTTCCAGAGTTTTTTTTACTAATCCCTTTCTCTTTCTTCCACTCACTTCTAGGCTGTTTTAGGACAACCTATTATTAGGCCACATAAAATACTTATTAGATGCCATACTTAACAGACACTTTCAATATCAATGGATGTGGTATTTAAAAACTTGTTGGGGGGAGGGGATATATATATTTTATTACAGATGGTGGAGACCTGAGGTTTAGTTGCAGGAAACGTGCATTGTAGTCAGACATAATCCATCAGAGGAAATAAAACAAAATGACACTTTCTCTTAAACAGTAAGAGACAACTGATCCAGATTTGTTGAATCACTGCAGTCTGTGAAAAAAAATTATGACACTGGGGCAAATTTCCACAGAGCTATTCCTACAACACCATGGAGCTTCCATTTAAAATAATTTCCAGCCACTGATATAACACCACTGGTTTCAAAATATCATTAAACAAATTAAGGAATTTTTTTTAAAAAATAAACAAATTAAGGGGAAAAAATCAAACATATATGTTTAACAATAGCTTTTGATGTAATGATGGACATTGCATGTTGTGTAAGTTTGTTTAGGCAATAGGCTTTATGGTATGGTGGAATAAGATTTCACACCCATTTTTTTTAAAAAATGATGTGCTTTCTATATTTCAGGAAATCAAAGTGATAGAATGAGACTTTTGTACTCTGTGAGTATCCTGCACTCCCACACTGATGCAATTTACTACCGAATTAAGCATAAGATCTGATTTATTCTACCAGCCAGATATTTCATGTTAGTCAGCTGGGTGACAGCTTGCACTGCTTTGCAATGCCATTATAGCTGTGTGAAGGCAAGCCTGTGCAATGTGCTTATGGGCTTCACCCCTGCCTTTGATATGTCCATGTAATTCCTATTTGTGAGAAGATCCAAATCCATTGTCAGTAACAGGCATAGTGTAGTCAAAGTTAGTCCAAATCTGGATTCTTCACCTGGTCAGTCACAGTGTAACCACTTTGTGTGCATGAAAACACTGTGAACACTTGACTTTGGGGGGCAGTTCACTGTGCCCTTTCATATCTTCAATCAGGAGCTAAACTGCGTTCTCCAGATGCTGGCCTCCAGCTCCCATTAGCTTCAGTCAACATGGCCAGTAGTCAGAATGAAAGGAGTTGTAGTCAAACAACCTCTGGTTAGCCACTCTTTTTTTAAATGATCATATAAACTTTCTTTGAACCTTCTCTGAGAAAGAATAATGATTCAAACCTCCATTAAGGTAACACACCAAGATGGAAATTTATGTTTGGTGGCACTCATGTTTGTTTGGGATTCAGGAAAATGTCAGCTATGCAGGTCCACAGAAACCCATGATTCTTTCACAGGTCAAACACCCCAGCCTAAGTCTTTTCTGTCGCACTGTCTGAAATGCAGTGCTTTTCTACTGAGGCAGTTTGTGTCCATTTGGGTTGCTGGGGTAATATTGGTCCCATCCTCTGCTTTCAACTGCAACTTAGCCCAGAGAACTGAAACAGGCAAACCTTTCTCCACCACTCATACCCATGCCAGGAAAAAACCTCACTTACTCATAGTGCTAGGCAGCTTTTACAGGAACTAAACCTATAAAAAGGTGGCAAGCTTACAAGGGTTTTTTAAATTTCCCCATATGACAACATAAAACAAACCTACCCTCCCTTGAAGATTCAAAGGTTAGCCAAATATACCCAGCATAGTTGGACATGCATTGCTAGAGGCTCCATGTTGGAATCAGTCTCTCTCTCTCTCTCTCTCTCTCTCTCTCTCTCTCTCTCTCTCTCTCTCTCTCTCTCTCTCTCTCATATGTGTGTGTGTCTGTGTCATAAAGGTGTATCATATTTCTACAAAATCATTTTTCATTTCTATTCCAATATCGTAGAGTTGAAAAAGGTTAAGAAAAGGTCAACCAAAGTGATCAAGGGGATGAAACAGCTTTCCTATTAGAAAGTATTAGAGCTTCTAGGGATTTTTAGAGAAAGGGGTGAGAGCAGACATAATACAAGCATATAAAATTATGCATTACATATTGAAAGTGGATAGAGAAAAGTCTTCTTTCCCTATCACAACATTATAACTCAAGGACATCTCGTGAAGCTGAAAGCTGGAAGATTCAGGACAGATAAAAGGAAGTACTTCTTCATAGTTAAACAATGGAACTCGCTCCCATAGGCGGCAATGTTGGCCAGAAGCTTGGATGGCTTTAAAACAGGATTAGAGAAATTCATGGAGGATAAGGCTATCAATGGTTGTATCTGCTCCAATATCAGTTGCTTGAAACCGCAAAAAGGGGGAGTGCTGTTGTGCTTGTGGTTGGCCACTGTCAGAACAGGATACTAGACTTGTTGGGCCACTGGACTGATCCATGAGGACTATTCTTATGTTATTATGAGGGCCTGAGCCATTGCAGACATGAACTGAGCAGGAAGAGCAAAGTGTCTCTCATGCATTGTGGATTTTGGAGAGGTATTTACTGACACTGTTTGTGGGTCCCATAGGAGACATTGATCATATTGGCATCCACAGGTTGGCAATCACCGCCTTAGAAACCCACAGAATTGTGACCCAAATGCAATAAATAAGTAAATCAAAAATTCAACACTACACTTTTGTCTTTGTGTGAATATCTGCTGCACTTTATTGCTAAACAGGAGGCTTTTCAGCCATAAATCAGAAGTACAGGGAAATCACATTTTGCAGTGTCCCACACATTGGCTACTAGAGCTCAACAGATGTGGAGGGAATCAACATGGTAGGAATGCGGGATTAAAAGGAGAAGAGAGGCAGTTATGACTCATAATCCTATAAGTCATCTGGTATAATAATCATAACTCTACAGTTCAACATAAATCAATGAAAAGAGATATGAAGTAAATAAAAGATATAATAGAACATGTACAAGAGAGGAATAAATAGAGGAATTATATTAAATTAAATAGAGAGGAATAATAAACTTGCTTGGGAGCAAGTGTCATTAGATACAGAAAGGCTTACTTCTGAGTAAACATGCATACTATTGCACAGTAAATGTCATCTTTTTCCTTAGCATTTGGAGAAATGCTGATGAAACTTAAAATACTGTATAGCAATCCCAAATGCTGCTTTTTATTCTAAAGAGTCTCTGGAGGTTTTGAATGGCTGGCCTTGAAAAGTTAAAAAAAAAATTAAAATAAGTGTGATGATTTTCTGACTATTTCCTATTTTGGAAATCTTTGACCACTGGGTTTTTAAATATGCCTATAAAAACTGCACAGCATAACCTCAAATGCCTTTTCAAGCAGACAACAGCTGTGCAGTGTCTCTATATTACTGCTTTATCTTACTCCTGGCTTTAACAAATCTTAACCAGCACTATTTAAACATATACTGATCACCCAAGCTTGACGGAGTTGTCAGAATATCGTCTTCCTCATGCGAAATGCTTTGCTACAAAAAGGAATGCACCTAATTTAAGCCTTCAGTCACATTAAAATGATTTAAATCCTGCACAGCTAATTTGTTCTTTAGAATCTGGCAGCATGAATGCTTGAATGGGCATAAGTTGAGATGCCTCCCTGTGATCTGTTAAGTTCGAAATGGATGTCCATGTTAAATTATAGAAAGGCCAAGGTGTTTTAAACCAGGCCAGCATGGGAAGATAGGAGACTATAGATTTATTTTTAAGATAAAGAGCAACCAATCAAAAAATAATGTTTTGTATGGCAACAGGAATGTTTTTCCTTCCTTTTTAAAACTTATATAAACATGCATAAGAAAATATACAGCTCGAAGCTTTTTTCTTTTTTTACTCTGAAGTATGTAAGTCCAACTGACATCAATTCCTCTAGTTTGCAAACCAAGAACTGCAAGCTTAGATTGACATGTGAAAGAAATGGCCTGGGTCTCTTTGATGCTCAGAATGTGCAATGCAACATTGACTCAACTCTTCATCATTGGCTGGGGAGAGTCCTGGAAGGTTGACAGTGAGGCTTGGGGGGCTACATTTGGCCCCTGGGTTGGAGATTCTCCATCCCTGTTGTGGTTTATTGTTGCTTTAATTATATATTTGTTTGCCACTTTGTCACTTACATTTTGAAAGTAAGACAAACATTAGTTTCAGCACAAAGCTTTTGCATGACTTAATACCTCATTTTCCGGTGTCAGCATTCCTATCTGAATCTACTGCTGCTAGGGTTGCCAGACTCAATAGAGGACTGGACTTCTGTGCCTTTAATTGCCCTGCTCTCTTTTGAGTCTGGAAACCTTAAAGAGAAACCAGCAGGCCCTTTGCTTGGAAATTAAACAAAGGGTCTGCTGGTTTCTCTTTAAGGTTTCCAGACTCAAAAGAGAGCAGGGCAATTAAAGGCACAGAAGTCCTGTCCTCTATTGAGTCTGGCAACCCTAACTGCTGCTTTAGCACAAATCATTTCCCTCTGTTAGAGCCTCTTTCCTCTTCATAGAATTATCAAACACAGGGATCATGCATTGAGCATGATGATGTCACAATACTATGCAATATTGCCAGTCCGAGTTGGCAAAGCTGATTTAAAGCCAAGTGAAGCTTCCTGAATGGATCCCAAGGCCTACTTTAAAGCAGTGATTTGTGAACAGGTAAAATGCTTTCATTCCATTAACAGCGATCCACAAAAGATTACACCACTGACAAAGATATTCAAGAACTGCTCTTATGGTTATGGGATTGCTAAAAAATAAAATAAAAGGTGAAACATTTTTCTCTTCTGTTGAGCACTTAAGGGAAAGAGACAGATTCATCCAACCCTAACAAAATGCTGCTTGGCCAGGTGGTCTGAACTTATAGAGAGCAGTCAGTTACAGTTTTAGGGTGGTATTTCTAAACAGCCCTGCCAGAAGAGTAATAAATGAAATAATAACCATTTATTTTTTATATCCTGGCCATCTGGCTGGGTTTCCCCAGCCACTCTGGGCGTCTCCCAACAGAATTAAAAGTACAATAAAACATCAATCCTTAAAAACTTCCCTAAACAGGGTTGCCTTCAGGTGTCTTCTAGAAATCAGATAGTTATTTATTTCCTCAACATCTGATGGGGGAGGGCATTCCACAGGGCAGGCGCAAGGTTTTTCGCCCCCTTGTGTGCTTCACAAAATTGACACAGGGGGAGTTTGAAAAGAGCTGGAGTGAAACAATATTCACTCATATTCATTATTTTAGTGTGGCAGCACCCGTGCTCTAAAACTCCCTGCCTTTTGATATTAGGCAGGAGCCTTCACTATACTATTTTAAATGCTTGTTGAAAACATTTCTGGTCCAGCAAGCAATATCCAGGCACATGACTTAATTACATTTGTTGTGTTTTTATTGATTTTATCTTTGTTTTTACTAACAGCTTTATGTATATTTGTTTTTAATTGGATTGTGTATTTTTAGACATGCTTCATATATAACTGAACCTGTACACCACTTGCAGATGTTTTTTGAGCAAGCAATTCATAACTTTTCTAAATAAAGAAAATAACAATTCAGCCAGGCATCAGTCTCAACAGATTTGTACTCTAAATTGTGTACGTAATCAACATTAGTGGCATCTCTTAATGATCTGGTGAAGGCCCACATCGGCAATATAAACCAATAAATTCACAGTAATCTTAGAATCTGCTTAAATTTTGAGAATACAGGGAGCAAAACTCAACTTAGTTTTCTCTGCATCTGTCATCTAAAATGCCAGAGCCCAATCACATTAGAATGCCTATCACATATGTAATTTAGGGAGCTGTTATGTTTCTGACATTTATAATGCAATCCTTTTACAATAAAATGTCATTTGAAATATTTTAATTATAGCCAGAGTAAATCACCATGCTGAGTTCCATAGTTTAGGGGAATTTTTAAAAAATAATAATAATAATAATTGCATTCGGGGAAAGTATGAGTCGCAGCAAATAAGTACATGCAGAATAACTCAAGCTGAAATACAAGATTTTCTGAGGTGAGCCAGAAAACGACATAGGTTAGAGCTTCCTCAGTCATGTGTTCTGTTGCATCTTGAAAGCCATCTCCATTCACTAAGGAGTTTAAGATATTCAATGACTTTGTATAAAGCTCAACCAGTCAGACCTCAACCAGGGCCAGTAGCAGGACGCACCAAAATGAGGTGGTTAACCTCTGCAAGCAGATACTGTGGGAGTGGGACAATAAGGTCCCACCTCACATATGGAAGCATGCTTTGAGGTCCCCTGATCGTGGGGGATATATTAAATCACTCCATGCCAATGTTGTTATTCTTGTCTATTTCTTTAGTACTAGGGGAAACACTTTTTGTCATCACACCCCTGAGAAAACTCAAAATCCCATCAGCCCCAGCTAAAATGGTCAATAGTCAGGAATTATGGGCATTGTAGCCTCTCAATATCTGGAGGGCCATAGGTTAGCTATTCCTGCATTACATTAATCAAAACACTTTAGTAGTAATGCCTCAAGTTAAATTTCCTCAGTGCTATTTTCCTAGAAAAAGAGGTGCCGGAACTCACCACAAACACCTCCCTTGTTCTCTTAGAATGCTAATGGTGGCCACCTGAGAGGTGCTGGAACTGAGTTCTGGCCAGTTTTGTCTGAAAAAGAAGCCCTGGATTTGCCAGTTAACATTTCAACATCTCAGAAATAGATCCCCTCCACCTCATCCCCATTTTTCAGTTGAGTGCAAAACATAGAGGTGTTTGGATAGCCCCACTGGTGCAACTAGTGAGTTGAGTGAACTAGTTTTGAGTGAACAAAACCACACTGTTGTGTCATAAGTCACACATTCAGGGCTGCATTTTCAAGTAAGGCATGCTTCTTAATTTAATAAATCCACATAGGCACACATGCACTTGAATTTACCCCCTGTGGGTGAAAATGTTAATCAATTTATTCCTTAATCAAATATTAAAAGTGAGAGTTTTTAATTGCAGCTGTCCCCTGTGTGTGGCTGTTCAGTGCTGATAATATTATGTTGTAAGCAAACAGTATACATTTCTTGACTTGGGCAATAGGTTAATAAGTTTCCCCATATTCTTCCAGTATTATTTCTGACACAGTCCTAAAAGTTGTTGCACTCTAGCAATAGATCTTTGGATGAAGTGTATAGCTGCCCTGAACTAGCTAAAAGGTGATCCATGACACCAGGCTGTTAATCAGAATAAACTTTAGAAATTCACACTATTGGAAAACTAATCAGTTAAGCAACTGCTTAATTAAAAGAAAAAAAGTTAATCAACTGAAAAGTGATCAATCAGTCCATATTTTTTTTCTCTTCATTGATTCCTCCCCCTCTAAATCCATATTTTCTTCATCTTTTTTTATTGCGGGACATGAAGATTTGTAGTTTCCCCAGTCTTCTCACCTGAGTGCAACTATTTCCCAGATGAAGAGCAAAATCTGTGCCACCATCAATGTTTGGTATTGGCATTGGGTATTACTCCTCCATAGTTACTATATCTCAGAATAGCGGAGGAAATAAAATTATATCAATACATTAAACAAAAAGGGAAAGTGTGGGAAACAATTGTCCATCAATTTACACATGCCTTAACAAGGAGGAGGAGCTACCATTGTGTTTGTATAACTAAAAACACACATTGATTATGGATTGATGGGTGTGTGTCATCATCTTTGAAGAGACATTCACTCCGTTGTAAGGGAGAAATTCTGCTTTTGATAGCTTCTGCCACCCACAGTTATTGTAAGTGTTTCTAACAATCACAACTTATTTGAAACATCTGCTTCCAGATTAAACAAGGTACCTTTTTTTCCCCAGGGCAAGCCTATGCATGTTGATCTGTAAGTAAGCCCATTGCAAATGTGTGTGTGTGTACATATTCCAGACGTTTTTGGAATATAGTTGCCATCAGCACCCTCAGTCAGCATGGTCAGGGATGATGGGAGTTATTGGTGAACATCATGTTGGTTCCCCTGTTGTATATGATTGCAGTTCTAATGAATCGTTTTAAAAATCTGTTGACTAAACAGATTGACTAAACGCTGCAGCCCTAGAGAATCCTAGTGTGACAGCAATAGTGTGTGTGTGTGTGCTTAATGTGAGGAAAATAAGTTCAGGCCTACATTTTGAAATAATTCATCCCACACATTTCTGATGCCAGTGGTACTAGAGCCAAATAACACAAGCTCCAAGTGATTGCAATGAGATGAAATATTATCGCTCCTTCTTCTTAGCACAACTGTTTGACAGAAAAGTGAATTTGCAATTGGTACCATTTACTGTATTCATTATAATTTGTCATGAGTTTGAGGTATAACTTTTTCTGCCTCATCTGTTCTCTGAAAGGTAAAATAAATGGTACTGCTTTGACCTTTTTTAGTATTCTGTAATTTGATTCGCTTGCCATTCCCATCCTCCCCTGTTTACAGTCTCCACAACTTGTGTCTGGAATGGACCGTCACTCAAAGCAGAATACTGAAAAGGTCATTGAAGTATCATTTCCTGCAGAGTTTCCTCTGAACTCATGGAGTATTTAAGTCTGTAATTTTGATTTTGGTGACAGATTGCCATGAAATCAGGGGCAGGGGTAGGAAGTCATGATCTGTTCCCTTTTGTGACAACAGTTGTGATAGAAGAGTAAAAAGGTGTAACTGCTACAGTGCTCATAGCAATCACTCATAGTTTCAGTTATTTATTCTTTTGTTGAAGTTCCTGGCTTGGATTAAAGTCAAGAAATCCTATTTTGTTACCCTCATCTTTGGTTTCCTAAAATAGTAATTGGAAATCTGGTGGTATTTTATATTTTATGGTTCAAACAGCAACCTGCACAACTCCTTACTTGCAAAAAGGAATGTAGCTCTCCTAATTTATGTGTTGGGATGCGGGTGGCGCTGTGGATTAAACCACAGAGCCTAGGGCTTGCTGATCAGAAGGTCGGCAGTTCAAATCCCCGCGACGGGGTGAGCTCCCGTTGTTCGGTCCCTGCTCCTGCCCACCTAGCAGTTCGAAAGCACGTCAAAGTGTAAGTAGATAAATAGGGACCGCTACAGTGGAAGGATAAACAGTGTTTCCGTGTGCTGCTCTGGTTCGCCAGAAGCAGCTTTGTCATGCTGGCCACATGACCTGGAAGCTAAACGCCAGCTGCCTCGGCCAATAATGCGAGATGAGCACCGCAACCCAAGAGTCGGTCACGACTGGACCTAATGGTCAGGGGTCCCTTTACCTTTCATTTATGTGTTAGGTTAATATTCATATGCAGAGTTGTATTTACCGCTATTGTATAAGCATATCTCTGATGACTCTCTGTGCTTTTGGGTTGAGAAAATAAATAAATAAAAACAATTATTATTATTATTAAAAATGGCAATTGAAATCTAGATGAGGAACAGGAATATAAAATGAGCAATACTAACAGAAGAAACAGGGTTTTATAATTAGGAATCTTTAAGATGCAGTTCTAAACCCACTTAGTAGAGTGTTAATTTGAATTTAGTGGGGCTTACCTCAGAGTAAACATGGGTAGGATGGTGCTACATAGCCACAATTCCTTGTCCACAACAACTGAATGAGAAAATGAGGTGTTTCTTTCGCCTTTCTTTTTTGAATATTTTATTAGTTGAATATAAAAACAACATATAATCAAATACAAGCAATAAAATACCCCCCCCAAAACAGCCCCAACTACGTCCAGGTAATTTTGTCCAGATGGGCGGAGTATAAATAAATAAATTATTATTGTTGTTGTTTTCATTGTTGTTGTTGTTGTTGTTATATTACATTAGTAATATATTACATAAGTAATATAATCAAATAAAAATTATTTGTACAGTTGCTGGTTTAAAAAATATGATTCCACATGCTCCCATGTGTCTTAGGTGGTATAAATGCATGTTCTTTCTTTGATGCATATGTAATAAAGGAGGACCACGTTATGTAAAAGTTATGTAGTTCCTCACGTTGTTTTCTTTCACGTACCCTTTCTGTTAACTTTTCCATCAAAATGAATTCCCAGACATAAGCATACCAGACTTCATATAGGTTCACGTTTAATGTCCTCCAGTGTCTAGCAACAGCAAGACTGTGCTGCAGTTATAAGATGCACAATTAAGTTTGTCCCCTTTCAAAACAAGCAGGAGTCTTGTTATTTGTTCTCATGTTCAGATATCTTTTTCTTCTTGCAAATCTAACATAGTGCAGAGTCACAGGATGAAAGAGGGTATATTCATTGCTGTCTTGAAAAGTCTGAGAAAACAACAGCAACAGCAGGTGACATGGACTGTGATGTTACCCTTCACACGTAAATAAAGTGAGAAGCTTTGGTATTCTAGGTACTATGCCTGGGATTTGCTTAAAAGCTGAATGTAGCTTCCCATTTGTCAGCATTGTTCCATGGACGATTAGGTCTAAAATCCAAAAGCGGAACCGGGTTTTACTAATTACTAATTCTTGATTTTAAAAATCCTTCTCGGTTTCATATGTGAGAAGATCTGTCACTTTCCTATGGCACTTCAGTTGCAGTGATCAAGGATTCTCAGTCTATGTTATTCTTGGCAGGAAATGGCCCCTAGCAGTACAATTTTGGTAGGCATTCTTTTTTTAAGAGCAAAAATCTTTTGAAACATTCTTCTGTTCAAAACAGACTGCAGATGCTGACCTTCAGGGTTATGCTATGGAGTCCATCTATTAGAGTAGGCTTTTTCTCTCTGAAGATGGGTTGTTCTGCCTTGTGTGACAGGACAATGGGTAAAGGACTTCAAACCAAATTGTTCTTCTATCTGATGTTTAAGCACTGAAAAGTAAGGTCTGGGGGATAGAAGTTGGGTTGCTTTGGACTGCTGGTATCTGTAAGTTCTCTAGTCTTGTGGTTCACAATGTATATTGAGGTGCTCAAATTGTTGCGTATATCTCTAACTAACCTACTTCTCAAAATGAAACACTGGACAGTAGTAAGTGCACAAATATGATATCAAATTTTGTGAGCCTGCTTCTACAAATGATATACAGTATAAAATGGATTTTGTGGCGATAACAACAGACTCTGAGATCAGTTATGAATAACACTGGAGCTCTGCCCGAGATAAGGCTAATTGAACACTGAAATTCATTATCAGTAATTCTGAGTTGGTTCATACACAGGCTTACTATATGGATAAAGGGATAAGCTTTCTTGGATACCAGTGTCCAGATAATATATCTGCACAAATGAAAGCATAGTTTCAAATGTTTGGGGATGTTTTCTGAGGAACAGTTGAAGGAGCTTGGTATATCTAGCCTGGAAGAGAGGAGACTGAGAGGAGGAGACATGACAACCGTCTTCAAATATTTAAAGGGCTGTCACATGGAAGATGGAGCAAGCTTGGTTTCATTTTTTTTATAATAATTTTTATTGATTTTACAAACAAAACTAAACAAACTACACAAACATACAATATAACACTGTCCCTTCGTTTTCCCTCCACCCACTGGTTCACCTCTGCCACCAGTGAAACCCGTGTGCTTTGAGAATCAAAGGGGGCCATTGTAAGTTGGGTTTAGCCTCCCCCCTCCCTCCTCCCCCCTCTTCCCCCCCCCTGCCACTGAAGGGACAGGGGTGGAGGAGTTCTGAGGATTGGTTTCCCCCAGCTCATTCATAAGTATACATTAACAAATACAAACATAATAGGGGAGAGTTTTCACTCCCCAATTTCTTATTACCTTAACCTTATACTTGTGACTTCCTCGATAGTCTTCCTCCTGGTTTTCCTTAAACAAAATCTAAAATTTATGGCGGGTTTTCTATTTCAGTTTAAAATCCTTTTCTTATAATATTAACTCAACCCTCCTCCTTTTCCATGCTGCCCTCCCACAGACCCCCTCCTGCCACAAGAGGAACCCGTGGGGCACAGCATTTCCAAGGTTCCATTATATCCCCTCCTCACCCCTCTGAGCACCCCCTGCCACTGAGTATCTCAGAGTAAGGAAAGGAGAGTAGACAGCTTTCTGCCTAAACCTAACTTAAATTACAAAAATTTACATTCACTTAAATTCTTTCCTAAGCTGCTCTTATAATTCCCTCCAGAAAGCACAACTTTTTCCATTCATTTTTAGACTCCATCTCCTCTCCCTAAGTCTTTTCCCCCCAATTGGATCAGCATTTCCGTTAACAAGCCAAAATTTCAAAAACCGTCTCTCAGAAACTAAAAACAGAATCTTTTAATTAAAATATTCACCCCACACCCATTCTTTCCCATGTCCATCTCCAGGCCCTTGTCCCCCCCTGCCCCTGTCTCTTCCATTCCTCCCTAACATCATCCCACATTTCACCCCCTCCAGGATCTTCAAGTTCATCAATCCTCAAATTCCTTTGCTTCTCATTTTCTTGCTCTGCTTGATTTTCTTCCTTTTGAGGTCCATGCTTTGCTTCATCCCAAACATATTTTTTAAAGTCCAAGTCCTCTTTAAAATTTTCATCTAATTGTTCCTCCTGACATCCAGATTCAGTCTCCACAGTCTCCAAAATCAAATTTTCCTCTAGATCCTGGGCTTGGACTTCATCCTCATCTGCTAGTAAATTGGGATGCTGCCGTTCCTTGTAGATATCCTCCCATGTTTGTAGATAGTTTAGCACAGCCTCCTGGAAGGCACGAGAGTACTTTGTTTTCATATTTCTCCTGACCGCAGACAAACAGGAGGTGGCGGACAAAGAGGTGCTGGAAAATTCCTTTCTCAGACGGTCGACTCCATTTTGGCTGATCTTTTCCTTTGTCTTTTAACTCAATCACAACTCCATTCTTAAATCCAATATTAAATAATTCTACCACATTTTCATCCAATTTTTCCAATTATAACAATACAATCAGTCCACCCGGTCTTTTGACAGCTTGACAGATTTTTGACAGCTGTCAAAGCGCTCTCCCCCTTAATGATGCTGTACCTCAAGGGGAGCCGGACTCGGGAGTTGAGAGGGTTCAAAAAGGTCTTTCTTTCTCTCGGGTCCACAGTCTCAGATGTCTTTTGTCGTTCAGCTTAAGGTTATTTAAAGCGCCTCCCAATTTTCCATTAGGAAGAGACCGACTTCCGTTTCTTTAGAGTCTCTCCTATTTTTCCAATTAACGAATTTAAAGTCCGTGATCGCAATTCCACTTACTTTTTTTGGAAGTTCAAATTTATTCGGAAGAATCTGCCGCTTGCCGGGTCGGGACTCGGAGCTTCACTTCTCGGAGGTAAGATAAAGCCCAAAATGGCTCCCGCGGTTCCACCCTGCCGGCTCTCGATCGCTCTATTGAGCTCTCGGGCAGCGGGGGATCCGCAAAAAACGGAGCAACCGCTGGGCGCGTGAGTCACCGGGACTCTCTACCCGGTGTTTTTACGGGGAATCCGCTCGCTCTGCGGACCTCCCCCCCCCTCCGCGAAGCCAGGGACATCGGCGCGCGAGGTCCCTGCGTCCTTCTCTCCGCCGCGACAGACCAGAAGTCCTCAATTTTGAAATACTTTGACAGTAAGAGCTGTTTGAGAGTGAAACAGACTCTCTCAGGAGGTAGTGGACTCTCCTTCCTTGGGGGTCTTTAAGTAGAGGTTGGATGGCCATCTGTCATGGATGCTTTAGTTGAGATTCCTGCATTGCAGGGGGTTGGACTAGATGACTCTCAAGGTCCCTTCCAACTCTACAATTCTAATGATTCTATGAATCTATGACAGAAGAGCTCCTTCGATTTATGGAACGGACTGAGATCCTGTGGAGCCTTCCACTGGAAGAAGATGGTTTCTGCATATTCCCTCTTCCTCCTTGCAACCTCCAGAGCCATCTCCTGTGCTGTTCCAGAGGTTTCCCTGACTCTCCTAAGCAGCTTTACAAGGGTGCAGGAGGAAGAAAGAAAATAATGAAATCACTCCCCCCCCCCCCTTGCTCCAGTGGAAGCATCCTGTGAGTAGACCTCCACTCATGGGAACTCTGATTGCAAAGCATTTTGATGGGAAGTACATTCTGCTTTCTATTTCAGGGTCATACCTGGGCAGAAAAAAACTTGCCAGGTAAGGCTGTCAGGCGTGGGCCAGCAGCTGGCTTGATAACAACACACAAGACATAATTAACTGGTAGATTTATTGTAAGCAGCAATTACAGTGGTACCTCTGGTTACGAACTTAATTTGTTCCGGTGGTCCGTTCTTAAGCTGAAACCGTTCTTATCCTGAGGTGTTCTTTTATTAATGGGGCCTCCCGCTGCGCGCGCGTCTCAAGCACATGATTTTCGTTCACATCCTGTGGCAAAGTTCACAACCAGGAGCAGCTACTTCCGGGTTAGCAGAGCTCGTAACCTGAAGCGTTCAACCAGAAGTGTTCGCAACTCAGACCGCTCTATTGGAGCGTCCATTCATCACAGTCAAGTTATCCTTCTGAAGAGTCCTTCTGGTTTCTGCAGAATATCCTGAACTTCTGACCCTTATGTTTTGGGGTTTGTTTTCTTTCTAGGACTTTCCCTATTCGCCTAGTTTCGGGAGTAATGGTGTTAGTTGCCTCCTCTTCCTGTGAGGAACTGCTCACTCTCCTTTGTGCTTCTTGCGAGAGCTGGCTGCTCTCCAGCCCACTCTGCCGAAGCAGATAAGCAGCATTCCTGCTAGCTCCCGAAAGATGAGAGGTTGACAACCCTCCTGTTTCAACTGTCTGAGAAGTATGCAAGCCTCTCTACTTTCCCTGCGTCTGCCTGCTTTCTATTCCAGGCACTACTTCGTGGCTTTGGGCTGGCATGTTCACAACAAAGGCAGGTGGGTTGCTGTTGCTTATTGGGAAGGGTTAAGATAGCAGGCAAGTGGCAGCCAATCTGGCGCTCCTGCTAGTGTGCTTGCACCACGCTGACCTCTGCCCTGCCTCACTCCTTCCTCTCTAGTAAGCAACAGTGACTCACCTGCTACAAGGAAATGGATTTTGGTTCAGCAGCTCACCAATGGACTGATGGGAAATCACCAGGCGTTCGTCCTTGTGTGTTTTTAAGGAACTTCTAGAAAGGCATTTGTCTTGGCTGATTTCAATGTGATGTAGCCAGTCTCAGGGATGGCCTAAGCAATACTTCCATCTACGGCTCTATAAATCAGCCAACCTGCAGCACAAAATAGTCAATATAATTTTAGCTCCACTGGAGTTAACATAATGAAGAGACTTTTGGACTATGGATTTGGGGGGCAGAAGGACGAGCAGTGTGCTTTTCCTTGCATTTTCTCATTGCTAGGCATTTCTCATTATTATGCTTTTCTTCACGCTTCTAAAAGTCATACAGTTTTTGTTTTGGCTATGAAGTTGTAACATTATTATTGAAATACGGAATCAAAAAGGTCTTATTCCTTCCACATTCCCTACCCACTCAGCAGTGGATAGCCTGAGAGCACAGTCCTATATATGTCTACTCAGTAAGCCCCACTGAATTCATTGGACTTTATTCTCAGAAAACTGGGCATAAGATTGTTGCAGCTCTGGACCTGTAGCTCAGCAGTGGACACAACTGAACTATCCTGGTCAACAGACCTTAATTTTAGCTTTCCATCTGAGACTGCTTAAAACTGCTTAAGGAAAAATAATTATGAATAGGGATAGCTATGTGTATTGAAAGAAAGCATTTCTTAGCCATAGCCTGCAGTTTTATTAAGTGCATCCCTGTTGACATACAGGCTTGATCTGAATTATTCCCACAACTTATTTGGGCAGCAGTCATATACCCACTGGCCTGAACTTTTGTGAAGCTCACTTCTGAGCAGACATGAGCACTTCTGAGCAGGCATTGTTTAGTGAGACGTGATTCCTACTGATTTCAGTAAGACTTACTTTTAAGAAAGCACATTAAATGACTTAAAAGACAGCTAAGTCATTCTTTTTCCCAAATCAGATACAAGCTGGTTTGGAAGGAAGACACCTCAAAATGTAGTATTTCATTAAAAATGACAGGATAGATGTGGATTATGGTTGACCTTGTGTATACACAGATTCCCAAACCAGTGTGTGTGTGTGTGTGTGGGGGGGTGTAGAATGAATGAGAGTATGTACACAGCCTAAGATTTATGCCAGTTTGAATGTGAATGAATCTAGAACCTTCTTTTTATTTTTAAACCTTATGTCAGAGATTCACAGTGTTTGCTTGCAAGTCCCATGTAGCAAAGAAGAAGGGGAGGGGAAACCTAAAATTTATTTTATTTTTTCCCCTAGGGTGAATGTTAGTTTTATATTGTCATTCATCATGGGAGTGATGTGTTGAAATAAGGCCATATTTCATTTTGTTCTATCAGTGCAGTTGTAATGGGAACATCTTTGACTCAATTCCCCATTTTAATGGAATTGTGGTTACCCTCTATCTTGAGGTTTCAAAACTCACTTCATGCTCACAATAACTCTCAGACTTGATGATGCTAGCTACTTTTTATTACGCTATTCAGTATAAAATATTACGACAAAAGCTAGGCTATTAATATTGCACATATCACCTACAGCCTAGGTAATTTTGGCACCAAAGCTCTTTTTCATCTTTGCGCATTTCCAGTGCTCAAAGGCTGAAACACCAAGGAGAATAAATAGCTACTTTAAAAGTATACAGAAAAGTACACGGATGGGAGGCAAGCAGTATCAGTATATTACAGGAGAAAATATCTGACAAGATTACAATGCAGATGCAATTTAAAATGCATTGCAAAACATAGCTTGAAGAGAATGGGCCCACCCTACTTTGCTTAGTGTTTACTGTAAGCTTTTGCCCTATTATGATTTATTATTATATTTATTTATATTCCACCATTTTCTCAAACTGTGACTCAAGGCAGCTTACAAAAAAAATGAAAAAAAGAACACAGATAAAATACAGAAAGTGAAAAACACGTAAAATATAGTATCTAAAATGTAATTAAACTATAATATGATTTTTAAAATATATAAAAACAAATGAATTAAAATACAGATAGTGCTGTGCTGCTTTTACTACCAAACACTACTTGCTTAAAAACAGTCAGTTCCCCAAAGCCTGCTGGAATCAAACTGTCTTCACCTGCCAGCAGAAGGACAACAAGGAAAGAGCGAATTTAACTTCTCTAGGAAGCGAGTTCCTAAGTCTGGGAGCAGCCACCGGGTAGGGCCTCTCCCATGTCCCCACCAATCATATCTGTGAGGGTGGTGGGACTGAGAGCATAGTTGCCTAATGATTCTTATGTTAAATATTCAGGATAAACTTTCTTGGAAAAAATGAACTATTTTCTTCTATGGAATTAACAATAGGAGATTGCCATGAATCCGCCCACATACTTTTTTTTTTTTTAAGTGGCTGTGTGGGTCAACTGCCACCACACACCCACTTGTTCATGGAATGCAGTGTGTGTACATATGTACAGATATAGAGCTCCTCCAGATGAGGACTAATTAGTGATGGATAGTGGCTAGAACACACAACCTGGCAACCCCAATTTGTGCATCCTCTCAGTGCGTGGAGGGGTTGGTGTAAATTCCTTCCTGCCACTAATTAGAGGTAAACCCCTAAAATTGAGTTCAGAACTGCACATTTCAGAAAGCATTGGGTTTCCAACAAAATAATAATAATAATGGGTTGGATCCTGAGTTTGGGCATGTGGAATTCCACTTCTGGACACGCCCACCAAAGGAAAGGGGATTGATTTTTGCTGATTCCTCTTTCCATCTGCAGTCCTCTGTAGCCCTCAGCTACGTAGACTAACTGCTTTTCTTGCAGAAGGTACCCGGTTCAATCCCCAGGATCTCTACGTTGTTGTTGTTGTTTAGTCATTTAGTCGTGTCCGACTCTTCATGACCCCATGGACCAGAGCACGCCAGGCACTCCTGTCTTCCTCTGCCTCCTGCAGTTTGGTCAAACTCATGTTGGTAGCTTCGAGAACACTGTCCAACCATCTCATCCTCTGTCGTCCCCTTCTCCTTGTGCCCTCCATCTTTCCCAGCATCAGGGTCTTTTCCAGGGAGTCTTCTCTTCTCATGAGTTGGAGCCTCAGCTTCAGGATCTGTCCTTCCAGTGAGCACTCAGGGCTGATTTCCTTCAGAATGGATAGGTTTGATCTTCTTGCAGTCCATGGGACTCTCAAGAGTCTCCTCCAGCACCATAATTCAAAAGCATCAATTCTTCGGCGATCAGCCTTCTTTATGGTCCAGCTCTCACTTCCATACATCACTACTGGGAAAACCAAGTACTTCAATCCCCAGGATCTCTAGGTACGGCTGGGAAATCTGCCATGTCTGAAACCGTGGAGAGCGGCTAACAATCAGTGTAGAAAATACAGAGCTGGGTAGACCAGGGATCCCCAAACTGCAGCCCTCCAAATGTTTTGGCCTACAACTCCCATGATCCCTAGCTAACAGGACCCGTGGTCGGGGAAGATGGGAATTGTAGTCTAAAACATCTCGAGGGCTGAAGTTTGGGGTTGCTTGTGGGTAGACCAATGCCTCAGTATAAGGCAGTTTCTGTTACTACTATGTTCCTAACTCCTTCCAGATGAGTTACATTTTGACAACAGAATTTATTCTCTAGGCCTTGGGCTCCACCTCTATGCTCAATCCTCTAGCCTTATTTAGCAGAATTGCTTGTCCCTTTGCTTTCCCCACATTTTAAACAAGCAAAAGATAAACCAGCTCACGAAATCAAGTTTAGCACTTCACTAGTTGATTGTTTTTATGCTAGGTCATTTGCTCAATTACTTGCTTCAGTAGTATAGTGCAATTATAATTTGCTAGAAATTATACTTTCCTAATCCTCCAGCCAGCACAGCAAAATTCAACAAAGCAATTGAAACATTGTTCTGAGGGGTATTCTCAGAGGCTTTACTTACTGACTAGTTCTTCATTTGGTTCAGTGCACTATAAGAAGAGGCAATCCCGGGCACATTACTGTGGCCAGAAGCGACTTTGATTCATTTGGGTTTACACATGCATAGCTATGCGCAGGGTTTCGGCCAAAGACACTTTCATGGCCTTGAGGTCTTTGTAGGTTGCTCTCATGTGTGAGCAGAACTTTTGATCTCTGGCAGCTGCATCTCTCTCTCTCCCTCTCACACAAACCCTTTAGCTAGTATGTTTCCCCCTTAGCAATTGTCATTGGGTCAAATCCAAGACTTTATTTTAGGAAGAAATGGAGCTTTCAGTACCAGCTCCTGATCTGCTACCGAAATGCTCTAATCTCCACACGGCTTACCATTTTGCCATTGTAACTTTTGAAAAGTTTATAGAGATCAATCAGGGTGTAGGAGAATAGAAGCTGCACAAGTGAGCAGTGCTGTAAGTTAATACAAAGTGTGGAGGATTCAGCTAAAAGAGACAAAAATCAAATATCGTGCGGCATGATGGAAAGAACTTGCTATGTTCAGTGTAGATAAAGAAGGTGTCATATTCAGGGCTGCTTATTAACAGAACAGCCTTTGACTGTGGTGAGTAAAAAAGGGACTACTAGTAGCAAACTGATCAAGTAGAATTTTAGGATGTCTACTAACGTCTACTCTTTTTCTGTATTAATATATTTGTATGAGGCCTTCCAGATTGGGTCACAACTGCTTAGAGGGTCCATCTGTACCTCCCTCAGATGGGGCACATGGGGAAGGGACTCAGATGATGAATGAAGCATCCAGCTTGGGTCATGTGGGGAGAGGCAGTCTTGAGGTGGCCTTGTGTTTTTATCCAACTCTGATTCCCGTGTGTTCATCTGAGATTCTGAACAGAGCCTATGCATATATAAGCTATACATGTATCATGCAGGGTGTATAGATGGCACATAGGTTTTTCAAGAACATCCTGCCAGTTCTCCATAGGGCATTTTCAGTGATGGTCCCACATCTCTGGAATTTTAAGAAATCCTTAATAACTCCTGGTAGGTTCCCTCACTTCCTAGTTTTAAGTGTGCCCTTGACACCTTTCTCTTAGATTTCCTTTTATTTTGATGGTGTTTTCAGTAATTTGTTATGCAGCGTTATTGTAATTTGTTATTGCTATTGTTATGTCCCGCAGAGGACCCTAAGGTCCATGAATAATAATAGCTTAAAGGTCCCAGGCCCTAAGGAAGCCAGACTATCCTCCACCAGGACCAGGGCCTTTTCAGTGATGGCTCCAACTTGGTGGAATGCTCTGTCCCACAAGACTAGTGCCCTGCAGAACTTGATCTCCTTCCACAGGGCCTGTAAGACAGAGCTATTCTGCCTGGCCTTCAATTTGAATTAGCCTGATCCTCTATTCCTTCTTCCCTTTCCTCTTCTATGAAGAAACCCTTTCTGGGACCCCACATTTAAATTCTTCCCTGGTCTCCTTGCTGGCCCCAGTGGGACCAACTTGCCCAGTTAGCCCTGGTGATCATTTTATGTCTACTGACTGGATTTTTTCCCCTCCCCCCTAAAATGACCCATGAATTTTGGAATTTTATTGATATTGATGCTGCATTTTATGCTGTATTATGCTGTTTTTAAGTCACATTTTAATCAATATTTTGTATTTGCTGTTAGCTGCCATGAGCCCGGTTTTAAAACCGGGAAGGGCAGGGTATAAATAAAAGTTGTTGTTGTTGTTGTTGTTGTTGTTGTTGTTGTCATTTGATCATTTTTATTGTATGCTGCCCTGGGAGGGCTTTTTTCCTTGGAGGGAGGGAGGGACATGCCTCATTTTAAATCAATCAATCAATCAATCAATCAATCTGGGGAAGGGTGAGAAGCACCAGAGGGAGTTAAGTCCATAGTCACCCTATTTGGTAGCCAATAGATGGATAACAGATGTAGATATAGAAAACTCTCTTTTGCTTTCTACACTATGTTAAAAACATTATCGAGTTATACATTTCAGGCCCCAAAGCGCTTTTAGTGTCACTTGTGAAAACAGCCTAAAAATCAAGGACTAAATCAGAAAATCAATAGCTCACTCCTTTTAACACTCATATCCCAAGGTACTGTAGAGATAGACGTGTTAATGAATATACTTTTGCCCACCAATGAACTCATTTATTGTATTAAAGACAAATGAATGACAGGCACTGTGGACGGTAGCAAAAAAGTTAAAGAGCCTGTTTTATTTAAACTCACTCCTCTGTTCAAAGATAAAATAGTGTAGTATTGCAGCTCCTTTATCCATCTATCCATTGGGGACATCAAGAATGGGCAGAATTTTGTCCGCCAGGACTATGCCTCCAATTAATCAAGGTTTGGCACTTGTGATTTTACTTAATCCCGTTTTGCTACATTATTGATTTTTCTTCCCCGGGCTTGGGAGCGTGTAGTTCTCAAAACATGTATTTCATGTCAGCGGTTGTCTTTTTAATTGGTCAAGTGAAGCGAGACCTTACATTCAGCTCAGTGATCACCCTGTTTGTAATTCAATAACTTTTAAAAACTTCATCCAGTCAGTTCTTATAGCTCAAGAAACACCATAGGTTTCCATGAAAGGGGGTGGGGGGTCTATCCTTGTGATTGAAAAGGTGTAAATATGTTCTTAGGAAGCTACCTTATACTAAGTCAAATACTAGCCCAGTACTGTATACACTAACCGTAAGGAGTCAGCCCTGCATTGAGATGCTGAGGATTGAACCTGGACCTGTTTTCATTCAAAGCAGTTGCTTTACCACTGAGCTATGGCCATTTCCCTTAGTAGAACTGTTCTTGTTCTCAAAGAGTGAGAAAGGCTGGGGAGACCCAGCCAATACTAAGAAAAGATGTAAGACCCATTCCAAGCCAGTCTTATGAATGACCTTTGAATGCGCTAGGGCATAATACATTTACCTTATTTTATCAGTGGTATAACATAGGCAGTTGTTGTCAGAATTGACCTTTTATGCCACAAAGCTACCTGGTCTGGTCTCCCATAAGTTTTCCTATTTTATTTCAGAGATTGCTTTCTATCCTTTCCCCCTTTCCTCCCCCTTCCACCATCTGTGCGATTCCACCCTAGGGTGGCTTATTTGAAGTGAGGGGAGAAAACGTGGCATTTGTACATAGCTTGTGTTCATTCCTGATTTCATTCCACAAAATGGAATGAATAAACTTTCCCCTTAGGGCAATTCTGCTTTGGGATCCCTTAGGGCAACTCTTGATGGTACCAAACTAGAAGCACAGAATGGTGCCTGGAAAAGTCAATGAACAAAGCATACCCCACAGCCTTGCTTTCAGATCCTGAGTTGTGCAGTCTTCATGGCTGGTACTTACCCTTCAGCCGACGCCCTTTCGTGTTGCTACATTTAAATACATTTGCTGTGAGTCCTGGCTTATACTTATGTACTGATAGCATACCAGTGGCACGTCTCATTGGGCATCAGTCCCTGGCATGCTAGTATTACATCCAAATCAATCACTGCTTGTGGTTAGCAGAATCAAGTTGGATGGCGTTTCACCCATGAGCCACATTCTGCATACACTAGATACTTAGAGATATGCCTTGCTCTCCAGTTGGAGCTAGGATTATGCTGCCCAGAGTTTGATCAGAGCAGCGACAGTGAGAGACTGAGTACAAGGGAAGGGGGGTCAAGAATAATCCAGCAACTATTGCTCTGTGAAAATACCCGATCGGTCACAAAGCATACTGTGTGATGCTGGGTGAATCACTAGCTCTCAGGGTAACCTTCCTCACAGGACTGTTGTGACCACGGAAAGGGTCGACACCTGAGCTCTTTGACAAGAAAATACATAAACAAATAAAAGGATGTTTTGTCGGGACTGGAATACTTGACTTGCTCTTTGGTAGTTATGCTACTCAGCTGCAGATACTAAAAGCCAAGGGGTGAGGTGCATTTTTTCAAGAGTAGAGGAGAAAAAGTGGCCCTCTCTTTGATTCTGTAGGAGTTGCAAGTGCAAGCAATGTTTGTTTTATACAATTTCTAGGAACCAAGCTTTGGCCAGAACTCCCGCCATCCCTAACTAGCACAACTGATGACAGCACTTGGCATCTGAAAACATCTGGAGGACATAGTCAGAGGCAGATTGGGGGGAGCATGCCTGGTTTGGTTGCACTGGGAGTGGAACCCCATGTAGAATGGAAGGAGAGGCAAGGTGGTGGTGGTGCCGATTTTTGGTGTCTCACAGAGCACTGCTGAAATTTGAGACCTCAAGGTCCATCATTGACACCATGCTAAGGGAAACTGTTTTAAAAGCTTAGGGACTGTTGTAAAGCTCACAGTGACAGATTTACTAATAAGAAAAGAATCAGGTACCATATCACACTCTTTCATGGAACTATGAGATGTGTTCCAGAGGGAGCACAGCAACCCTGAAGATGTCTGATGTGAGGATTTATTTATTGGCACTAGTTGCTGGTGAAATTATATTTGCTAACTTGCTCCTGATAATTTTCATACATACAATTTGTGCCGCAAAGCAGGCCCTCTATGCATACACATTAGCAATACCTTGGACAATAATTTAGATGCCAAGTGACTATCATTCTATGATCTTCCTGTAGCAATAGCAATTAAAGGAAGCGTGCAGGTCAGTGGAAATTGGAGATCGAAAATATTCTCAAACAATCATTTCCCCAAGTATCTTTACTATAGCTGGCAATAGAGGAAGTATTTCTTTTTGCTTTTATAAAGCAATTTTTTAAAAAAATAATAATTAAGGAACTTATATCACATATATTAAAAACGTATGGAACATCCAGTAGTAGTCAGGGTTGAGCTGAAGGATATGGGGCTCTATAAGTGCTTTATGCATTGTCTGACCTATAAACTACAGAGTTACAAGAAGCACATGTGCAGAATGAAGATTCAGAGGTAGTTGAAGGTGTTGCCTCAAGGTTGGCATTTCCTATGCACAAATTAGGAATTTTCAAGAATCACATTAGTCATTTATGATCTCTGCCTTTCCCTTGTTACAAATGTGAGCTCCAGCAATTATAACACTGCTGTTTCCCATTTCAGTGACTGGAAACTGAGACTGGGCTGCTGTGGGTTGCAATGTTGTGCACATTACAGGGTCGACACCTTTATTTTCCTTTCACTACTGATCTCTTGTTGTTGTTGTTGTTTAGTCGTTTAGTCGTGTCCGACTCTTCGTGACCCCATGGACCATAGCACGCCAGGCACTCCTGTCTTGCACTGCCTCCCGCAGTTTGGTCAAACTCATGTTCGTAGCTTCGAGAACACTGTCCAACCATCTCGTCCTCTGTCGTCCCCTTCTCCTAGTGCCCTCCATCTTTCCCAACATCAGGGTCTTTTCCAAGGATTCTTCTCTTCTCATGAGGTGGCCAAAGTATTGGAGCCTCAGCTTCACGATCTGTCCTTCCAGGGAGCACTCAGGGCTGATTTCCTTAAGAATGGATAGGTTTGATCTTCTAGCAGTCCATGGGACTCTCAAGAGTCTCCTCCAGCACCATAATTCAAAAGCATCAATTCTTCGACCATCAGCCTTCTTTATGGTCCAGCTCTCACTTCCATACATCACTACTGGGAAAACCATAGCTTTAACTATACGGACCTTTGTCGGCAAAGTGATGTCTCTGCTTTTTAAGATGCTGTCTAGGTTTGTCATTGCTTTTCTCCCAAGAAGCAGGCGTCTTTTAATTTCGTGACTGCTGTCACCATCTGCAGTGATCAAGGAGCCCAAGAAAGTAAAATCTCTCACTGCCTCCATTTCTTCCCCTTCTATTTGCCAGGAGGTGATGGGACCAGTGGCCATGATCTTGGTTTTTTTGATGTTGAGCTTCAGACCACTGATCTCTACCATGGAATTAACCTTTCTCATGCCTGTCACCATGTGTTATTCACAATGAACCCAAGATCCCTTTTCGGATCAGGGATTACTGCCAGCTCAGACTCCATCAGTCAATAGGATTTTTCGCCCAAATGTGCATCGCTTATCACTCACTTACCTTGAATCACATTTGCCATTTTATTGCCCATTCACATATTTTTGGAGAAATCCTTTTATAGTGCATTGCGATCACTATTTATTTTTATCACCTGGAATAATTTGGTGTTGGCCACCTCACTGCTTACACCTTACTCCAGGTCAGTCAAGTTAAAAAGTATCTGTCACAATACACATTCTTGTAAGACCTCGCTTCTTACATCATCCTGCCTTTGTGAGAACTGTCATTTTATTCCTACTGTTATTTAAACAGTTTCAGATCTTTAAGAGGACACGCCCCTTGATTGCTAAGTATACTCCAGAGCTATATTATCTATGCAGTCATTGTTGGATAGACCATCTGGCCACAGTGATCTATGCACTCTTTTTCTTTCTTTCTGCAGTATTGGAGAAACTGGAAACTTCTGTTTCATAGAATCATAGATTCATAGAGTTGGAAGTGACCACAAGGGCCATCTAGTCCAAACCTCTTCAATGCAGGAATCTCAACTAAAGCATCCATGACAGATAACCATTCAACCTCTACTTACAAACTGCCAATGAAGGAGAGTCCACAGCCTCCTGAGGGAGTCCATTCAACTGTTGAACATCCGTGTGCATGCACACTTCTTCAGATACACTGAAACAGAAGTCACCAGACCCTTATATATAGTGGGAGGATGGGGTGGGGGTTTTCTCAGAAGGGTGGTAGGAGATGGGTTATTGACTCAATGGGTATGGTAAACCTGTTGACGACTGTTAAGGACTGCAGTTAGTCCTACAGGAAAAAGCAAGGGATAGTATGCAGATGACCAAAAATAGCTTTAGCATATGTAAAGACAAGAATCCAATATCTCTATTCAGACCAGGTCTCTCCATAGTTTTCAGTTTAGTAATAAGTTGTAATTCATTGTATCTGAAGAAGTGTGCAGTACATGAAAGCTTATACCCAGAACAAACTTAGTTGGTCTCTAAGGTGCTACTGGAAATTTTATTTTTATTTTTTTATGTCAAAAAGTTCTTCCTGATGCTTAGTCAGAACCTTCTTTCTTGTAACTTGAATCCATTGGTTTGGGTCCTACCCTCCAGAGCAGGAGAAAACAAGCTTCCTCCATCTTCCATGTGACAGTCCTCTTTGGCTTAAGAATGTTGACCTTAAATTTCATCCAGTCTCTCATTTCATATTGCATTATGTCCCATAGGAAAGAAAAGTGTCATTATGAAAACAAAATTGAAATTGTTCTCATGCCGCTCAACCGGCAGGCAGTTCAAATATTAATTAGAGAGTGTCAATCATTCCATAGCTGTGTATACTTCTGCAAGCTTACAATTGCCACACAATAAGAGCCTTTGAAAATATTTGGTTTAATTGTTAACCTGAAATATGGTGAATACACTGAACTTCTTTATTATTCTGTAACATTTATTCACCTAAGGTGATGTTATGTTAACAGTTAGGCAATTTCAGAGAATAAAGCAATGTTTAATAAACCATTCATTTGGAGATTGATTACATATCAAAAGTGGAAACATGAATATTCATCTGACGACTGTCCATCTTCTTAGCAGAATTTCACAGTATACCTGACCCAGAGCTCCACATGTGCCCCATTGCACAACCTAAGTGCCTCCTGTACATGCATCCTGCATTACATCTGTGGAGAGGTAGTAGTTCTATGTGTGCAAAGGAATGCTATCTGGATTAACTTCTTCCACTTAAATGAATGGGAAATGTTTTGTGGGCCACAGAGCTGCATGCACATCTCAAAACTCCCACGCCTGCACTGGAACAGAATGCTGGCTTTGATATCCTTGACAATCTCACTCCTAATGACTCACCAGGATGTACTCAGGTAGAAATTTAATCTTAGCTGGAATCATAAAGAATGAGTGTTCCGTGCTTTTGCATCCCAATTTGACAGTTAAGGATAAGAATCTACTAGTCGTAGTTCCTTACAAAGTAAAACTGCCCTGTAAACCTACCTGCTACACATTTTATTATGCATGTTTTTTTAAAATAATAATGATTAGTTCCCTCCTAAAATAAAGTGGATTTTTATTGGGGGGCCCCCTCACATTATAATTGCAACAAAAGAAAGTTTCATATTTAGAAAATGAAGAAATGCCTCCAGTATTTTATTCCTCTGAATTTCTATATTTGAATTAAACATTATTCACAATTTGGGTAGCATTATTCTATGAACTGGTTTGCCCATCATGCTAAACCATACTATGGATTAGTCCAAGTGCACAAATATGCAGGTTCCTGGAGAGGAAACCATGGCCATTGCAGTTCGTTCTTGCCTTCTTTGGTTTACAGCTTGTCAGGAAGAGACAAACCATAAGCCTGGGTTTGGACTACACGCTAAGGGCTCAGCCACACCACAGCTGAACAACCACATTTCCCATGCCCTCTATGCCTCCCTACTGATCCAGTTTGTTTGCTGTTCCCACATGCTGTTGTAGAAGGACCACACATCTGTTTGTTATTATTGTGCAGTTTGTGAAACATTGCCCATTTTGAATACCCTATAACAGGGCTTTTTCCCAGCCACAACTCACCGAAGTTCCACCACCTCTTTGGTGTGTTCCGGCACCTCTTTTTTGTTAGGTATCATTCATCAAGAAACAAGAAAAGGGTGCAGACAAATGTAAGGACGTTTTCTATGAGTTCTGGGTGCGGTTTTCCGGGCTATATTAGGCACACAGGTGAGGTGTATAAAGAGAGAAGAAGTTGCAGTTTGCAACTGCCTGCAGAAAGAGAACACCCACATGCTTTGTGTCTGTTGTTTGTATAGCCGCAATAAAGCTCTTGTTTCAATATTTTACACCAGTCTTGTGCTTCTGTTGTCCGCCACCAGGGAAAATTCACCTCCAATATTTTTAGGGTACTGGCAGCTGTATAGTGGCATGGTGCCCAGAGCTGCATGTTGGAGGCATACCACTTGTGGCTTTGTGTTGTCCCCCCCCCTAAAAAAACCCTCAACATTGGGTTCTCCATAAAAATAAAAATAAATGGGAGTTCCTGCACCTCTTTTTCTAGAAAAAAAAAGCACTGCCCTATGACTTTGTGTAAGCAGCCCACAACCCCACCCCAAACATGCACTTCTTCCAAGGGAAAGAAGGGAAATATGTGCACTACAGTGGTACCTTGGTTTATGAACACAATTGGAAGTCTGTTCCGGAAGTCTGTTCATAAACTGAAACGTTCATAAACTGAAACGAACTTTCCCATTGGAAGTAATGGAAAGTGGATTAATCTGTTCCAGACGGTCCGCAGAGTACTTAAACTGAGGCGTTCATAAACTGAAGTGAACTTTCCCATTGAAAGTAATGGAAAGTGGATTAATCCGTTCCAGACGGGTCCGCAGAGTACTCAACCTGAAGCGTACTTAACCCGAAGAATGGGTGTAATTGGTTCCGGAAGTCTGTTCATAAACTGAAGCATTCATAAACTGATGCGAACTTTCCCATTGAAAGTAATGGAAAGTGAATTAATCCGTTCCAGATGGGTCCGCGGCGTTCGTAAACCGAAAATTCGTAAACCGAGGTGTTCGTAAACCGAGGTTGCACTGTATTCGCGCTCACCCCCAATATTTCCAGTCTTCCTCATCCCCATGTGCATCCTTCACTGCTACCTTGCCTCTTCCATGAAGGCACCTGCACGTCTGGGGAAGGTGGAGGCCACCAACACATCTCTCAGTAAGAGAAAGAACCTTCCGCCGCCCACTGGAGAGGAAGGAAGGAAGGAAGGAAGGAAGGAAACATCTGTCACACGCACACACCTTCCCCATTTCCTGCTTAGAAGGGGCACTCAAAGCTTCCTCAGAGCTGTTGGTGAGAGCCTGGAGATTGTGGGGTGCTAGGGGCTGACCCCACGTTCTCCTCCCCATATTCACAGGTATGTAATGTGAACAGAGTTACAGAAGATCATATATCATAGCCCAAGCTGTATTCCCTGCTAAGGTTTTGTATTCTCCACCCAAAGCCTTGTCCTTGTCACTAGTTTCTTCCTCTTTATAGTTATTCGAGGTAGAGGCATCCTTGTCCTTAGATTCCAGTGTACATAACTAGAAGAAAAATCATTTATTCATTTCCAGCTGTTCACATTTTCCTTTGAACATCTGCACAATGTAGTGCTGTCAGAATCCTGTAACTGCAGTGGGAAAGTTGGCTTTAAAAGAGGTTAAGATTTGTTCATGTTGAGCCTGGGGAAAAATACTGAACAGTGTGAATTGCTCTCCATTTGATTTTTTTTTACCTTCAAAACCCCCCATTTGTAAAAAGCCTGGTGCTTATGCTTTCTTCTTCTTCTCCGCCATCAGTCACGCTGACAAATTGATCGGTGCAATGCAGATTTCAGAAACACAATGCTAAAACACAATACAATGTGTTTGTTTTGTTTTCTTGCTTAACTTGAACATCAGGTGAGTGTCCATTTGATAGAAGCAGGCAACCAAACAGTTCTAGATGTTGAATCAAATAAATCATTGTAAGGCTTGGGTAAGATATACTTTCACCTGAAAATGTTGAATATTTTACAAATGCTCTCCGCTATATTAGATTTTCCATTGGCGTATGCATCCAGAGAGATTAGTCTTGTTGACACAACACATCCTTTTGAAAAAGCAACATAATTTCAAAAGATATACTGTGTTGGTTCATGCATATATTTGCAATGCTCTCCAGGTACTGCCTCTTATTTCAAATGCCATAGGTTCTTGTTACCTGCAGTGCCATTGACCAATCTGATTACAATTACACATCAAAGGAAGAGTGAGATGTTTTAAAATAAGTTAAACATACATTTCATATCCATGTTTTTCTTCTCTTTTTATTTTACTGTTTATTATTATATTTATATCCCACCATCTCTCCAAAGGGCTTGATGCTGTGGCACCTCTGGTTGTGGACACAATCCGTTCTGTCCGCAACCAGAGTGGCTCTTCTGCGCATGCGTGAACCGCAATAGAGCACTTCTGTGCATGCGTGAAGCGCACAGAATGCTTCTGTGCATGCGCGCATGGCGAAAACTGGAAGTAAACACTTCCAGATTTGCTGCATTGGCAAGATGAAAAGACGCATCCTGAAGCGGACGCAACATGAGGTATGACTGTACACACTTCTTTTCCTCACCATTTTATCTTCACAACAACCCTGTGAGGTAGGTTAGGCTGAGAGATGGTGACTGGCCCAAAGTCACCCAGTGAGCTTCATGGCTGAATTAGGGCTTGAATTTTCATTACAAAGGTTTGAATATTGTAACAACACAAATTTCTTATTTTTCCATTTATGGGATCACTTGATTCTAGTTTAATAAAATGGTGTAAGGTCCCACCTTAATATTACCATAAACAGGAACCTCACCACTTATTGCATTTATTTGTTTAAATATTTATAAACCACACTTTTATTCAAAATAAAATAAAATAGAACGAGGCAGTGTGCCTTATACAAAAATGCAATAAGAGCAATAAAAATACAAACAGAAACATAAGTAAAAATATCAATAATTACTGGCTGGTGAAAAGAAAACTTTTCAAAGGCATGGCTGAAAAACTGTTTTTAGGCAATACCTAAAAGAAGGTAAGGATGATTCCTGCTCAGTTTCCATTGGCAGAGAGTTCCACAGGACACGGCCTTAAGGATCAGTCCCTAGCAAAGGTCAACTGAATTTCAGTGAAACAAAAAAGTGCCCTATCAGAGGATCTCAGGGCTCAAGGAGTAAAATATATGCTCCTTTGGGCACATGTTGTTTACAGCTTCGTGAATTAATAAAAGAACCTTGAATCTGGCCTGGTAGCTAGTTGGCTCTTATACCTTATTGAAGGCACCTGCTGCCCTTATGCTTTTATCTTTCACTGCCACTAATTCAATCTAATATTTCCTTCAGGTGCAATCTTAACCCTGGCTGCTGCCCAGCAGGACTTAGTGGAGTGGTAGGCCACTGTTGCATCCACAGCCCTGGCGAACATGGGAACAGGGAAATCTCTGTGCCAGCTTAGAGTTAATCCAGAGGTCAGGCCAACAGTGGGGACAGTCAGGGATCCAAAAGATCCCTGCTGGGTCAGCACCTCCCTGCACCCAGAACATCCCACTTGGGAGGTTTCCATTGGCTGTCACCAGCACTTCCATTTCCACTCAATCAAGCACACACGCACGTCCATTTTTGCAGACCCTCCAAGGGTCCCTATTTTCCAGGGATGTCCCTATTTAGAGAAGCCATCCCAGTTTCTGATTTGATCTCGGAATGTCCTGCTTTTCCTTTGGATGTCCCTATTTTCATTGGAGAAATGTCAATGTGGGAGGAGTTATGAGGGCAATCCTGTATAGGGAAGTTTTTTTTAAAAAAATAATAATAATTTGTAAATGTTTTATTATGTTTTTTTATATATGTTGGAAGCTGCCCAGAGTACTGGGGCAACCCAACAAGATGTGTGGGGATGTTGTTGTTTAGTCGTTTAGTCGTGTCCGACTCTTCATGACCCCATGGACCAGAGCATGCCAGGCACTCCTGTCTTCCACTGCCTCCCGCAATTTGGTCAAACTCATGTTGGTAGCTTCGAGAACACTGTCCAACCATCTCGTCCTCTGTCGTCTCCTTCTCCTTGTGCCCTCCATCTTTCCCAACATCAGGGTCTTTTCCAGGGAGTCTTCTCTTCTCATGAGGTGGCCAAAGTATTGGAGCCTCAGCTTCAGGATTTGTCCTTCCAGTGAGCACTCAGGGCTGATTTCCTTCAGAATGGATAGGTTTGATCTTCTTGCAGTCCATGGGACTCTCAAGAGTCTCCTCCAGCAGGGGTATAAATAGTAAAATTATCATTATGGAATGGGGCGTCCCTATTTTCACTGGAGAAATGTTGGAGGTTATGTTATGGAGTGTGTGTGTTGCATTTAAAATAAACAAATAATCACCAACTTGCATGTTAGGGGGCTCCAAATTATTTTTCAATGTGAGCAGCCTTCTTCCCCCCCCCCCATCTTATTAGAAAATATACCAGTGGCTGTATCCAGAATACAGCAGTTTCACATGTTCATGGCGAATGTAGCTTGAAACTATATTCATTGTCTTGAAAAAAAGATATAAAGTACCTGAGGCTGGTGCATGTGTGTTCGAGTGTCAATTGTACTTGCACACTGTGTGAGCTTTTCAACTTTTTTTATTACATTGTAGATTATGTATCAGAAGGATTAGGACTGCTGTTATTAAAATGAATTTCACTTGCAATTTGCAGGACTTCAGTACCAAATAAAAGCATGCGTAATAAATGCTTTTATGCTTATCCTAGCACAGCTTAGATAAGGAAATTGTAGTTGAAACGGATGTGAGTGGGTGGGACAGAGACTGATTTAAAAAGAGCTATTTGGTGGGAATTTTCCCCTGGGACTTTTGGAAACCAGCAGGCTGCATGAGTCTGTGGGAAAAGACCACATTCACCTGAGAGGATATCGCAGCAAGCCAGTTGGCCAAGAAGTATGTCCAACAGAGGCAAAATAAGCCAAAGGAAAGTTTTCAAGGAGAAAGAAAAACTAATCAAGAGGTTAATCAAAAAGGTTCAACAGTGTGAATGCCAGCTATAAAAAACAAATATCTTAGTTTAATTTAGTTCTTATATGCTTTGTAAACGGAGGTTAAAGCAGTTGTAGCTCACAGTAATAGATTTCATTTTCAATTGCAAGAGAAATAATAATACTTGGCACTTCTCAAACTGCAATGCAAGAAGTCGAAGCATTTACTTATTTGGAACAGGCATTATTAAAAGGTGCACTTTTGTGGCATTGTTCCTGTACATTTGAGGCAATGTACAGAAAACCAATTTCATAGGCGCTTGTTTGGGGTAGACGACTGGGGACTCAACTCAGCCTCTAGGAACTTTTTATCTTACCTCTTCTACCTGTCCAGTTCCAGAAACCTTTTCCCTTTATGCATCTGGATTATTGCTGCAGCATATTTAAATCCACAAACACTTCAAGGAGGAAAAAATGCATTTGTGTGAATGATTTTGTACAGTTGTCCACATGAGGGGTTGTATCCAGGGGATACTCAGGGGAATGCAGTACAGACACCTCTTTCTGTTGTTGTTCTAAAGTGCGGCACTTATGTCATGGTGAGTGCCGGCACCTCTTTTTCTAGAAAAAAAAAGCCTTGGCTGTATCTGAAATGTAATGACAACAAAGCACAAGAAACCAATCAGATTAGGCCAGGGGCGAACGAAGGCTTACCAACACCAGGGGTGGGGCAAACCACCAGCCGCGCATGCGTATGACGCATGCGTGGCGTCACTACGTACAGTGCATGTGTGAGACACTGTGCATGCATTGTACATAGCGGTTTGCCGCCGGCACTGCTTGAGCACCGTACAGACAGTGGCAGTATCCTCTGCTTGCAGTTGCAGCAGCAGTGGCAGAGGGACCCTCCGCTTGCAGCTGTAGAGGTGGCGGACGGATCCCACCACCATCCGCATGGCACTTGAGTGGCGCCGGCGGCAAACCGCTACGTACAGCGCATGCATTGTATGTAGTGGCTTGCTGCCAGCGCCACTTGAGTGCTGTACGGATGGTAGCGGGATCCTCTGCTTGTGGCTGCGGCAGAGCGATGGCTGCTCGTGCCGCTGTGCCCAGGGGCGGTGGGGTGAGCACCCCGTGGGGTACCTTCTTGTCACACACCCCCGACATGGCATCCGGGGCATACCACCCCCTCGCCCCCCATTGCGACTCCACTGGATTAGGCGACATGATGGTGCCAGTAAGGTTCCTTTGCTCTGAATGGTTGGTGGGAGAGACCAAATTATCACTATTAAGGCAACCAGGCTGATGGTTCCAGAATGCTGAACTGCAGCAATGCAGGTGTGGATCCAATTGTTAAGAAGCTTGCTTCTTCCCTTGGGGCCAGTACCCGTGATCTAGTCTATCACCAAGTCATATGTCTCTGAAGAAAAGTCTACTGCCGCAATATACTGTCTCCCATTATATTCTCTTGGTGGACTGGTAAAATGTGGACTAGATTGTGTGGTAATTCTAAGTGAATTTGTAGCTGCTCAGTGAACTGTATCCCAAAATGCTGATCACTGACTTGTTGTCAACCTGGAAAGAAGTGGAGTGATGCAGGGTGCATTTTTGAGTGTTTTCCAGGACCCAAAGTTTTTACAAAGGGCTGGAAGAAATGCTCATCAGATTTGCAGATGACACAAAAATGGATGGGGTAGCAGATAATCTAGAAGACAGAAATAGGATTTAAGATGAGCTTGACAGGATGGAGAAAGGGGCCAAATCTAACAAAATAAATTCTAACAGAGATAAATATAAAGTTCTGCAAGACTCGGGGCTGGTATATTTCCTATCCCTTATTTAGGAACTGGGATGGATCCTTATCTCATTTGATTTGTTCTTAGTAGGCCTCTTTCTCCCATTACCACTTCTGTCAAAGCACTTACGGCAGCACTCCTGGCCAGATCTCCTCCGCTCACAGACCTGCAATATGTATAATATTCCAGGAACCATAAGTTGGAGGTCTGCAATATCACAGGAACCATAAGTTTTCACCATTCATTTCAGTGGGGAATGGAAAATAAACATTATATATTTGTGGGAATAATTCCCATGGCCATTCCATTATGTCCACCATATGTGAAGATATTTTTCTAAAATGTGGAATAAAAACTCCTAAAAATTAAATATTAAACTATATGCTTTTCTAGTTTCTCTTGTTCCTTATCGGTACTGCTGGTTTTATTCAGAAGGGTTTGTGATAGCAGTATTTCTTTTACCAGAGTATTGACAACATTCTGCTCACTTGAATCCTTTCAAATTTGAAACCCCATTTAAAAAAGAACAAAGATACCTTGCAATTATCCAGATACTTTGTATTCTGAAAAAAAAGAAGATGACTACGACAAGCAAATACCAAGAAATTTCGTTAGCAAATAAATTCCTATACCATGGTCATGGCTGTCAGTATTCAACACAGCTGATTGGCATTTGAAGTGCAATTTATTTGAATCACTTATACTGGACACATGAAAGAGTTATTTATCATTATTCTGTGTTAGTGCTTAATTTACTACTCTAACAAGAGGCTGTTGATCAGCTCCTCAGCTGCTACTACAGAATGGAACAATGCTACTATAAGCACACATCAACTAAAGATATGACCTCATAATTTCATATGACTTTTCCAGATGCATGATAGCAGATTCATAGATTTGACAATCAGCTGTCATTTTCAAGCATTCATGATAGCTGTGTCAAGAAGAACTTCAATAGATCTGAAAATACCCTGGAGTTCTTTTGTGGTTGTTGGAACCGCTTAAAATCACATTGTCAGAAAATACATTGCAGGTGTACAACACAATACAACACAAAGCTTTTAGTTTATTTAGTTTATTAACTCCAACAGAAACTACCGTGTTTCTCATATTTTAAGGCATCCCTACAAAATAAGGCACGGCAGGATTTTCCTGAGGTGGAAAAATATAAGGCATACCTTGAAAATAAGCCGTACCGGGTGGTGGAAGAAGGTCTGTGGCAAAGAAGGGTTGCTGCTGCCGCGTTAACCCCCAAGACTTGGCTGCAGCCTCAGCGCGCAGCGCGTGCAGCCCCAGAACCCGGCTGTAGCCTTTGCGCACCGCGCGCAGACACCCGGGACCTGGCTGTAGCCTCAGCGCGCAGCCCCAGGACCCGGCTGCAGCCTTTGCGCGCAGACAACCGGGACCCGGCTGCAGCTTCTGCCTTCCGCGCGCGCAGCCCCAGGACCCGGCTGCAGCCTCTGCCTGCCGCGCGCGCAGCCCCAGGACCCGGCTGCAGCCTTTGCCTGCCGCGCGCGCAGCCCCAGGACCCGGCTGCAGCCTCTGCCTGCCACGCGCGCAGCCCCAGGACCCGGCTGCAGCCTTTGCCTGCTGCGCGCGCAGCCCCAGGACCCGGCTGCAGCCTCTGCCTGCCGCGCGCGAAGACCCGGTGGGAGCAGGTCTGTGGTCTGTACAGGTACCGGTACTTAATTAAAAAATAAGACATCCCTTGAAAATAAACCATGCTGTGTTTTTTTCAGGGAAAAAATAATATAAGACATGTCTTATAATATGAGAAACACGGTAGATGAATAACCATTATTTCAAATTTGGCAATATCAGATAATACCTTTGGGGCCTATATAATAGCAACACAATCACATACATGTTTACTCTGAAATAGGTTCCACTCTGTGCAGTGGGAATTATTCCCAAGTAAGAGTGGATAGGGTTGCAGCCAAAGATATGTACATAGCATTTGCAATAAAGAATATATCCTTTGTCCATCCAATTCAATGTGGACAGAAAACTTCCTTGGAGTGTGGAGAATGAGGGTCTCTCCCAGACATCAAAGAAATGACTGAGTGTGCCCTTGTCACACTTCCATCTCTCTTTATTGCAAGGAGTCCCACATGTGAATGATTCAAGGAGCTGTGATGGGCTCTGGATCCTTGCAGCATCTGTAGAAAGGACTCTATGAACTGAAAACAGAGATGTGGTATGTACCTTTGTTATCCATGAAAATCTTTCAATAAAAGCACACACACACACATTTATATTATATTATATTATATTATATTATATTATATTATATTATTATATACAGGGGGAATACCATGGGCACACACAGAGGCTTGTTGCAGGAACAGGGTTACCATCTCATATGTGAATGTCACGCAACTCCAAATTCAAAATGGGTATACACTGTTTTCACATACATGCTGTTTTGCTCAATGAGCATTTGGTAGCTTCTATTGCTTTTTCATGAACGACTTTATGTATATTATGGGATATATAATTTTTTCTTCTTGTTGTTCTTCTTCTCTGGTGATCATTCATAGCTCAAGATTGTCTTCCATGAACACGGTTTTAAAAGTGAGTCTGTAAGTGACTGTGGAGGCCAATTCTAGTTCCCCACATAATTCCACGGGCGGGAGTTGATCACAGTGAGGGTTTGCCAAACATGCCTTCCTCTTCGCATGTTTCTCTCTTTCTCCCTGCGTCTGAGTGTCTTCAAAGTCCTTGACACCTTTGGTAAAGGCTGTTCTCCAATCAGAGCTCTCACAGGCCAGTGTTTCCCAATTGCTGGTGTTTATGTGTTATATGTGTTATATTTATTATGTGAATCGTTCATATATCTATTCATCAATTCACTTTTTGACAAACCATTGCTCTTTTATGTCTGCATATGAACACTCTTTCTCTCTCTCTTCATGTAGCATTAACACAACCCTATAATATACTCAGAATCTCGGGGGGGGGGCAGGAGGAAAAGCCAGATTTATTTGATCTAACTCTTTGTCCTTTGCATTTGACCTAACAACTGTCAAACTCTCTGTGTTGTTTCAAACTCTTTTATTACACTCACATATCTTTTTTCTTCTTGTTGTTGTTACAAAGAGAAACAGAAACTCCTGATGATGAAGCTGTGTTTGATCATGTGCACTCATGTAACTGCTCAACCCCAAAATGAAGCATTCAAGTTTGGATGAGACACTGTCACTGGGCAAAACAGAGCAGAGTAAAAGGATTGACAATTTAGTCTCAAAATGCTCAGCTGACACCTTGTCCTTCACTCTGACTTGCTAAAATACAACGGAGAGAGGGGATGGAAAGAGCCAGCATGAATTCCTTCACCATGCTGGTGAACTTGGCCTCCAAGGACTAAAATACAAGAAAGGTTTCAGAAGCGAGGGTTTCTTTGCAAAATGTCTGAGTGGTACCATTATTTCATGTGGTTAACCCATTCAGAGTTTGGAAACCTCAACCATATACAGTTTGCTTCCACTATTACTGAGGGCAAAAGTATATTGACAGAGGTGCAGCTGTGTCTTCAGACATGGTTCGCTCACCAACAAACACCTGAAAAGTGTGAGTGGGGTCATTTCAATTAGAAAAATGTCAAGAAGGAACGGATGCTGAACACTGCTTCAGGTTTTACCAACATTTACCCTGCAATCTTCCAGCTTCAGCTTTAAAAAAATCTGGCCACCTAAATATTTTTTAGAGAAGGCATATTATTTAAATTGTAAGCTCCTCTTTTGTATGTCTGTTACTCTGCAGAGTGCAGAGCAGGGATGAAGAATATGGCTATATTGTTGTTTAGTCATGTCCAACTCTTTGTGACCCCATGGACCAGAGCACGCCAGACACCCCTGTCTTCCACTGCCTCCCACAGTTTGGTCAAACTCATGTTCGTAGCTTCGAGAACACTGTCCAACCATCTCATCCTCTGTTGTTCCCTTCTCCTTGTGCCCTCAATCTTTCCCAGCATCAGGGTCTTTTCCAGGGAGTCTTCTCTTCTCATGAGGTGGCCAAAGTACTGGAGCCTCAGCTTTAGGATCTGTCCTTCCAGTGAGCACTCAGGGCTGACTTCCTTAAGAATGGATAGGTTTGATCTTCTTGCAGTATATTATATATATAATTTCTGGCTCTCTAGACTCTCTCTAAGCCACATACTCTCCCCAGCCAAACTCAGAGGTCCTATATTTTGCACCTTCCTGGAGTACTTTTGCCTGGCTGGAGAATGTCCTTGAATGCTGATAATGCCTCTTGGTTGCCTGGGTAAAGGTAATATGGGGATATGGGAGTGTGAAGAAACCACCCTACTATACAAGGGTAAAAAATCACATGGATTGCTCTGCTCACTTTTATCTGTGTGACTGGCACGAGGCCCCTGGAAGGTTACCCAGGTGGAAATGCAATCCTCAAGCTGAAAAAGGTGCCCCAACTTTTTCCACTGCTGTGGGACATTGCATGCAAGGTTGGAGGTAGTAAAGTTTTTTTAAAAAACAAAACAAAATAAAACCCCAAACCAAAACATAAAATCTCAAAGACTGATTTTATGGTAGATTTTGCAAAGACCAGTAGTACAAAAATGAATCAGTAGAAGCCTTTGATCCTGACATCTGCCCAATGCTAAGGGCAAACTATTTTGTAAATTTGCTTTTCATGTTCAAGGGTTAAAACCTGACAGTGGCTATGCAGCAAGGGTGGCCATCTGCCCTTCTTTACAGAGAACAGCCTTCTTCTGTTTGAAGGGTGACCAGCCCAACTTCAGGTTCAAGACAAATAATTGTATGAAGGGAGAACAGAAGCCTTGAAGTTGTTCTTCAACTGTCCACACCTGTGCAATGGACTGGCCGGGAAGAAAAGGCCCCTTGTTCACAACCTTTCCCACTGTGGAGATATGAATGTATTTCTGTGAAAAATATAGTTATTATTTTTAAATCTGCATCTCAGCATATAGATTGGCATAAACAAATGTTACAGCCTCTTATCTCTGGGGGAGAGACATCTCTGCATTGACTTAGCTTTAATTCCAGCATTGCAAGTGGGGGAATAGATGACTCTTGGGGATACCTCCTAACTCTTTAATTCTTCTATGACTTGCAGATGGAAAAGGGGTGGGAAAACGGAATAGATTCATATGAAAAGCACACACAGTTTTTAATGTTTCCTTCAACACGCCCTTCTCCTAGTCATGTTGATTGGAGTACGCTGGGTAAATAACTGTGATTAATATCCAGAACTGTCAGACAAAACAAAATATTTCCCCTCCTTTCCATCCTCTGCCCATTCCAGTTCATGGTGTTTCCCTAGTCAGGTTGCTTTTGATTTTTTATGCCGTAGTCACTTTAAAAATGCTGTAGTTTTGGGGGCCCTGAATCCACAGAGTGACTTTAGGGAGTCTCTGATCCAACTCAATATGCCTTCCTAAGAGCACAATCTGCAATATGAGCACCTCAACCAAATGACCCCCTTTTGTCTCGTAGTTCAGGAAGTACACAGCCCTGATTTGTGAAGCATCTCAGACTTGTTATACTCCCAATTTGGAATTTCCAAAAGCATGTCCTTTCAACCTCTCACCTCCAAAAGCATGTTTCATATTCTCAGCAGGGAACTTAATATTATCTTCCCTCTCATCGCGATTATTGTTGACTAATGCAAATTTATTCATAGGAGGTACACGAACTTCGGAACGTGAGTGAATTTTCTGTGAAGATGAATGAAAAATGAGCCAGAGTCTTACACTCGGGAGATTCTGAAAGCTATTTTATTTGAGAAACTAGGGTGTTGTTGCTGTGCCCCCCCTCCCTTTACTCCTGAAGCTTAATGAGACCAATAGGCTTGGCAAGCTCTCTCCTGGCTCATGTAGCTAGAGGGAAGCATAGCTGTTACTGGAGCCCATCCATTCTTGCTTCCACTCTCAAAGTTAACAGCTCCACCAGATGTGCTAAAAGAAGAGCTCTGCCAGCCCATCTGATAAGCTTTTTAAAATACTGAATTATTCCTGTTTTCCTTTTAAAATAATAACTTATTGATTTTCAAGAGGGTTACTTTAAAGCCCAGTGGATCTCACAGTGTTAAAAAGCTATTTGCTTATCCTCTACAAATCCCAGTTCAAGCCACACTCTTTATTAAACTTGGTACCAAGGGGAAAAAGGAGGAGTAACTCTCTCCAGCAAAAAGCTCACGAGCGATCCTTTTCATATTAAAGCTATGTTTCTAAATTCTCTAGGTTCGTTGGCCACTCGTAGACAGCAACAATAATATAAATGAGGATCAGTGTTGACATTTTCCTCCTAAGTCTATTGTCCCTTGAACCATTTCACTGACACAGCAGGTAACCTTTAAAAAAACTAAAGACTCGTAAATGGCCTTGTATCCTAACAAGCCCACTTAGGGACTGTTTCCAAGTTGGATTTTAAAAAAGTTTTAAAAAAGGTACTATAAAGCTTAATCCCTATGTAAAATACCTTGAAAGTAGGAGCTGTATAAACTATAACAATTCTGTTATAGTTCACTGGCACCTCCAGGTGAGTTTGGAAAATATTTGTGTCTGAAACTCAAGGGAAACTCTTCATCACTTTAGGCCAGGATAGTCAACTTGTTGCCCTCCAGATGTTGTGAACTACAACTCCCATCTTCCCTAGCCAGAAGGATCAATAGCCAGGGTTGATGAGAGTCATAATCCGCATACACCTGGAAGGCACCACACTGCCTATTCCTGCTGTAGGCAATACTTAGCTAGATTCCAATGGAATAAGGCAGCTACCTACATTGCTGTGTATTTTAATCTCACAAGCTATGTCGCAGCATGTTTAATGTCCAGTAAGTTGCACAGAAGATATGTAGGGTACAATCCTATTCATCCTTACATAGAAGTAAGTCTTAAAAACAGTTATGAGTCTAACATCTGGGTACATATTTTAAGGATAGGGTTGTTATATGTTAAATTTCTTTTCTTTTTTTATCTCAGAAATATTTGCAAAGTTTTGACAGATCTGATAGTAAATCAATCCTGAACTGGAGTTTATGCTTGCAAAGTGAAAGTAACAGTTGGCTAATATCAACATGATATTCTGATATGTGGTGCAGTACTGTATTTCCTGTCCTCCAAAACAGTTGTTTTCTTGTGCGGCAAACTTTAGAACTTAGTTTTTTTGAAATTTCAGTGTCAAAAATCCCAAGTCTGAAAACTTGGATGGAATGCTGATCTAACTCTGTATTGATCTATCTGTATTTCTAAGCAGTAGAAGGGAAAAACAAATGCAACACAGTTTTATCCAGCCAGTTTTCACCAGCATACCTCATGTCTTTTCATGTTAAATTGTGCTTTATAAGATATGACTTGACATGTCTTAACACAATCCTGGAGAATATGACATTAAATGATGTGACATGGTGGAAATTTGCAAATGACAACCAGAAGATCCACTTTGCCTGGAGGACCTGGGTAATCTCATTGTATTTCTTCTAAACCATTTACTACATCTTTAACTCTCAGAACCAATGGTGCATCTTTCCAACATCAGTTGTCATGTTGTGCCTTGACCTTCACGCAACCATGACAGACTCAACAGGTCAACCTCATCAGTTTCTTCTGTATGATAAACATATATATCCCGTATAGTTTGTGTGTAAGAAATATCTAGACTAAAGAAAAAGGTTATGTTTGAATAATCACCTTATTTTGATCTTAACAGATGATAAGACAAGACATGACATGCTTATGGAGACAGCAACCCAATAGCTGAGATAATCATTATATTTTTACTTGATATCAAAGCTACAATGTCCTATTTTCCTAACCAGAGCTTACAGAGTTACAAAATATTCTGTAATGGACAGGGTGGTGGGATGATACTGCTCACCTGACCTCTGGTCAGCATACCTGCCAAGTCTCCCGCTGAAAAATGCAGGATCAGCAGCGGTGCGGCACTGGAAGTTGCATAGAAGCAACTTCCGGGGCCGCTCTTCCCATGTGTGGGCACCGGAAATCGGGCAGAGCGGCACCGGAAGTCGCTTCTATGCATGCTCAGCAGCCATCTTGGTGGTGGCCGCATGGTGACAGCCATCTTGGTAACGGACGCCGCCATGCGGCCACCACCAAGATGGCCGCCGGGCATAGGTAGAAGCGACTTCCGGTGCCGCTCTGCCTGATTTCCAGTGCCCACACATGGGAAGAGCAGCACCCAAAATGGAGGCTCCCTGGCAGGTAGGAAATCCGGGGGATTTCCGGGGTTTTTCTCCATTCGGGAGAACAGCAGGAAACGGATTAAAATCCAGGGGTCTCCCGCGAAAAACGGGATACTTGGCAGCTAAGCTGGTCAGTCATGTTGCTGCTGTTTACTGGATAGTAGCAGGTGAACAGTAAGGTGGTGGCAAGATCAGGGCGGAGCAAATGCACCAATGGAGCAAATCTGACACACCTGCCTCATGTTTGCACCACACCAACCTTCCTACTTCCTCCTCTCCATCCCTTCTATCTGGCAGTAAGCAGCAGCAACACAACCAACGGGATGTCAGGTGAGTGGTTGTGCCCCACCATCCTGTCCTCTACTGAAAAAGTTGTTACGGTGATGCAGACTGGAGGACAACTTTATAATAAATGTAAGGCCTATGATACATTCATGCTCTGATAAGGTAGGTACTAACACTTCCCCCCCCAAAGTGCAACTGGATTATTCACCAAAATCATCTCCATTTTTAAAACCTCATTCCCGCAACTACAGCTGCTAGGTTTAGGTATGAGAGAACCACTTCTGGATGTACAAAGTAAAGAAACACACAGCTGGGTGTCATCAACCAGGTGTTTCAGGTGGAAAAACAGCTGTGCTTGTAAAATATTTATGAGTGAATCTGTTTAGGGTCAGGATGGAATGAACCATTTCACAAAGGCCATGGCATTCACATTTACGGAGTTAGTGAACAGCATGGTTTTTTGCATCCTGATTCACAACGTTGTTTAAGGTGTGGAAGTGTTGACTTTAGTCCTTGACTTCACTTAAAATTGTGGACCAGGCTACAGGCAGGCTATTTATGATTACACTGGAAATTGCATTTCAGATACTTTTCTTTTTAAAATTTATAGCTTAGTTAATTTTGCCAATTTCTTCTTTCTTGCCCTCCCTCCCTCATTCCTGTTGTTGTCTTAGTGGAAATTGGACCAAGACCTGGATTAATATGTTCCTGTATATTATATTATCCCACACACTCTAATTGATGAATTGCTGGGATTCTTAGAAAGGGAAACATAAAACCAGCTTTCCTAAACATAAAACAGCTTTGTCAGGCCTTCATTTGAAGGTGGAAATTAGATCAAAAGTTGCTGTTGAGATGTTAGCAAAAAATCTGAAAATGATACACACACACACACACACACACACACACACACACATATTCATATAAATGTAAAATAGCACTGCTTCTCTTTTGTCAGTCAGTGTTTTCTCCACCCCAAAAATTCTGTATTTATTCTTGTAAAAATACATCTGGAATTTTTTTTTTTGGCTTTTCAATATTCATTTAATTTGCTGTACTATCTTGGAGTGAGTAAGAAAGGCAGGTTTTGTTTTTTCTCTAAATGCATCATTTTAAGCTTTACAGCTTGGTGCAGGAAGCAGAAAGCGGATGGAGAATAACAAAGAATGCAAATAATATGAGGTTTGCTATACACAAAAGTGAAGGTCTAATTAAGAAGAGCACAAAGGTGTATCAAGGTTAGAAAGGAATACTTTTTCTATATGCTGCATGCAGGTGAGAAAACATGTATTTATCTGTTAGAATACAAAGCAATGTTCATTACATTTTTTAAATGTTCGAAAACAGTCTCTGTTTTCTATGTGGTGGCAAATTCAGTTAACATGATTTGTTTCATCAGTGCATTTTTATAATTTGCTTTCTGCATAATTTGTTGGAAAAGTGAGAAAGAAAAGACTGGAGTGAAAGGATGGTTACTTGCAGAAAGCCCAATTGTAAGGATGAGAGCAGCTGAGAGAATGCAGGGTGATATGATGCTGGGACAGAGCTTTAAATAAAGAACAAAATTAGATTGTAAGTGTGTGTTTCTGTGTTTGGCCATTTTGGCTAAGCCACACCCACCTGCCCATCATATGACATCAGGGGTGTCAGGGACTGGACTGAACAGGAGGAATGGGAAATGAAAAGGAATTGGTTCCTTTCAGAAGAGGAGGAGAAGGAGGGGAGTTTTGCAACGCCTGTCTCCAGCAGTTTCAGAAGGAGAGGGAGACAGGGATGGTGTACAGCTGAATAAGGAGTTGCCTAGTTATGAGATACAGGAGGAGGAGGAGGAGGAGGAGGAGGAGGAGGAGGAGGAGGAGGAGGAGGAAGTTAGAGAGCAGACAGCAGAGACCTCCCTGGAGAGTTCGGGGGACCCTCCTAGTCCAAGGGCTCAAGAACAGAGAATGCAGAAGGATGTGACTCCTGTGACTTCCAGGTTTCCAGGATGTTGTGGGAGACGGAAGAGGAGGGACTCAGAGTAGCCAATGTCTCCTATGCGTGGAGACATTGATCTTTTGTCTTGCAACAAGATGACTGAATAAAAAGTCATAAAACACAAACTGTTTGTTCTTCTTGCCTCTGAGGCTACTGGGGGAGAAGAAGATACTCCATGCCTGACCGGGGGGGGGGGGGCAGCTAAAACCTTGCTGTGCTGAAAGAGAGTTTTCAGGCACCTGAAAACCCCAATGTAACGCTATGAAAGGTGACACTTTGGAAAGGGGATTTGCAAGAACCAGCATTCATATTAAGACTTGCTGAGGACAATGAAAACAGACATGATAATGTTTTACATTTGCTTACATACAGTTACATAGGCAAGAATACCACAACCAACAATCTAACTAAAACATATATCTTGCAATAAGACTGCTTGCATCTGAAATATCTTTAAATGAAAAATACTTTATATCTTATTTAGCATATATGAAAAAAAATATTGTACAGCAAGGCAAGAGCAGTTGCAGGGTTTAGCATTTACAAAATAGATTTATAAACACATTATGACTAATTGTGGTGCTATGAAGTATATTTTTGTCCTATCAGAACAATAATGTCTGTTTTTTCCTGTTTCCTTTATTTTAAAAAACTGATCAAGTATATTTTTTTATAACCAGGGCCCCTCACAATCTGTGGCCCCATGTGCATAAATCCATCACTGAATTAGCTAGTGGTTATCTCTTGCTAAGCCCCTTTTGAAGTGCTGCCTGGTGGAGTGCTTGAAAAAGAGCTTCTCAACAATGTCTTGCAAAGCACTTTGCAAAATGCTCAGATAGATGCATGCAGGGCAAAAAAAAAAAAAAGTTACCTGGCACCACTGTGACATCAGGTGACTAACAGGTGGGTGGCCCTGCCCACCAGTCTAACTTGGCCCACGAGGAGTGAAGGAAAATAACAATCTGGTGTGCCAGCTGGATCCTGCCTGTGTCCTTGTCCCCATTGTAGGACTCCCCATCCTATTAAGGATGGAATAAAGCAAGCCAGGTTACGTATGGAGTAGAAACAACATAGGAAGCACTGTGAAGACACCAAATCTGTATTAGAGCACATAATCACACCTACTACATGGCACTTAAGGCAGTGAAGAAGGCATATGCTGCTTCCTTCCTTGTTGGATCCTGGATAATGTGTGGACCCTGCTGCTTTCACGTGTTGACAGCAGGTTCGATCTGGACTTCTAACTGTACCAGTATGGGAGATGGTGCAGTAAAGGTCCATTTCCTTGCCACCTCCCTGCCCCATATCTTCTGCTCTTCCAGTGTGAGCACTGGAGCTGTGGGTGCAGTGCTAGCTGCACTACTTCAGCAAACTCCACTGCTGTTGGTCAGGAGTTAGGACTGCAGTCTACATAAATAAAAAATGCAAATGGGGGGAAATGATTGTCGGAGGAGGTAAGGTAAAGGTAAAGGCACCCCTGACAATTAAGTCCAGTCACGAATGACTCTGAGGTTGCGGCGCTCATCTCGCCAAGGGAGCCGGCGTTTGTCCGCTCCGTAGACAGTTTTTCCGAGTCATGGGGCCAGTATGACTAAGCTGCTTCTGGCAAAACCAGACCAAACAGAGCAGTGCACAGAAATGGCGTTTACCTTCCTGCCGGAGCGGTACCTATTTATCTACTTGCACTTTTTGGCATGCTTTCGAACTGCTAGGTTGGCAGGAGCAGGGACCGAGCATCGGGAGCTCACCCCATCTCAGGGATTCGAACCACTGACCTTCTGATCGGCAAGCCCTAGGCTCAGTGGCTTAGACCCCAGCGTCACCCATGTCCCCCTTGTAGGAGGAGGTAGGAGGAGATAAAACCACAAGCTACCACTCTCCTTTTTTTGTTTTGCCTTTACTGAAATAAAAGTGTGCAATCCATTAAAAGGTGCCTTCCAAGAAAGCTTTCCTTGTAAAATTATTATGTTGAAAGTGAATATAGATCTGAGAGTATTAAATATTCCAACAGAAGGGGAAGAATCACTTGGCAATATGTCTATCGAAAGACATTAGGTGGAAATGTTTTGACAGTGTTCCTGTGTGTGTGTGTGTGTGTGTGTGTGTGTGTGTGTGTGTGTGTGTGTATTTAAATAAAGCATTTCCAATTAAAATTCATGGAGGAAAAGATGATTTAAACATGGCATATCTGACTAGTCCCTATAGTGCCTTTCTGAACCTCTCCAAACACTTTCAATACACTTCTGGCAAACAAAGCAACCTGGGTAAGTAGTATTGCAGGTAGGGATGGGCGAAAATTTCTATTCAGTTTGCCTTTAAAGGTGAAACTGTCAAATTTGCATTTTCAAAAACAGTATGAGGACCGAAACACAGCCATGCTTTGAAATTTGTACTTATCTGAATTTTGTGATGCAATTCTCCAACCATATAACGTTTACAAAAAGGCATATAATAGGGAGTAGTACCCATACAAATGCATAATTGGCAAAAATAACATGCAGGAATTCATTATATTCAGATAACTTGCTTGCAAGAATGTGTAGCCAAAACAGCACCCCAAAATATGTTTATTAGTAGAAATTCTCACTAAAATGTGATGGATTTTCATGAGGATTTTTTAAAACAGCCAATAGCTGTAAAAAATATGGAGAACTGGATTTAAGATTGGATTAATGAGAAACTGAGAGAACCAAAATTAACAAAATCTCCCATGCCTAGTTTACGGAGCTCCAGATATGCATAATCACAGGCAACCCTGTTTAGGGAAGTTTTTAATGTGTGGCATTTTTTTTATCTTTGTTGGAAGCCGCCCAGAGTGGTTGGGGAAACCCAGCCAGATGGGTGGGGTACAAATAATAAGTTATTATTATTGTATTACATTCTTACTTAAAATGTTTGCTGGAGGTCTATACAGGGGCAAATTCAATAGCATTTTCTATAAGTAGGAATAGGCAAGTACATTGACACACAAGTACATTGACACATATAGTAAGCCTGAGTTTTAGATTGGAATCTACTGTGGTCAGCCTTGAGATTCACAGTGATAGGTCAGACATTACAAAATCTCAGCTGGCACCATGCATATGACAATGAGATAAGTGTTTATGCCAGGGTGGAGACCTAATAACTCCTTTCACAGATACTGGCCACTTTACACTAGATAACTATTTATTTCCTTATCTGGTTGGAGTGATAGCTTTGGGGAAGTGAAGTGAAATGAAATATATGTGTTGGGTATCTTCTCTCTGAGCTTCATCTTGAGGTGAGCAGGATAAGTTTCTATCTTTTCTGTTACAGATATGCTTTTCAAATAAAAGCTCATTGATCATTATTCCTACTGTGTTGATTGAGTAATTACAAAAGGGCTCCTCTACTCTTCACGAGACCTAGCATTTAAGTTTCTCAGGGTGGTCTGGAAGGAGCCACTTGTGACAGGAGTTAATAAATAAATCCAGCCAAATCAGGTACTCCATTAGGAGATAAAACCATAAATTATCCTTCACTGTTTTAGACGTCATGATTCAAAGGAACTATAGTGCATGTGGGTCTTAAGAACAATTGAGAAGACTTGTTCCACTCTTCAGTTACCATCCTATTTCCAAGCTTTTCACCAACATAAACTTTATATATTTGTTTAAGCAAGTTAATGCTATAATTGCTGCAGTGGTATAAAGCACAAGAGGTTTTGTCATTTATTTTAAGAGAGGGCACAGTAACAAAGGTTCTGAGAGATACAGCTAAGAATGTGTGTGTCTATGCAAACAGAGCAATCTTAAATATTTACATTTTAAAGTGCATATAGGGAAGTGGCTTCGAACTATTTTTTTTTATTTAAATGGCAAAAGGATCATACGCAAGTATGTCACTAGCACCTTGTATCCCCCATTCCCGCATACAGAGTTCCAGAAGCTTTGCCTCTCATTCTAACCTCTGCCCTTTCAAATTTCAGAAATGCATTTAGAAATGGAACATCAGAGGCAGCCCTGCCAGACAATTCCAATCAAAACAAAAATGGGGGGGAGGGGCAGAAATTGCTATTGTTCGCATATGCATTCATTGTCAGGACCAGATTAACTTCATGCAAATGCAAGTGGCAATTGTAGACTACAATCCTAAACCTGCTTACTTCGGAGCAGACACGGTTCGGATTGCAAACTTTGCAATACTGCAGGGACACCTGAGGTTGGGACTTAAAAGGTAAAGGACCCCTGACAGTTAAGTCCAGTCGCAGACGACTCTGAGGTTGCGGCACTCACTTCGCTTTACAGGCCGAGGGAGCCGGCGTTTGTCTGCAGACAATTTTTCTGGGTCATGTGGCCAGCATGACCGAGCCGCTTCTGGCGAAAGTAGAGCAGTGCACGGAAACGCCGTTTATCTTCCTGCCGGAGCGGTACCTATTTATCTACTTGCACGTTTTGGCATGCTTTCAAACTGCTAGATTGCCAGGAGCTCACCCCGTCACGGGGATTCGAACCGCTGACCTTCTGATTGGCAAGCCCAAGAGGCTCAGTGGTTTAGTTCACCACCCGTGTCCTGAGGTTGGGCATCCAAGTGTTGAAGCAGCAGCCTATCGTAGCATAAAGAAAAACAACATTTGGCCCTTAGAAAGATGTGCATTTCTCTTAACAAATGATTAGTACAAGCAAGTTATTTCATTGGTCTCAGAAAACATTTGGAAGAATATGCTTGGCATATACTTGGCATTTTATTTGGGGGTTCCATCTAGCAAATAGGGGTTATTGGACCTTTGTAGAAAATGAAATAAAGGCAGATTACGTTTGATCTTTAGAGTATATAATTGTGACTTCTGGAGGAATGCTAAATTACTTTTTTTTTTTTTTGGCAACATGCAAGTAATCACTTCTTTCTTTAAATCGATATATGGTGACAGCTGTTAAGTACATTTTGCCAACAAGTTTGCCTCCAATATTTTAGATGTAAATGGGATTTTCCACTTCATAAATTGGTTGAGAACCAAGATGTAAATCCAGACCATTCATAAATATGAATGATACATGGCTATTTCATAACAAGAGATGGAGTGACTCAAATAAAAAGTTGCTTTTCCATTAGGTCACAGTGCTTAACATTTGCATATTATTTTCTGTCAGGGCTCTTGTGTCTGAAACATACATATGTCAACAGGCTGAAATTCAAAATAGGCAGCTTTCCCCACCACTGCTTTGCCATCAGACTGTATGCCACTATGTTATAATTAGTCACAGGAACCGTGTCACACCAAAAATACAACAAACCTACACAACTCAAGTGTAGCCCACTGGACATTTAATGCAGACTCGGGTCAGCTATTGACAAGGCATGTGTTAGTGCTATTGCAGTGGCTAGCAAAGCTTCGCTCCACCCACAGCAGCTGGTATAATCTGACCAGTATCCAAAGGATTAAGGTTACAACACCAACCAAGGAGATTCCATCCTTCCCAAAATGTAAGCAAAAGCACACCTCCTCCTCTCTCTTTAGTGTGCACATTAAGGATGGCCCACACTGGTTCAGAACCAAAGCACATGGCACTGTCACATTCCAAAGCTGCATTCAGACAGCACTTTATTCCCTTTCCCGGCTGTTTCCTGACCTGATATTTTCCACATTTTATGTGATCTTTCACACAATGTAGAAGCTGCTTCTGGAAATTCAGTGAAATCCAGCAAACATTTAGAGCTTGTTTCTGTGTTCATTGCTTCCATTAAAAAAATATGTTAGCCTGGGAAAGTGTGGGAGTTGTCCTCTGTAATTTTTCAATAGCTTACATGGGATGCGGGGTTAGCTTTGCAGCCTAACACACAAAGGCAGAATTGGTCAAGTAAGTGTGTATACTTACTGATGAGCATAGTAGTCCCTTTTTATATTTGGAATATCTGCAACAAAATGTACTCCTGGACTTAACCCCTTTTTCTTCACTTCACAACCAACTGAAAAGAACAGACGTTCTCGTATTAAATACTTGCTACTTATGCCTTTCTCTCTCCCATTGCAGACATATAAATTGAAACATCATTGGGACAAAGGCTTGTTCTTTCTGCAGAAAAAGGTTTTAGCTTCAGACCTAACAAAATGTAAATGGAAAGAAGCATTTCCCTCTCCCTTCGCATTAGAATTAGAAAGATACTCAGTTACTACGTTTTAAAAAAAACAAATGCAGAATATGCTAGTTGTGGCTGCAATTTATTAAGTGTGTGTGTGTGTGTGTAATATGTATCCTAGCATTGGTTACTTGGCCAAAAATAGTGGAGTGATATGCCAAGCTGACAAGAGGCGATTGTGTGTGATTGCCTAAGTAACACTTACTGTGTGTGCCTTGGTTTCCCATCTGTTTAACTAGGGGGAAATGTAGATTTTTGCTGTCAGTAAACTCTGGCTTCTCAAATCAACTGTAAAAAGGAGAGCGATTTGAACATTAAAATGACAATGTTTTTAATTGATTAATTTTGGTCGGAAGCCAGTTAACAGTAAATTAATAACCAAGGGAGAGAGAATACTTCACCTTGAAATGTGGTCTGGTGGCATAAAAAGCATTCTTAAAAATGAACCCAGTCTTCCTCATGACTCTGAAATCTACTAGATGCAATTTAAATTCCAAATGGCCATAATCTGTGGCCGTCCATTGAACCCAGAGTCATTCAATGAAGCTGAATGCTGGTATATTCAAGGCAGATTAAAGGAGATACTTATTCACACAGAGCACAGTTAAACTATGGCATCTTCTCGCACAAGACGTAATGATGGCCACTAGCTCAGGTGGATTTAGAAAGAGTTTAAATTCAAGGTGTAGACAGCTAACAGTGGCTACTAGTCATGATGACTGTATACTACCTTCACCAATGGTGGCCTCTGAATACCAGTTGCTGGGAACCACATCATTGCACTCTGGTTCTGCTCATGAGCCTCTTGTTGGCAAGTGTAGGAACAGGGTGTTGGATTAGATGGGTCCATGGTCTGATCCAGCAGGGATCATCTTGCTTTTTAAATCATGTATGTCCAATACTCAGATTCTCCCTCTCTTCCAGTGCTGCAGTTGCAGAATGGAGTAGCCTGGAGGAGATAGGAAAAGAGGGGACTCCCAGATAATGCCATGCCTGCTGTTGATAGCGCAGGTTGGGTTGGAGGAAAGGAAGAGCTGCTGTGCTATGAGTCACAGAAGTAAACGAAAAGTTGCAAGAACTCGGGCCAGAAAGGATAATTTCAAAAAGGCCCTGATGTTGATATTTACTGGAAGTTATCCTGAATAAAACTTTGTGAATATTTTTTGAAATTATCCTTTCTGGCCCGAGTTCTTGCAACTTTTCGTTTACTTCTGGACTTTACCAAGAACTCCAATTTCTACTGTGCTATGAGTCACAGGCACAGTGCAGGTTGGAAGAAAGAGCATTGGACGGTTCTCCATATACTTCAGTTTGGCTTGTTTTGTGATTTCCTTCCCTGCCCTCAGAACAATGGGTGAACACCACCTTTCTTTGAAGACTGTGAATCTAAACCTGGGGGTTCAGCTCAGCCCTTTTTAATAACAGACATGCACAATTTGTGACCCATCAAGCCAAATGCATCCCAGTAGCCATGTACTGTGATCCACAGTACCTCTTGTTTTGCTTCTTGACTGGAACTATACAACTCAGGAGAGGGGACTGTAAAGTACCAGTGAGGCCGAGTCACATGTGGTGCAGGCTTAAGCTACAACAATAATTGATTACCCAAAATACACCTCTCTCTCTCTCTCTCTCTCTCTCTCTCTCTCTCTCTCTCTCTCTCTCTCTCTCTCTCTCTCTCTCTCTCTCTCGCACAAACACACACACACACACACACACATTGCAGCATGGGAGGGATGTTGATCTTGTGGGAAGAATCCATGTTAATGATTCTAGTCAGGGAATGCATCCTCCTTGAATGCTTTTGCTTTGCTTAAAATTGTCCTTGAACTGAGATTATGCTTTTTGCTCGCCTACATGGAATCATAACATTTTAGTGTTGGAAGGGATGTTTGTGTGTGTCTTTTGTCTCCAGGCCTGCCCAACACTGGGATGCAACTTCTGGAATGTTTTCCATAAGGAAATGTGTTGCTTGTCTTGATTGCTAGTGGGAGACTACCAAATCTAGATACTACCTCTGATTTACAGTAATAGCACTTACTATTGGTGTGCCTAAGTATTTCCTGTGGCAAAATGGATGTTTGCGCTATTCCAGACCTTGAAAAACTGTTTGGAGTGATGGCTTGTCAAACCATAATCTACTATCATAAAGTCTCACAAGTCTTCATCACCCAGAGAGAACTGGGATTCCCCCCCCCCATCATTAAATATTCACACACAGCCCTGATATTGGTTTAAATGGTTCTCCATTGATTTGAGCTGCATCAAACATGCACCAGGAGCTGTGGCCATTAGTCATGATTTTCCCTGACAAAAGAAAGGGATTCTTGTCAGTTTCTGAAATTAAGACATTTGTTCAATTATAACTCTGCCTTCATGTTCTGTTGCAAAGTGATAATAAGAGGAGAAGTACAATTCTACAAGAATGGAAAAGGGCAAGTGGTCGTGGATTTGGCAAAGTAACCATTTCTGCCTGCTTTTGATCAAAGGGCAGCTCCCAAAAGGTACTTTACGGGTTCCCCACTTCTTTTTGTCCAGCAGGGAGACATTCCAGGGTTAGCACTATTTTGATTTCCTTTGAATGACAGAGTGTCACTTTAATATATGCTTACTGTACAAATATGCAAGCAGAAAAGCAACAGATCAGCCAACTCACAGCAGATTTTCACAGAAACATCCACACCACTAAAGTCCACCCCGGTTTCAGCAATCTTCAACTATCTCTCAGTCTGACTTTGTTCCGGAATTCCACATTGCTGTTTCTTCACAACACACCTAACACCAGCTGATCCCCATCGCTAAAGGCAACAAGGGATAGACTGAGCAGCTTAATCCCTTCCCTTTTCAGTCACTCTACAACTCTCTCCCATCTCATTTTGTGCCAATTTTTTGAGAGTGCACAAAAAGTCCACATTTAAATTGTATGTCTTTTGTATGTGCTTCTTATATGAAATACCGGTAGGCACTTTTGGTCATAAGATAGTTACTGTTCAATGCTTTTTAAATTCACTTATCCATAAAATTCACATTCCCATTTCACATAAATTAATATTTTTGTGTGCACTTTTGTATACCAAAACTGAATTGCGAAATCTAGAGAAGTGCAAAATCTGACAGAGTTCTGTCCTGATTTGCAAGTGAGCTCAGTAAGGTCCAATCAGCTTGGTGCGCTGTGAAAGGTGGACTGAATAACTCCTCCCCTGTTTCTAAAGGTAACTTTCTTCAACCACTGATGGCTGCTTCATTCAAACACCCAGGAAGGCTGCCAACTATCACTCAGCCTCAGCACCCATCAGTCAAACTATGTGGGTTATTAGCCAAGATAACAACCGAAAAGTTGCTCAACAGTATAACAATATAACAGCAAACATGCCTGAACAACTTGTATTTTCCTATTTTGCATTTGCTAAGCAGAACTTTTGTCTCTTTGCCATTGTTTTGTAAGCCTTTCGAAGCCACAGTGGTAGCACAAAGTTAACTGGGAAACTCAATGATTAAGAATTTAACTGGGTGAAAATTAGGAATACAACACAGTTCATTAAGAAGGTGTCATATCGGAGCTGTACTGTATTTAGACTAATTTGTATATTTGGCAAATGTGGATAATGGATTATCATCTGTTGTGCTTACTCATTTACATCATTATTATGTTCTTTATGGTATCAAAATGAAACACATCAAATATAAGCTGGAGGGGATGGTTTACTAGTCAAAACATCCATATGTGTTTTCTGGAATGGGAGCTTGTAATTCCATACACAAGAAGTTCAGGCTATAATCCTTCCAGTGACAACTCAGACATGTAGGATGGTTCTACCACTTAGTATTTATTCAAACCAGAACTCCCAATATATATGGTGGCATTATGATGTAATTAAGATCATAGCTATGACTGTCCAACCCCCCCCCCCCATATATTGGAATAATATGCGAGGGGGATGTGGGGTATTCAGCCAGCATGTGAAGAGGTTTTAAGTATATACTGACAAACATATGGTGGGTGGTAGCATTTATGAACTACTAGCTGACCTGGCCACGCGTTGCTGTGGTTCTTTCCTGTGATTCCCCCCCCCGGTCCCGATCCATTACGTATCCTGCCCCTCCTCCCTGGCTCATCCCTGTGTTTTGGTAGGATACCCTTCCCTCTGCTGCCCCTGGGGAGTGTTAGCCCCTCCCCCATGTATCTCCATACCTTGGCCCCCACCCTTGGAGAAGGAACTGTCAGCTTCTAGGTTCTATTTCCCAGCATGCACTTTTGTCTGAGCCTTCTGTTGTCCCTGGGGAGTGTTGGCCCCTCCCCCATGTATCTCCATACCTTGGCCCCCACCCTTGGAGAAGGAACTGTCAGCTTCTAGGTTCTATTTCCCAGCATGCACTTTTGTCTGAGCCTTCTGTTGTCCCTGGGGACTGTTGGCCCCTACCCCCGGTATCTTCCTACATTTGCCCCCACCCTTGGAGAAGTAGCTGTCAGTTTCTGGGTTCCATTTCCCAGTATTTACTTTTGTCTGAGCCCTCTGTTGTCCCCCCCCCCTGTATCTCCATACATTGGCCCCTGCGCATGCATCGTGAACATTTCTATATATTTAGATTAAGGATCGGGGGTGATGATGTGCCCTGGGACCCAGAGAACTATTTAAAGAATCCCGATGGGGGGGGTCAAATAGCGAAGCCCCACAGCCCCGTAGCAAGAGACAGGCCAAGAGGGGGGCCATATGGGCCACTTGGCACGGGCCTCCGAATCCAAAGGGGGCCTCGGTCAGCATATTCACAATCAGTAAAGTGAAAAAAGTAACAAAAGGGTTAAAAACCCTTGCAAGGGCCTGGCAACAGAAGACGAGTTCTGAAGCACCCGAATTGTTCAGTTCCATAAAAAACCCAGGAAGTGGCAAGAGGAAGGTAGGGGATTGTAAATGGGGTGGGGGGTGGGGTGGCCACTGCAAATATCTGAGGACTTAAACTGGGGAGAGAAAGTGCATGATTGTTGTTTTTTTTATTAAAAAAAGACACAGAGGGTTGCAAGCAGTTGTAGTATATAATAATAATAATAATAATAATAATAATAATAATAATAATAATTTATTATTTATACCCTGTTTCTCCTAAAATACGACATACCCATAAAATAAGCCATAGCAGGATTTCTAAGCATTTGCGCAATATAAGCCATACCCCGAAAATAAGACATAGTGATAGGCGCAGTTCTGGAGGGCCCCAAGGAAGAGGCGGGGCTGGACGCGTAATAAAAAAAATAAGACATCCCCTGAAAATAAGCCACTTTGGTGTTGTTGTTTTTTTGAAAAATAAATATAAGACGGTGTCTTATTTCCAGAGAAACATGGTAAAGCCCTCGCTGTGCCCACAAGTGCGTGTTAGGAGAAATGATGAATGACTGCCTAATGCTGCCAAGCGTTTATTAATGCAGCCGCCGGGAGAGGCTTTGGGCTTGGGCTTTGGGGGTGGAATGGCTGTTTTGGTGGTTGTTGGACAGTTGCTCCCCCCACCCTATGTCAGCCCATAACCTATTTGGGCTCCTCCTCCCCCCACCTCCCACCCAGGGCTCCATTCAGGATAGTATTTAAAGGGCTGTAGAGCTGAGGCCTAGTCTGTAAAATGGAGCCGAGGGAGTGGGGGACTGGCAGGGGCCTACATAAAACAGAAGCCGTGCTGCGGTCTGTGATCCATGTGCTTGTCCTCTCCCCCCCCCCCGGGCCTAGTGGGGGCCTGGCAGGGGGCCGCCTTGGTGGTTTCAGTTGCTTGGTTGATGATGTCATTTGGTTTGTGGCTGTGGCTTAGATTTCACAGGAAGGGAGGGGGTGGAGGAGGGTTTAACACCACTTGAGGGCGCTGTTTGACTTGGTGGAAAACCAGGTCTATACCTGGCCAGGTGTGTGGTTTGAGGAATTTTTGTCCCCAGCAAAGCTCAGGGAGTGGCCTGGATTGTTGTGTCAAAATTTCAGGATGATCGGTCAAGCGGTTACGGAGAAAAGTGGAACACACACTTTCACGATTTTTACATTTATATATATATATAGATTGTGTCCTGATGAGAGCCTGTGAGGTGCATTTCTTGAATTGCTATACCTGAATTTCTAGGGGGATGCCCCTGATTGAGAAGTATGGCAATGTGGAGCATCTCAAGGTGGTGGGCATGGTCCTAGACCTGCCTTACCTGCGACCTATATATTGAGATGAGACAGCCCCTCAGTATGGCAACATGCTGTCTTCATGCTTCCTCACCTTTATAGCAGTATGATATTGTCAGGAATCAGGGACAGGCCAACAATAAAGCACCCAGTGTCAGTGAAATTAACTCTTCAAAAAAACCAAACAACCCCAAAACAACATAGGCCTAGTGATTACAGCAACTCTTCCTGGTAGGTCTTGCCCCAATGAAACAGTTGTGAAGACTGAAAGTCCCAGCCTTCCCACCACTCTCTGTGGCTCCTCCCCTGGTTCCTCCCCCAGCAGCCTTAGGTTCCTTCATCTTGTCTCTCTTTGTTCTGCCCTCTTTATTTATCGGCATCTTCTGGGAGACTAGCAGGCATAGCTGCCAAGTTTTCACTTTTCTAGCGAGGAAGCCTATTCAGCATAAGGGAAAATCCCTGTAAAAAAGGGATAACTTGGCAGTTATGCTAGCAGGGAGGCGAGCTGGTCATAGCAGGAGGGAGTGACTCCTTGGCTTCTTCAGCAGCCTGCCTCCACTCTGCCTCTTGACTCCAATCTGCTTCTGCTTCTGAGCCTGAACTGTTCTGTGCCCCAGCCTCTTCCTGTTCACTAAATTCTGTTGCCTCTTCAGCTGCCGACACCCCATTCTCCCAGTCTGCTCCCTCTTCTCCCTCTGACACTCATCATTATCCCACAACCTATCTCCTAGTTCTGAGCCTTCTCCTGGGGTTCCCTTGAAGGTTCCCCAGCTTGTGCCTCCCACCACTCCTCAGCATCCAGCTAGTCAATGACTTTACCCTTTTACCTTAGTCCATGACAGATGTGCTGCTTTCCTGCTTTGTCCTAGACTTCATGCCTTATAGATTCACACATCGAGGATATACTGTAGAATGGAAAATCACTTCATGGAAGTACTGAGGCATTGATTACCACCTTCACTGCATCCTCTCCACACCTACCTTTATCCACATATGGTTACATTTTGCAAATGACATCCTCTAGCCACTAGATTGATATTTTCTTGCTTTTCAATAGCAATTTTAATGAATTTATCCTTTCTGACATTTGCATTTGTCTTTAAATGCCACCAGATAACAGGGTTTTAATCATTCCAAATAGCTTTTTAATTATAGACCTAATTACTTTTGCAGAAGGTTAAGCTGCACAAACAAGAATAAAACTGTTTGCTTGCGCTGTGTGTGGAGAATGATGTAGTGTTTTCACATTAGGTATTCTGTAAACTTCCTCGGTCAGTTTTACGTGACATTTTAAAAAATCCCCCCTGTACTTCAGAAGGAAAGAATTAGATTTCAGGACAGTTTAACATTCAACTATGTGCAGAGCCCATTAATCTTTTAATTAATTATGAAATCAAAGCCAGCCATTCATTTCAATTGAAGTCAATGTGCATCTGTGTATGTGTGCATTTCTGTGTCCGTGCATAGGGAGATACTCATTTAGTGAAAAAAGAAATTTAGTCTGTAGATTCTATTTTTTCCTCATTTATTTTCCTCTTACACTTTCCCAAACGTCTGGGGTGTATCCCCCCCCCCCTTGGAGAACATGTTACACTGAACCACTGTAACACACCTTACTAATGGAATGGTAAAATTATTATTATAATGGCATTATTGGAATTAAGATACTCTGCATAGTCCGTTAGCATGGGAAACACAAAGTTAATTTATGCACCATTTCCCTCTTTAATAATATACTCTATATGGGCTGCTTGTGGAGTGTGAAAATGAGGGCAGATTAGACCCATGTGGGTTGGCTCATTCCTTCCTGTTGAAAAACACTTCAGGTGAATTTATATTTTATGACATTATTATTATACCAGAACAGCTGCCTAACAGCATGGCTTACTTGCATCTATTTCTACAAATAGTATTTCTAAAATGTACGTTACTAATTTTATCTCAGAACAGACCAAGATACTTATAAAAAAATGCAGCACAGATCCAAACATGCCCATCAAAATGTAAAAGCAAACTCTTCACTTCAAATCTGTAGGATACATCAACCTTCCCAAATGTGGTGCCCTCTAGAGTTCCTCAAACTCGGCCCTCTAGATGTTTTACAACTCCCATGATCCATAGCTAGCAGGACCAGTGGTCAAGGATGCTGGGAATTGTAGTCTCAAAACATCTGGAGGGCCGAGTTTGAGGAAGCCTGCTCTAAAGGCTTTGGACTACAATTTCCATCAGTTCGAGTCAACATGGCCGGTGGTGGGGGTAATGTGAGTTATATTCTATAACATATGGAGGTGCCAGGTGGGAAAGGCTAGGTTATATTGTGCTAAGTTAGAGGGGAATTTTCAATATAATCTTCTTGCTGTAGCAATTTTTTATTAAAGTTTTTTTTAAAAAAATAAAAATAAAACAATAAGATAAAAGAAACTAAATAAAAAGGGGGGAGCAGAAAAAGATAAGGGGGAATTAACAAATCAATCTGCAATTAACAGAAAGTGGATCTGCCCTCAGTCCCCAGCAGGCAACTGACTAACCCCACACCGTCAGATCCTGGGGTCAGTGGGTGGGATTTCCACTGTGTGAAAAATGGTGGAGGAGCAGGAGGAAAGGCCTCCTTTCGGAGACAAGCTATTTCTTACTCCTGATTGAAACACACCTTAAAGGGTGAAAGGTAAAGGACCCCTTGGACGGTTAAGTCTAGTCAAAGGCGACTATGGAGTTGTGATGCTCATCTCACTTTCAGGCCAAGGGAGCCTGCATTTGTCCACAGAAAGCTTTCTAGGTCATGTGGCCAGCATGATGAAACTTCTTCTGGTGCAATGGAACACCATGACAGAAACCAGGGCGCCCAGAAATGCTGTTTACCTTTCCTCTGCAGCGGTACCTATTTATCTACTTACATTGGTGTGCTTTTGTACTGCTAGGTTGGCAGGAGCTGGGACAGAGCAACAGGAGCTCACCCTGTTGCGGGGATTCGAACTGCCAGCCTTCTGATCAGTGAGCCCAAGAGGCTCAGTGGTTTAGACCACAGCACCACCCGAGTCCCTGTAGAACACACCTTATCCAGCAGTTGGAAGGGGCAAATCTGCCTCTTATGCCAGCCGTCGACTGAAGGAGCACCATTACTTGCTATAACACTTTTCAGACAATGGAAATGATAAAACAAACAGGTAATTTTTATAACACATTCAATTGATTAAAGGGCTATAGGGTCGGACGAGCAACATTTTCAGGATCCGTGCCAATTATGGAATCTTAGGGTGCTTGCAGACATGCTTCTGAAAAGCTGGCTTCAAGCAAGGCTGAGTAATGTTGAGCAGACCTAAATGAACCCCAGACCAAGAAGATAATGAAGTGACATGTTAGGGAACACTCTTTGTAAATAACCTCAATTAATTTCCCTGATGTTTTTCTGAGTTTGAGGTTTCGTCTTGATGGGCAAATTGCAGGTTGCATGGAGGCTATTTATGGTTCTGCCAACTTGTTATGTTTTAATTGAAGTAGGATGTACTTGTCCTTGCTTATGCAGCACTGTTGCCCTTTCAAGGGTGAAGGCAGGGTGGCATGTGACTTCAGAATGTGCAGTCTGAGGAACACAATATTAAGTGACACCCCCCCTTCCATTAAAATATGTAACTGAGGAAGAAGACCAAAGAAAGGCATACATTGCTGTTAGCCTGGGGGTAAGCAGCAGGGTTCTTATTAATTCAGCAGCGTTGCCATCGGCTTCAAAATCCTGTTGTTTCTAACATTCTGCATAAATACATTACTGTAACTTTTTTAAAAAAAGGTAAAGTCTCTGAATCTTTGCTAGTTTTGTTTATCCATGAAAAGTAAGTTGACAGCACATGAGAAATGTGTTGAAACCAAAATATCAACAAGAGAGCAGGATGTCCTTTTTCAGAGGGATCCACAGGAGGAGAGAACACTCTCTCATTTGGGACCTGCTTGCAGAATTCCCACAAGCATCTGGGTGGCCACTGTGAGAACAGGACGCCAGACAAGATGAACCGTTGGCGTGATCCAGAAGGACTCACTTCTTATGTTCTCACAGAGTTGCGACTAAGTGCCATATGCAATGTATTTATTCAAAGATGTGGGTGGCACTGTGGTCTAAACCACTGAGACTCTTGGGCTTGCCGATCAGAAGGTTGGTAGTTTGAATTCCTGCAATGGGGTGATCTCCCGTTGTTCTGCCCCAGCTCCTGCCATCCTAGCAGCTCGAAAGCATACCAGTTGAAGTAGATAAATAGGTACCACTTCTGCGGGAAGGTAAATGCCATTTCCGTGCACTCTAGTTTCCGTCACGGTGTTCCGTCACACCAGAAGCAGTTTCATCATGCTGGCTACATGACCTAGAAAGCTGTCTGTAGACAAACACCGGCTCCCTTGACCTGAAAGCGAGATAAGCGCCACAACCCCATGGTCTCCTTTGACTGGACTTAACCATCCAGGGGTCCTTTACCTTTTTTTTTTACCTTATGCAAAATTTGATGTGCAAATGCTGCTAAGGCAATGTATCCAAGGAAATCTGAAAAAGTTCCAAATTTCAATAAGGTATTAGTCAGAGAGAGGAGGGCGAGCAAGAAAAGTCTCTTCCATAAATTCTCTGTAATCCTGCTTTGGGGTTAGGGTGAGGTACTTGGAATTTTATTGTCTGAGATAATGATAAAGGTAAAGGTAAAGGGACCCCTGACCATTAGGTCCAGTCGTGACCGACTCTGGGGTTGCACGCTCATCTCGCATTATTGGCCGAGGGAGCTGGCGTATAGCTTCCAGGTCATGTGGCCAGCATGACAAAGCTGCTTCTGGCAAACCAGAGCAGCACATGGAAACACCATTTACCTTCCCGCTGTAGCGGTTCCTATTTATCTACTTGCATTTTGACATGCTTTCGAACTGCTAGGTTGGCAGGAGCTGGGACCAAGCAACGGGAGCTCACCCCGTCACAGGGATTCGAACCGCCGACCTTCTGATCAGCAAGCCCTAGGCTCACTGGTTTAACCCACAGCGCCACCTGGGTCCCTACGGCTGCATTTCTGCTTGCTTACTAGGACCTGCATTTGAATAAGCATGTATAGGATTACACTATAATAGGGGCAGATAGTCTTGTTCGGGTCTTTGCGAAAGAAAAAAAATAGATTCCTTCAATGAGTCAATCCTGATGAAGCATATGGCATAGCAAAGGGATGCAGCTCAGTGGTGGAACATTTGCTTTGCCTGCAGAAGGTCTCACTTTCAATCCCCAGCATCTCCAGGTAGGAATGAGGGAAAATTGGACTCAGTTCACATTTAAAGATGAGCTTCACCAATTCGCACTTCCCAAAACATTATGTGAACTGAAACACTGTATCCTAAATAGCGTACAGAAATTCTTACAATTGGGGGAAATTGCTTTGCAAAAGTGTGCAAATTAGGAGAAAAGCACACTAAAATGCTGAAGTATTTTCATGAGGACTTTTAAACAAAATTCACAAACTGATGTAGAAATGTGGGGAATTGAATTTAAGACTTAAAAAAACCCAAAACACTGAGAAAGCATAATTGACATATTTGCTCATCTCTATCTCCAGGCAGGGCTGGGAAAGACCCCTGCCTAAAATCTGGAGGGCCTCTGCCAATTAATGTAGACAATACTGAGTTAGAGGGACCAGTCTTTTGGCTCAATATAAGGCAACTGCAGACTGTACTGTTTGAAAGTGCCCCTGCATCAGAAGGTGACCACACAGGGAATGATAACACTAGGCCTTTCTAAATAAAACACCAGTTTTAAATGCAGCTTTGTTTTCCGAGAACCAACATACCATCTGAAATTGAAAAATTCCCTCATAGGATTGTACCAATATATATAAACTGGGTCACGGTACCTTTCACACTTTGGGGAAGTGGGATCCTTACAGTTTAGAATGCCACTAAAATATGGTATGTGTGTTCAACCTGGCAGAAATTTCTAGAACTATTTCCGGCGTGGACTGCTGCCATCATACTTTGCATCTCACGTCAACACACTGCTGATAGTAGCTGCCTGTGGGGGGCACAAGAATGCCTGAAATTATAGTAACAGTCCATATTACTAGCTGTAGAATGTATAGCCAGGACAGGAATTACACATGGAGGCCCATTTGGGTGATAAATGTAACCACTTGCAGTTCTATTCTGGTTGCATGTAACACTCGTAAAATAGAGGTACTATCTCAACAAGGAAATCAAACCCAGGTATTTTATCAGCATTCACTATGCTGAATGCAGTTTTTTAAAAAGAAAATTAACTAAAGTCAAACAACAAAACTATGCTGGAAATACTGGTGTCTGTGCCTCTGGGTTTCTTCCAAAGTATTTGCAAAGCAGTTATCGAAACTGTAGCGGCATCTGAAATATGGCAATAATCATGGAAGAGGTGGCTGCATGAATTGCTTTTGCAACATTATGATTTTGCCTTAAAGATGAAATAAGTATTGCTTTGAGAAATTGCATTTTGTGTGGAGTTCTTTGCAGCTCACATTTCCTCTTTTAAAGATTGCAAGAGAAAGGAAGAGGAACAGAGAGCAGGAAATGGAGCCGACATGTAATACATCTTTCCCCAAGCTGATGCTCTCCAGAGGTTGTGGTACTCCAATTCCCATCAGCTCTGATGGTCAGGAACTGTAGGCCAACACACAGTTGGGAAGGCTGATGCAGAGAATTGAGACATCATTTCCATTTCCAACTTGGGAAGATGCTATATTATGTTATATGCTAAATCCACACTAAAACATTTGCTGTAACAACAACAAAATTGTGTAGAGTATGAGCAGTCATTTATTATTGTATTTCATTTCAATAAATAAAACACTGCTAGCAGCATGAGAACATGGAATAGGAAGAGCTTTTAATAGCCAATCCCACACATATTTCTTCAGAAGTAAGCCCCACTTCTGCTCCTTGTGGCATGGTCAGGCAAATGCTGGGGCACACATCGCATACCTTCCAACTTTTTCCAATGCAAAACCGGGATGCATGTCTTCTGGGATGTGCTTCTAGATGAGTCATGTGACCCATGTCTCACTTCCCCCTGAAAAAAACAACACTTTTGGTGGGTGAGATCTCACACACTTCCCAAAAACATGTGTTGTGGGTGCTGTGCAAGATAATAGCCCCCCCCCAAAAAAACATGCTTTTTCAGGGTGAAAGCTTAGCACGAGACCACAAGAGACCACCAACATGGCCACCAACATCTTGCAAGAAAAAACAGGATGTTCTCTTTTTTCCAGTACACTTGGAAGGTACTGTATAACTGATACTTATTATTACTGCCCACGACTCTCTACTTTGGTCTTTTCAATGGCCACAATTGTGACTACCAACTTTATTTTCCCAGAATACAATGTGCCATGTGTTCCAGTTAACTCTTTTGGCTTTATCAGATTAATATTTTATTTTTTCATGGTCATTATTTTCTAATGCCTGTGGTATAAAAAGGACCTGAAATCTAAATGGATTTGTATACCATTTTAAAAATGCATTACAATTGCTTCTACCAAGAATCCCTATAAAGTTTTTTCTATGACATCATACATTCCACTCAATTTTGACACATTTTTAGGTTGGGGTGATCATCTGTCAGTTTCCTGAACCATGCTGATGTCACAAATTCAATACTTGAAAGAGGTCTACAGGGCATCAAGATATTGCAAAATCCAACAAGCATGCTTTTGTAGCTGTTAGTGTTGGAGATTTGTAGGGACTCTTTAAATGGCTCCTGGCTTAAAATATAGTAGTACTTTTGTGGTAAGATGTTCCAGATCAGTCCTTGGCACCTTCCCACAAGCCAGAATTTGACACAAGGAGGTTCCTCTGAAGCTTCCGAGGCAGATGATGCAATTATTTGGCCTGATGCAACTAATGCAGAAGTCGAGCAGCAACCATGGCTCAGGAGGCAGAGAGGGGACAGAGCTTCTAGGAGATAAGAGACATGACTTCTAAATAATGTAATTTGCTTCTGATTAGGTACTTCAGCTGCAGTCGGTATTCCCTAAAACTTAGCACCAATTATTCACAGGTACCCAAAGCCTGAAGCACCTTGTAGCCCTGAAGAAACATGTAATCTAATGAATATGGACCTTTTTTTTAAAGAGTTGAACACATGACATTTCTCCTGTGGAATAATAGAAGTGACATATTTCATGTTAAGAGGCAACTTATCCATTGCTTCTATCCCAAAGAGATGAGGACTAATTTACACTTCATAAAAGTGTCTTGCAATTAGCAACACCTACATTACATTTCTATGAAGGAATCTTCACATTCTGTAGGGAACGCCAGCTGCTAGAGAGCTTCTCTTGAAAAGCCTGCTATAGAGCGTAAAAGATCAACATTCCCAGGGATATTGCACAGAGGGCAATGATAAAGAAGCCCCACTCCCATGCTGTAGAAGAGTGCTGGGAGAATTTATGGTCCTCTAGATGTTGTTGGATTCCACCTTCCATCAGTCTTATCAACATGGTCATCCAGTGGCCAGAGAGGGTGTGAATTGTATTTTCTCCTTCCATCTGGTTTTCTGTTCCTCTCTCTCCACAGTTAGTTGTGGCCATTGAATGTTCTCAATCCTCACTGGAATATTTTTTTGGTTCTCCCCATTGTTCCCCTACCAATATGTCTTTATAGTTTTCCAAACCTTGGGGTTCCCACAAACCTCTCTTCTTCGTGGTTGGTGCTGTTTTGGCTACATAAGCAACAGCATCAGCAATAGAGGGAATAATGACTAGATGCAGCAACGCAGATGAAACATTTCCTCCTCTGGGAATTTCTCTGATCCTTGAGGAAATGTTGCAGAGGACCTAGCTGACGCTACCTTGGTCCGAAGAAAGAAGATGCAGCCATGCCTGAGGCAAGGTTTTCTCTGTAGCAACACCACTGTCATGAAATAGCTTCTCTAGGGAAGAGGAGCATCAGCTCAGCTCATTCTTAATTTAAATGGAGAGCTACAATGTGTTATACACACAAGCATTCAAACTGGGACTTATTTGGGATGCTACCTCTTTTCTATCTATCAAATCTATCTATCTACATTCACAGTGAAACAAAGGCAATAATACAAAAGTATAAAATATAAATAAATCAGGGCAAGAGCAGACGTCCAGCAGTGGACGATCAGTGGATGCAAAGAGGTAGCAAAATCAAAAGGAGCACAGAGTGAATGAACAGATAATGAACAAAGGGAGGTGGGAGGATGAGAGGCAGTTGAAATTTGATGGAATATGCTGAATTAGCAAGATTAACTAGTAAAATGAGAGAGCAGGAAGAGACTGTCTTCCAGGAGGATTAGAAAATGTTTGTAGATTTTTTTTTAAAAAATATTGTAAACGTTAAAATGCTAGCAGGTTTGGAGTAAGCTTAGCAGTAAAAGAATAAAGTGGGTAAAAGAATGTACAGTTTAACTATAATATGCAGCAGCAATAGATAATCTGAGGAATCTGTGGAAGGGTGGATGTAGGGTTGCCATATTTCAAACAGTGAAAATCAGGACAGAACTTTTTAACATAGTTGTGTGTGTTTGGGGGGGGGGAGGGTTGGGCCAAAGTTGTTGAGTGTTTCTTAGTTTTGCCCAAAGTTGTTATGCCTTGGGGGGGGGGGGCGAAAATACATAAGACATTGCCGTCTTTGAGCTTTTAGGGGGGCAGGGGGGAGAGATTGCCAAAAATAGCACTGCTGCCATGAACTGCCGTACGTCCAGATTTTCTAAGACATTTTGCCGATTTCCGCCTGGACACTGCTGCCGACTACAGTGTTCCAGATATGTCTGGGAAATTCAGGACATAAGGCAGCCCTGGTGGAAGAGAAGTTGACTATCAAGGAAATGTTTATTGGAAAATGTTTGACCAATTGTATTGTATTTTTGGAAAATTTATAAATAAAATAAGGAGGAGAGGTGGGAAGTTTTTCAGCCTTTCTTCCGCAGTTCATCATTCACTGATAGATTACTTCTGTAAATACTAAATACTAAGTAATTGAATAGAGAGTCTAAAGGTTCAGGTCATAGTTTATTCCCTGTTAGAAGATGCAACATTATCTAGATCAGCTGTTGCCAACCTAGGTGGTATCTAGACACATATAAAAAGCACTGTGAAAATGCTTTTAAAAAAATATTTTTTAAAATATTGAATTTGCCATAAGCTTACAATCACCATCTAGTGTCACATTTGTATAAAGCACACTCAAAACATTATATTTGCAGCTGTATAGCTGAGTCCCTAGTGTAGTCCAGATATTTTGTACTATAGCTCTCATCAGCCCCACCCATCACAGCCTATGTTGGCCGGGGCTGATGGGAGTTGGTCCCAAACATCTGGAGAGCATCGATTGGCAAAGGCTGAATAGAAATTCTCTGCAACTTCTCTTGGAACCATAGAATACTACTATTGTTATTTTAAGTACTGTAGTGCAATGACCGAACACATCATGGAAAGTCACAGGAAAAACATAACTTTGGCACACTCCTTCATATTTTCCATTCCTAACATTGTGGGATATGGGACAGGTATTTTGATCCTTCATACAAGGATATGCAATGCATTCTGAGCCAAGGCCTCAGAGAGATTTGGGGCTTGTCAAAGGCAAAGGAGAAACTATATGTGGCAGCATGAGTCCCTGAAGCACTTTATGGCATCTTAAATATTCCAGATCCCCCCCCCCCCAAGATGCAGACAAGCAACTACTCAAACAAAACTAAAAGGGTAGATTCCAGCATTTGGCATACGAACTTTGGTTTGCACCATGACTTCACCACTACCTTCCTGAAGTCACACATGCACCCCTTCAAATCTACTTCAGAGAGTCCCCCAAATTCTTCAGAGAAGATTTTGAGGGTGTGCTGGAGACTGGGGAGTGGGGAAGAGAAGCTGTAGTAGTAGTTTATTAATTAAATTTCTATACTGCCCCTTATAGGAGCCATCTCCTAAGGGCTGAGGTGGCTCTGGTTCCCCCAATAAAATATCTGTGAGGGTCAGGCCCTCCCAAAGTTGATAGGTATTGTGATCAATTATGTGGGGTTGGGCTTACCCAGCCCCCCCCCAATATTTTATGCAAGTTGGCACTCCTGCTGCCCTTTATCCGAGGGTCACAGGGTGGTTTACAATATAAAAACTCAAAAATGCATGCCATTTTTGTTGTTGTTGTTGTTCCTGCTGCTGCTGCTGCTGCTGCTGTTGTTTAGTCGTTTAGTCATGTCCGACTCTTCGTGACCCCATGGACCAGAGCACGCCAGGCACTCCTGTCTTCCACTGCCTCCCGCAGTTTGGTCAAACTCGTGTTCGTAGCTTCGAGAACACTGTCCAACCATCTCATCCTCTGTCGTCCCCTTCTCCTTGTGCCCCCCATCTTTCCCAACATCAGGGTCTTCTCGACTCATGAGGTGGCCAAAGTATTGGAGCCTCAGCTTCAGGGTCTGTCCTTCCAGTGAGCACTCAGGGCTGATTTCCTCCAGAATGGATAGGTTTGATCTTTTTGCAGTCCATTGGATAGTAACAAACAAATTCCCTACCACAGTTTAAAAGGCCATAAATTGTTTAATTAGCTAAAGACCTAGGAGAAGAGGAATGTTTTTTTCCTAGCACCTAAGGATATGCAACAAAGACACCAGACAAGCCTCTCTGAGGAGAACATTCAACAAGTTGGGATCCACAAGAGATAAGGCCCGTTCTCCTGTTGCTACTCTCTGGTCTTCTCACAGTCGGGGTACATGAAGAAGGACCTCAATGTCGGAGATTCATTCCCCATGTTTGCATTATATTGGATTGTTGTCTATCACATGGTGATACATGTTTTCATTCCACAGTGGGAAGTGACGAAGACAGGATGTTTGTGTTACTGTGTTTCCTGAAGTGGGACTGTTGTCCTTTGTTCTTTCTCTTTGTTGTCTGATGCTAGAGAGAGAGGGAGCCATATTGCAGTGCTCCGTGTGTTTATATGGAAATAAACATAGATTAGCCAAATGCTGAGTTGCTGTGGTCTGTTATGCAATTGTGCAAACTCTGCGGATCCTTAAGTGTGCTGATGTCAGTTGGCATCAGTCGCTGTGATGTTCAGGCTGGAGAAAGCTTTTGAAGCTCCCAAATGATCGACCAGGAGGGAGAGAACATGCCAGTCAGGCATGTGTCTCTGCCAGGGTCCTACTTGTGAGTAAGAGCTCCTAACATCGATTATGGGCCCAGGGATCGGGGGCACAGACCCAGTGCCAACAGAGGAAGCACCGGGGGCTAATTTTGTCCTGTTTGGGGTCTCCTGGAACCAGCAGCGTGAGGCAAGCCTCTTCAGAGACGAAGGGAAGAAAAGCTGCAAGGAGACAGACAGTGAGTAAACTGAGCTGCCTAAAAGTGAAAGTAAATAAAGCAGGCCAGACTGTTTGAAGTACTTGCCTGGCAATTTGGCCAGCAGAGGACAGCTTGATTTATGGCCGTCTGATAAGGACAGAAAAAGGTTCCGGCTTGAACTAAGCTGTGGAACGGACCTTTTGGGAGTCCCCTGAGGTATGAGAATGTGGGGGAGCAGTGCTTTTGTTCCTGAAACTGCAGTTTGATGCTGTGACTTAGGTGAACAGCCAGAGTGTGTGTTGGCAACCAGTGAACTCAGGCCAGGATTGGCATTATATACTAAAAAAAAGTCACAGAAATAATAATAATAATAATAATAATAATAATAATAATAATAATAATAATAATAATATTCATTTCAGCCCCTTCTATTCTCATTTGCAAGTGAGAAGTGAATAATAAAAGCCTCATCAAAATACTAAATGACAAAGTAAAGACAATATCAGAGATGGCCCTCCAGAGGTTGATCAACTCCCATTAGCTCCAGCCAGCATGGCTAGTGGTTGGAGATGATGGGAGTTGCAGTACAACATCTGGAGAGCCACAGGTTCCTCATTCGTAGACCAGAGGGAGAAAAAGACATGGAAATGTCAAATTGTCAGCTTAGTAGTACTAGTAACAGTTCGAGCACGTTTTCAGGTGATCTTTGCTCATATTTTGTGGCTTTAACACTGTGGAAAGATAAAAGCCGGAAGAAAAGTCTGCTGATTTTCAAGTTCATTTGAATGCTCTTAGCACCTGTTCTTTGGTTTCTTCTCATTATGTATTTACCTTGGGAAATGTAACATTTCATTCTTGGGAAGAGAGCGAGCGAGAGGAGAAAGAATTGTATGAGAGGCAGAGGGAGGTAGAGATAGCCTTGAGGAAACAGCTGTATCCACTGAATATTTTCCCTTATAATATCAACTTTCTTATAATGTCACGTTCCATTTCATCATCCTCAGGTAAGAGTTGTCATAAAAGCTTTATATAACCTGAAACTGCAGTAGTTTCACTTTATGCACATCTTCTCTTTGTACCCATCCTCAATGGTTAAATGCTGTCAAGGTTGCTTCTAGTGTAGCCCATATAGGTGCATCTTGAAAGACGAGCTCTCTCACACAATAGCTTGCACATTCATTTCATTGCATGTCTGTGCATTCAGTGGATTAGGGTTCATAGAGGCCTGCACACACAGAGCTGTATCCATATGACAGAGAACTCGGATTGTGCAGAATTCCTGCCCTTGTGGAAGCTGCTGCATGTGTACAGTTGCATACATGTCAGGACTTTTTCTCATGTGTTCAGCTGAAAGCATGGGCATCAGGGGACATGGCAAAAGGAGCAAACTATACATTAACCTGATGGTGGTTGTGCATGGTTAGTAGATTTATTTTGTTTTAAATTGTACTTGTTTTTTTATATATATTCTGCCCTGGGATCTTATGGTAAAGAGTGGGTTAGAAATCTAATACAGTGGTACCTCGGGTTACAAACGCTTCGGGTTACAAACGCTTCAGGTTACAGACTCCACTAACCTGGAAGTAGTACCTCAGGTTAAGAATTTTACCTCAGGATAAGAACAGAAATTGTGCAGCAGCAGCAGCAGCCGGAGGCCCCATTAGCTAAAGTGGTACCTCAGGTTAAAAACAGTTTCAGGTTAAGAATGGAACTCCGGAACGAATTAAGTTCTTAACCAGAGGTACCACTGTAAATAACAAACAGCAGCAGCAACAACATTGTTTCTGAATTTTATAGCAGTGCAATGCTATACTCAGAATTAAGTCTCATTGAGTTCCGTTGAACATATTCCAGGCTGTGTACATAAGATTGTTGCCTAAGGCTATAATCATAGCCAGGCCCATCCTAGCCATAGAGGTTAGTGGCGTGGAGAACCACGGTGCCTGGCCGGACTGCGCTCCACTAGCTGAGAGGCTGTGCCACATCTCTCTCCTTCTCCGAGGACTCCGTGCTGCGCCTCCTTTCCGTTTCCCCAGCACTGGGTTCCGCTCAGTCGAGCTTCGTCACCAGCGCGCGCACAGCGCCCAAGCAGCTCTTGCTGGTCCCGCGGTGCGCGCGCTGGTGGCGAAGCTTGACTGAGCGGAACCCAGCGCTGGGGAAACGAGAAGGAGGCGCAGCGCGGAGTCCTCAGAGGTGGCCTCCCGCTGCTGCCATGGTCCGCTTGGCACTCCCGGGTCCTTGGAGGGGCTCTGGAGGGGGGCTCTGGAGGGACCTTAGCGCCAGGGCGCTGGATGGGCTTAAGACGGCCCTGATCATAGCTATACTTACCTGGGACATAAGCCCCATTGAAGTCAATAGGACTCCTGGGTAGATGTAGATAGGTTTGTGCTATAAAGCAGGTAACCATTGGAGTAACAAATACATTTTATTTGCCTGCTTTATTTTATAAAGTAGATGGGATAATGATACGTCCAATTCCATGACTCCATTCATAAACCTTTGACTCTCTATGTGAAGGACCCAGTGCACTTACTGAAAGCTTAGCAGATGCTTGATGTGCTTTCTTATCTGTAGATGACCTTATAAATGAATTTGAAACCAAAGATTAATATGTCTTCATCTAGCAAATGCTGTAAATCGTCACTGGATTACACTGGATTGAGACCGAGGAAATGGATAGTGTAATACATTTCATTCTTGGTGAAACATTGTTTACTAATTATATTATGATTCCATCAACTGCCTACTCACTTTCTTGGAAACTCCTCAGGCAGAACACTATAGCAGGCATAGGCAAACCCGGCCCTCCTGACCACTGGTCCTGTTAGCTACTGATCATGGGAGTTGTAGTCCCAAAACATCTGTAGGGCTGAGTTTGCCTATGCCTGCACTATAGTCTGCCAATTTTGTTTTATTTTGAGTGGTCTTCTATGGTCTAAAAATCAGCAAAATCACCTTTTACAGATTTTATGTTTTAGAGCTATGTTACAACAAGCCCCCAGTAGATTTATAGAAGAAAATAAACAGGCCACTAGTTTATCAGTTTATCAGGCTGCTGTTAGGGTTGCTTTGGACAAATGGTTAGATAGCAGAAAGTAAATGAATTTTTATTCCTCTTTCACACAACAATGGCATATCTGCCATAGCTGCCAAGTTTTCCCTTTTCTCACGAGGAAGCCTATTCAGCATAAGGGAATTTCCCTTAAAAAAAAGGGAGAACTTGGCAGCTATGATATCTGCATGGGAATCTTGCCCTCTCTCATTCCAGTATTTTATATGTGATATTTTGAAGTATGGGAAGAGTAAGGGTGAGGGAATCTGTTGATTTTGGTTTCTCTAAAAATTCACGAGTGTTTTAGTGCATATTTATCTTAATATACCCATTTCAAATGCAATTTTGCCTAATATAATACATTTTACATGCCATTTTCACTAAAATATGGGTTTATATGCACACATTAGCCTAGTACAGTGGTACCTCAGGTTAAGAACTTAATTCATTCTGGAGGTCCATTCTTAACCTGAAACTGTTCTTAACCTGAGGTACCACTTTAGCTAATGGGGCCTCCTGCTGCCGCTGTGCCGTTGCCGCACAATTTCTGTTCTCATCCTGAAGCAAAGTTCTTAACCCAAGGTACTATTTCTGGGTTAGCGGAGTCTGTAACATGAAGTGCCTGTAACCCGAGGTACCACTGTATGTGCATTTTTGTACATGGTACTTGGCTGGAGCACTGCATTGCAAAATTCAGAGAAATGTGAATTTGTAGTTCATGTACAGAAAGTTCACCTTTAAATGTGAACTGAATCAAAAATTTCCACCAAGGGGAAGAGTCACTCCAGAAGATTCAAAACACAACAGCAGAACTCAAAGCGATAATTGTGCCTTGGGTCACTTATACAGGACAGCTTGTGCTAGCTCTGTTGTCATCCCCATCTACTATGAAAATATGAGAGCGCCTGCATGGTTTGTAAGGTAGCAGGTTCTTTGAAAACCTTATCTGAAACCTGGGAGCATGCCATGATGGAATGACATATTGGGCTGCAGTCCATGAGGTTGTGGATAGTCATAGGAAGTTATTACAATCCCTGAAGCACAGGTGAACAATTTTCAGGGTTCTGCAAAATCTAGAAATTTAATTGCTGGGAATTAGCTTAGCTGGGTGATCGGGACATGGGTGGTGCTGTGGTCTAAACCACTGAGCCTAGGGCTTGCTGATCGGAAGGTCAGCGGTTCGCATCCCCGCGACGGGTTGAGCTCCCTTTGCTTGGTCCCAGCTCCTGCCAACCTAGCAGTTTGAAAGTGCGTCAAAGTGCAAGTAGATAAATAGGTACCGCTCCGGTGGGAAGGTAAACAGTGTTTCCATGCGCTGCTCTGGTTTTGTTTTGCCAGAAGCAGCTTAGTCATGCTGGCCACATGACCTGGAAAAACTCCGTGCGGACAAATGTCGGCTCCCTCGGCCTATAAAGCGAGATGAGCACCGCAACCCAGAGTCATTCGCGACTGGACTTAACTGTCAGGGGTCCTTTACATTTACCTTTTTAGCTGGGTGGTCAGGAAAGGGCCAACAACCATGGGCCAGTCTTTCATGTAACCAAGAGCTGACTATATTCCCCTCACAAAGCCACAATTCCCGGTGTTCCCTGGGAAGATGGATTGATTGTTAATCCATCCTGGGGATTGTAGCTCTGTGAGGGAAATAGGGAGCCCATAACAACACTTATACCCTTAACAACCTCCCAAAATTCTTTGGAAGAAGCCATGACTCTTCAAAGTTATATCAGAGTGTGAATGTATGGTGTGAATGCGGCTAGTGACCACAGGTAAGGAGCTTCATGATGGAGTGGGGATTTGAACCTTGGTTTCCTCAGGTATGGTTACTGACCACATTTCTCATTCTTATGTTATTGACAAGGCCGTGTGTGTGTGTGCTGGCTACACATATTTTCTGTGTGGCTTCTTGTGCCAGATAAAAACTGGGCCCTAGTGAGTAATACAACATTACCTGATAGAAATAAAAATAAAATAAAATAAGGAAATCCAGGGTGTATTCATCTCAGGAAAAACAGTGGAGGTCTTTCATTTCCTCATGCACAAGAGGCCTCAGGCAGGCATCTTGCCATTTACTGTTAACGGATGTTCATAAATGGCAAATATACATCCTACAATCCCAGATCAGAAGTAGCCCCAGACATATTCTGGGAAATGTTTTATTTTCCCTGCACATCTCTCACAACAATAGACCCTTTACAGCTCTTCCTCTATTTTGGAATGACATGCAACACCACAATCACTTGTTCTATCTACTGCCTGTATGAAATTATTTATTTTGCTTTTCCTTCAGTGCTGAATAATGCCTGAAGTTTTCAATAACAACTAATAAATCTTGTATTTATATCAGCATGAAAGGTCACACTGGTAGATTTGTTTCCTATAACTGCTCTTGAATAAATAAAATAATAAACAGTGACACTGTATGGAGTTTTATAATGCAATTTGTACATGTTTTCAATTCTCTTGCTCATCCTTGTTTTACAGATTAAATTACTGGAATAAGCTGGCCATCCTCCAGCTATTAATAAAATCCCTCCAGACACTCCACTTTATAAACCTTGAAAACAGCATCTGTAGCAAGCTGTAAAATATTAATCCAGAGCTCAGGAACAAAAGATACTGGTGCTGTTCTGAAAATTAAAGTGCTAAGAACAAATAAAAGCATATTCACAACATCATATTGAATAGCACTGGCAGGCATGTACACAAGTTCATGCACACATCCTCAGAAGGTCTTGCTCAGTAGAATTATAGACCAAGTTTTTGTTATTATTGCTATTACAAGCAAGCAGCTTCTACAGAGTCATCTCAAGGCGTGGTACAGTAAAAACAGCAAAAAAAGTTTCAAAATGGTAAACCTTTACTGATCCAAATGGACCAGAAAAACACATTAGGGCGAAAAAAGTAGATGCCCAGAGGCACATCCATTGAGGAGCATGCTCAAGGGTTGGGTTGCTTGAGAAATTTGATCTTGTGGAGTGGCCTGATTTGCACCCCTGTGGAAATCTGTGGGTCAGAAGGTAGTTATCCTTTGGATTCATTGGAATCTTTACTTTATTAAGGGTGCTGAGAGTTGTTATGAAATCCCTATCCCCCTACAATTCCCAGAGTAGTTTAAAAAATCAATCCTCCTTCCCAGGGAACTCTGGGAATTGTATCTCTCAGCACTCTCCGCACTCAAAACCACCTGGGAGGAAATGAGTAGAACCCACATCCATTTTACTTATTCTCGCTAGATGCTTGAGGAAGTTGATCTTTGCAGAATTGGATAAGGACAGGCTGGCCCTCCACCCTCCATGACTAATGTGCAGGTTGGAACATAGCCATCCATTGGAGTTTATGCTTAACAGATGTAGTGACACAATTCCCGGCTCAAAATGCACATCAATGTGCATTTTAAAATACACTTAGAAATGAATATATCTAGTCATTTGTATTCTAAGAGAAAATGTGTTTCAATGTGTATTTAAATATATATTTAAATATGTTTTGTGCAGGGTTTTTTATTTAAAAAAACCACGTTGCAAATTATTGCAGACATGGTGTAGAACCAATTTACAAGTGACATATATGAAAGTGGTATTAAACAGAAATAAACTGATGTACCTGTCCCTACTATTCTCCCTGGCCATTGCAAGAGGAAACAATTTTGTCACTTTCCTTGCTTAGGGTCCAATGCCTGGTCAGCCAACATGGCCAGAAGCTGAATATTCCCCTGCTGAGGGGAACCACATTTGGATAAGAGGCAGTTCTGCTTTATTTTCTCCATCTTTCAGTATTTACTATTCACAGGAAAGCCATTTGTAGAAAGTGTGTTTTCACTTTCAACCATGAATCACTTGAGGGGGGGGGGAATGTTTGGAGAAATGTCTCTTCCTGAGAAGTCTACATTTTAAGCATTTAAGAAAGAAAAGCTCTTCTGTCAAAATGGCAGGGAAGTGGCTGCTCATTTTCCCTTGTTATCTTTTATAAATTGTGCTTTTCACATGCTTGTACTGACAAAGAAGGATGGGGAGGGAAAGGAGACAGAAAGGCAAGCAGGTAGATTGAGGACATCTGTTGGAAATCTTGTTTACTCTGCCCACTTACTTGGTGCCTTGCATTCCTCAGAAAAGGCAGCACTTTAATTGCCCATTTCCTACTGACATTAGATGTGCTTAATTGGCCTAGAAGTGATTCTCTGGGAGTGCTGAGACAGGGAAAAAAGCCACCATCCTCTGGGATAAGAGCAGGCCTGTTTTTCCCCCTTTTTCCTCTTTCTTCACTGTAATGGGACTGCAAAATAGCATTTTTGATCCTGACACGCGTGTTTGATGTCTGCTTCAATCGTGAACAAAGGCTTCTTCTCAGTAGATCTAGTTTTCAGAAGCTGTCTTTACTAGCTGGAGGGGGAGGATGTGGATTTTTTTTTCTTTACAAAAAGAAGGAAACATTTCGATTTTGGGCTTCATAGAGTGTGATTATTGTCAGGCCTCGATGAACTGTGTCATTTCCAATGAGCTGACTAAGAGGTTTTTCCTCTGCAAAGAGTCGCTGAACGAAAAGTTTGTTCTGGCAACTGCTGGCTGTTGTTGCTTTCCTAATGTATTGTTTGAACACTCGCATGCATGTGACACTTTGACAATGCAGCGGAACATCACGCTTGGCATGGCGAGGCAACTCAAAGCTTTGTAGTCCCCCCTCCCCTGGTGTGTGGATCCTTCGCAAAGGGATTAGAAGTTGAAATGTTCTTTCACAGCCCAATGATTGCAGGCAATCTGTAAATACAGAACTCTGCAATGCCAAAGCAGAAAAATTAATGGGAACAAACACACACAAACAAACAAAACACACACACACACACACAAGCACAGTTTCTGTAGATTTCTCACTCCATTCCTATTTGCCCTCAGACTACCGTGGCCTGGAAAAGGGGGCAAACCAATTTTATTCAATACAAATTACAATTGAAATTTGGATATGTTTTCCCCTACCAAGATTTCCCAGCAAGTATACATTGCTTTGTTATGAGGAGTTGGGAACTTTGCTGTGAGATGGGGTCTGATGCATGAATTGGGTCAAAAATTCATGTGATGCATGAATTGGGTCAAAAATTAAGGATATGGCTGCTGATCTTGGTCTAGCTAAGCTACAGCCAGGGATGGCTCTACCATTAGGCAGACTGAAGTAGTTACCTCAGACAGAAGTTTTTGAGTGTCGGTAAAGGGAAACATACTGTTATTGATTTATTATTTTTGCATATTTACTGTCAGGGAGAAGTGTCTGTTGGATTACGTTCCTCTGGTGTGAAAATCAGTCTGTCAGAAAGGGTGCCATTTGCTCAGTGCCAGATCTACAAATTTTACTGTAGGGGACAAAAGTCTGCCCTGCTGCCCTGCTTTTCTCAAGTTTGTGTTCATCCTGCCACCCTCTTGGTGGCAGTGGTGGAGGGAACATGAAGGGGAGAAGGTATTTCCCCCTTTATGTCCCATGCAGGATTCTTTCTCTCAGTTCACCCACTGTCACCACCACCACAGATAGAAAGAAGCCTTCAGGTTCATATCAAATTCCACTATTGTTGCTTTGTTGCCTTCCTCTTCCTGGAATGGCCAAGCAGGTGGGTTTTTCTACAGCCACCCACCTCATCTATGAAGCTTATTAGAAGAGGTAGATGGGCTGTAGCAAGTCATTAGGGCCTGTCTCCTTCTTTATGTTCCTGCTGGTTCAGGTGCGGACAGCAGTGCAGCATGGGAAAGAGAAGACAGAGGCATGACATAGCCATGGCTGCAGCGCATGCTTGGTGACTCCTGGCTTTGTTCCACTTACCAAGAGAAATGGGTGGCAATCTATTCACCTCTTCCAAGAAGCGGAATCTGGCCAGAACGTAAGGAGTCACAAGAAAAGGTGATCAGAATCGAAAAGGTGTATGTAACTGAAGAAAAAAGGATATAAAAGATGGTGGGATATAAAAGATGGTGACATACATTTTCTTGTCAAGTATGACCCACACATTTAGCTGAAAGATGGAGACTCAAGTTACCTATACAATGTCCTATATGATGTCAGCATCGTAGAAATATTGCTACCCTGATGCCTACTGAAGAAAAAATGACATGCATTGTACTGTGTAACATGACAAACAGTTTGTGATTTGATCAGACTGTTCCTGTAGTCTTAAAAGAGGAGCAGTACGGTAGTTAAGAAGTGATGTGTCACGGGGGGGGGGGTTACTGGCTACTCCAGAGTAACGGCACCTCAGACATCCGTGTCTTTTGGATTTTTATTGTGCATATTATTTACAGTGCAGCAGAGCCTCATATCATCACGTCTAGCTACTGTCTCCAGATTCACCCAATGCCTGCTTCCGGGATCTTTGCCAACATAACAGTCTTGGAGCTCCACCTCTCCTTTCCTTGTGTTTGCATGATGCAAACCTCCTGAGTTCTGGTAGGAACTTGAAGGGACGCCCCTTGGCTTGCCCTCCGCTGGAGTCGCCCGAACTCTCTTTCCCCTCCCTGCCAGCCTTGGCAGCAGGACTGACTCTCTGATGCTGTCAGAGCCCCGGCACCCTCTGCTTCCCAGCTTCTCTCTGTCCTCCTCTATCTCACTGGAGCCTCCCTCCTTCCAGGCACCTTGCTGTAAGGGAGGTGGTCGGCTTCTGCCCGACCCCTCCGGTACATTCTACTATGGTGGCCAGTTTATATCACAGCAAGGCCTTTGGGAAGTAATCTCCCAGTACGGTATATGCAGTGCAAAAGTTGTAATCTGTTTAGTAAATGGGCTATTTTTTTCATGTTGCCTTGTTTTGCTTTCTAGAATTTACACACACACACACACACACACACACACACACAATCTACATATATTTAAATATGCAAAACAATTTTTTGGAACTATCTGTAAGGTCATGGGCGTAGGCAGGGGGGGCAGGAGGGGGCAGCTGCCCCCCCCCTAGAAGCAAAAAATTATTGTATTTTACAGACCATAACCAGCACTTTTCCCCTCCAAAAACTGAAGTGGAAAGGGCTTTGCTTTAGCGAGAGCAGCTCTCCACTTGCTGGGGGGGGGGGCGGGAACACAGCTGTAACAAAAACACATCAAATAAATAAAGCAAAGTGGCTACCGGTACTTAAGCAGTTAAGACAATGGAGCAGAAAATCCCTAATCCCTTCAGGCAAGGTTTGATAGCTGACCAATTCACCCTATTGTTCTTCAGTGGTAGTTGTTAATGAGCATTCAGGGATCGCATTAAGAGTTCTATTGGCGATTTAATGAGGGTGCATTGACTAAGGTGGCTCTGCAAGGCTAAAAGGAAATGAATAAGAAAAGGGGGGGGCTGTAGCTTTTGATAGACACAGTGATGTTTATAAAAAGCAGAGGTGTTCCAGTCTGCCCCTCCTCCTGCATCTGTATACTGTAAATCAGGGGTGGCCACCTCCCAAGAGACTCTGATCTACTCACAGAGTTAAAAACTGGGAGTGATCTACCCCCTTTTGGGGGGTTCAGGTCAAAGCTGTTGAGTTTTTTTAAGGAAGGGAAGCCCTGTTTTTTTGAGTTTAGGTCAAACTTGTTGAGCTTCTTTTAGGAGGAAGGGAGGCCCATTTTTGTTTAGGGCTTCAGGTCATAGTTCAGCTTTTTTTAGGGAGGAGGAAAATTTTGGGTGAGCTTTTTTTAGGGGTGCCAGTGATCTAGCAGTGATCTACCACAGACATCCAGTGATCTACTGGTAGATCACAATCTACCTGTTGGACGTGCCTGCTGTAAATCAAGCAGAGAGAAAGCTGCTTGCAAGGCTCCTGTACAGGCGTACCAGTATCTTCCTCTTGCTGCAGAGTTCCAGCATCACAGCGTCACCCAGAGGCACCCACAAATGTGAGTTATCCCTCTCTCTATTTCTTCCTTCCTTCCCTCCCTCTTCCGTCCTTAATACAATACGGGGGGGGGCAGATAAGCCCCACATAGAAAGCCCATCAACATGGGGGGGTGACTCTTTAAAATACAGTATTTACCAGTAATTGGGGGGGGCGGCACCTAGGCCTCTAGGAGTTGGCTGCTATGCCTAGGACAATTCAAGAAAGCAGATTGATGCATATGCTATGGTAATATATCAATAGAATCATGGAATTGTAGTCGGAAGGGACCACAAGGGTCATCTAGTCCAACCCCCTGCAATGCAGGATCTTTTTCCCAAGATGGAGCTTGAACCCACGACATGGTTGAAATATTATGCTGATATGCAAGAACACCTCGGAGCTGTCGTGACTGCGGCCGTGCCTTCCCTCGCCCTCGTCCGCCCTGCCACCCCCTCTCGCCTGCCTGACCCTCCCGTCCTCTTACTGCAGAGTTCCAGCATCACAGCATCACCCAGAGGCACCCACAAATATGAGTTATCCCTCTCTCTATTTCTTCCTTCCTTCCCTCTTCCATCCTTAATAAAATACGGGGGGGGCAGAAAAGCCCCACATAGAAATCCCATCAACATGGGGGGGGGTGACTCTTTAAAATACAGTACAGTCGTACCTCGGGTTGCGAACACCTCGGGTTACGAACAATCCGGGTTACGAACTTCGCAAACCCGGAAGTATTCTCGCCGTGCGCGCGTGCGCAGAAGCGCCGCATGCCTTTGCGCATGTGCAAAGCGCAAAAATAGCGGAAATAGTGCTTTGCGCATGCGCAAAGCGGCGGTTCGGGCCCTTTTCGGGTTACGAACTTTTCGGGTTACGAACTGCGACCCGGAACGGGCCTCTAGGAGTTGGCTGCTATGCCTAGGAGTAGGACAATTCAAGAAAGCAGAATGATGCATATGCTATGGCTATATATCAATAGAATCATAGAATTGTAGTCGGAAGGGACCACAAGGGTCATCTAGTCCAACCCCCTGCAATGCAGTAATTTTTTCCTAAGGTGGGGCTTGAACCCACAACATGGTTGAAATATTATGCTGATATGCAGCAACGCCTTGGAGCCGCCATGTCTGTGGCCGTGCCTTGCTTCGCCCTCGCCCGCCCTGTCACCCCCTCTCGCCTGCCCGACCCTCCCGTCCTCTCCAGCCAAGCAGGGTAGCCGCCGATGCTGCCAGCCCCAGAAGCACAAGGTGGCCGCTGCCGCTGCCGCCGCCACGATCTCATCAGGCCAGCTGGCCCTGTAGCCCCGCCCACATTCCCACTTCGGGGCCCCGCCCCTGAACGACCATGGCTTGCCCCCCCCCCTAGTTTTGATCCTGGCTATGCCCCTGTGTAAGGTTTATAATCAGCTGCACAAATTTAACTGATCTTTCCCTTTCTGCTTCCTTGTCTGCCAGCTGTAGCTTATCCGTAGTTGTAGAAAGAGTCAAACAATGTACAAGCATGAGTTATGTGTGCATAATGGATTCTGATTGCAGATGCACATCGTAAAGTAAAATAGCAAAAACCTCTGTAAAAAGGTTTGTGGGCTTCAACATAATATATGCTTTAATATGGAATAAATATTCATGCATGCTGTGTATAGATGAGATGCTCCAAGCTCTGCTAATTATACATTTTATTAGTCTCCTTGTTTCACCTTTTTCCTGAAAGCTGTGACCTTAACAAATCCAGCAGAATAGAAAAATAGATGGACTTGTGGGGACAGGGAATGTGTTCTTAACCATTCCTGTTTAAATTTCTTTTGTACATTTTGTCAAGGTAATACTGGAAGCCAACAACAAGAGCTAAATTCAGTATTCTGACTGCCTGCTTTTAATAATCATTTTAACTGTGCAATGGATTTTATCTTGTTTCAAGCATCATATTTTTTTGCAATGGCTTCGGCTATGCAACTTATAATATTCTTAATTCGTATTATTCCCAAAACAGATTACTGTCAATATTACCCTGACAAAATAATAATAATCAGTGGGCCACAGAGCACATGAGTAAACATAGGTGTATGTAAAGGTAAAGGGACCCCTGGCCATTAGGTTCAGTCGTGACCGACTCTGGGGTTGCGGCGCTCATCTCGCGTTATTGGCCAAGGAAGCCAGCGTACAGCTTCCAGGAAATGTGGCCAGCATGACAAAGCCGCTTCTAGCGAACCAGAGCAGCACATGGAAACGCCGTTTAACTTCTGACTGTAGCGATACCTATTTATCTACTTGCACTTTGATGTGCTTTCAAACTGCTAGGTTGGCAGGAGCAGGGACCGAGCAATGGGAGCTCACCCCATCGTGGGGATTCGAACCGCCGACCTTCTGATCGGCAAGCCCTAGGCTCTGTGGAGAGCACTAAATCAAGGTGGGGGGGGGGGTTGTGGCCTTTAAATGTTGCTTGACTCCAACTCCATGCAATCCCAGGCACCATGGCCAATGGGTTGAGATGATTGGAGTCCAGCAACTTTTGGAGGATCACAATTTCCTGATCCCTGCTGTAGATGATAGAAGCAACAATGCCAGGCTGCTTACTGCAGATGGGCTTCTACTGTTCCTGAAATATTAATTTAGGAAAGGATTGCACATGCTGAAGGATTTTAGGAGCCTGATAGTGGTGATGATTTCACTATCTGTGGGGGAGGTACAAAAATACATACCAGTTCTGTGGTCTTGTAGAAGAAGTAACAATAAGGATTTTTCAAACAGAATTATTACTGGACCTTTTCATATGCTTACTGCATTCTGTTAAGTAGAAATTACCACATGCCTTTGGAACATGGATCCTGCATATATTAGCAACCACAACCCAGATACCACATGTACTGTACTAACCATTTCAACAATTATGTATGCTAAGGCATAGAGGAATATGCAATTGTGTGGCAATAGCCCTCCTTCCCATGTAATAAAGACTCATGACACAGTGATTAAGATTTAATTGGGTGGTTAAGGCCACAACTTTATTAATTATGCATGTTGAGCGGAATTGGCTTAGGCGTTGGAACCTAACAGACTATATCCGACTCCAACCCGTGTGTTGAAGTCTGTGAGAAGTTAACCACCAGAAAGGAGCCCCGCGACGTAGATCTACTAGAGCTCCTCCTGTGGCCACCGAAGGGGCGTGCCTTACGGCCCAGGCAACTCCAGGCTCAGGACCAAGCCTCGCCCCCGGAATCCTTTAACGGAATTACTTCTCCAAATTTGGGCAGCTGATGACGTAGCCTGCCCCTCCTCCATCTAATTGTTATGCAAATTTCCAACGCCTAACCGCCTAACCTAAGTTGTGACGACATGCTACGAGGTAGGCGAAAAACCCATCATGGCTAGCCCAGTATGGGAAAAATCCTACCCAGCCCCCTGGCCAACCAGGGCGACCAACTGACGTCCACAGCAGCGTCCCCTTACCTCTTTTTAAGGGGTGGGCGGGCGGGTGAATTGTTCGCTCCGGCGAAGAGGGACAAAAGAGGGAGCTTTTCCCGCCTGCAGAGTGCTTAAAGTTGGTGGCCCCGCCCCGACCGACCTCATTGGCTGGTCGGGGGGTGACGCAGGCGGGAACCTACCATTGCGTAGGGGCTGAGCTTGCAGCCCCTACGCGATGGTACAGTCGGGCAGCCCACAACCCCACCTCCGTCGCAGGCGCGGAAGTGGCTTTGTGTGGCAATAGCCCTCCTTCCCATGTAATAAAGACTCATGACACAGTGATTAAGATTTAATTGGGTGGTTAAGGCCACAACTTTATTAATTATGCATGTTGAGCGGAATTGGCTTAGGCGTTGGAACCTAACAGACTATATCCGACTCCAACCCGTGTGTTGAAGTCTGTGAGAAGTTAACCACCAGAAAGGAGCCCCGCGACGTAGATCTACTAGAGCTCCTCCTGTGGCCACCGAAGGGGCGTGCCTTACGGCCCAGGCAACTCCAGGCTCAGGACCAAGCCTCGCCCCCGGAATCCTTTAACGGAATTACTTCTCCAAATTTGGGCAGCTGATGACGTAGCCTGCCCCTCCTCCATCTAATTGTTATGCAAATTTCCAACGCCTAACCGCCACTCGAGCCCCCCCAGGCTCGCCGCCAATCCGCTCACATGTAATACCACCCTAATTTCCTAATTCGAAAATTAATTATTTAATTATTCAAGCACTTCTAAATTATTAAGGGGCCGTGATCCTAATCTCTTATTCGCCTAGTTAAGCTCTCTAACACGTAACCAATCTGTCATTCCCGTAATTACGTTCTCCAGCCAGATATCATTCCCCATAGGCGACAGATGTACACCGTCATAGCGATAGAGGGCTGCTTCACTCTGTTTCAAACTGGGATGCGAGATAACTTGGCCATTCAAAGATAACACTCTGTGGATCACAAAGGAATTCAGGAGCCGCCTGGTTCCGTTCAAAGCGATAGGGTAACATCCATCGCGCCAAGAGCGCCTCTCCAGCAAGGAGGACCAAAGCAGCGTCATCCCCGGGCAGGTGTCCATGAGGATATCAAAGTCACTGAATATTTTCAATTTTAAATCCACTGCATTACGGCAAGCAAGGTCATTCTCACCGAGCTGCACCACCAGCAGGTCAGGGTAGCCGAGTGAAGCAGCCCGGTTTTGGATGGTCGGCAGCAACATCATGCCTCTCCTTGCAATCCAAGACACTTTCACAGATTCTGGGAGGCCCCAGACTGCTCCCCAGGCCCGCCACTATCGCCCTTTCCCGGGCCCAATGGACTATGCTGTGCCCGGATGGTCGGCAGCAACATCATGCCTCTCCTTGCGATCCAAGACACTTTCACAGATTCTGGGAGGCCCCAGACTGCTCCCCAGGCCCGCCACTATCGCCCTTTCCCGGGCCCAATGGACTATGCTGTGCCTGGCTATTCAAACGCGCACAATCTGGCCACCTGGAAAACAAAGAATGACAACTGGGGATCAGCGATGGTGACCCGGTCGACGCTACGCACGGATGTACTTATTTGTACGCGTTCAATTTCCACCTCCCCAAGTCCTGAATTCTCTCGGATGAAAGGCTCAAGTGCATGGCTGAAGTAGCTGCGCCAAACCTGAAAGAGTGGGCAGAGAATTCGCTGGGGCTATAACCGCAGGAGGCAATGGCCTTGCGCAGGACCATGGCGAATTGGTGGACATGGACCTGCAGTGCCTGTTGCCGGGAGGCGTATAATAATGCCTTTTCCTTTCTGGTCAGTCTTAGAGCATCGGATGTGCACCATAGCTTGGGAGTCGGACAGTGGCACATCCCCTATTATAATGCCCCGTGTGATGCCATCAGGGTGGTCCTCGCAGACCACTTCACCTACTCTGAGCGCCCTAAAGTAGGCTATCGAGAACGCTGCTGAAAATAAACGCGCTTTGAACTTTGTCCAGCAAAGGGTCCTCAGCTGCTTGTGTATCTGAACCAACATGTCAAACGTAATAGGCCGCCTAGTATCACTGGCAGGTGGCTGGAGCCGACGCCAGCCCTCCATAGCACTGCGTAAGTGGAAGTTATCACGCGGGTCTGTGAAATAGAGTGATTTAGAGAAAAAAGTTATGGCTGCTGGGTGGATGTTAGGGGTCTTTGCGGCTCGCCCAAGATTCCTTAAATGCACTATGTATTGCATGACCTCTTCCTGAGTAGGCAGGCCAGGGACGAGTCAGCAGTTCCTTTTTTCTGAAGTTAGTGAAATCCGACCAAGCCCGTTTATAAGAGCTAAGGGTGGAAGGGGCAACCGACGCAAATACTCCCTTTAGGATTTCATGCTCCCAAGGCTCCATAGGTGTTCCGGGAACGGCTCTGGCCACTGGCGCGCCTCTGGTGCCAACAAGCGGAAGTGGTCCATCTGGAAGCGAGACAAAGCATCTGCGATGTTATTATTAAACCCCAGCACAAATTTGGTCGAAAAATGCATGTTGAATTGCAAGCTCAGTAAGACAAAATGGCGTAAGAGGGTGACACTCTTGCAGATCTTGAAGATTGCAGAGTTAGGACGCTGACCACCGCTTGATTGTCGGTTCTGAAGCAGACTCGTTGATTCCTGAATTCCTCGGACCACAAATGCACGGTTACCACTATAGGGAAGAATTCTAAGAATGTTAAGTCGCGTGTAATGTCTGTACCCTCCTAGCTGGCCGGCCAACGCTGTGCACACCATTCTTCTTTGAAATAGACTCCAAAACCCAACGTACTTGCCGCGTCCGACTGCACCTGAAAGTCGGAACGCAAGACCACGTTGTCCTGCCACAGAGATACCCCATTGTAATTTGCCAGGATTCTAGGTCGGCCTTTACCCCGTGAGGGAGTCGCTTCCTGTGGAACGGTTTAGTTAGACCTACCATGAGTCTGGCTAATCGCAGGCAGAAAGGGCGGCCCAGTGATATTACCCTACAAGCGAAATTCAGGTGACCCAGGAGTGATTGGATTTGTCTAAGGGTGAGTTTTTTACAGGGGATGAGCTGTCTAATAGTCTCCTTGAGGCCGTTAAGTTTGTCCACAGGCAAACGTCAGCACATGCTCCAGGAAGCCATACTAGCCATCAACACTTCATTGTTTTGGAACATCGTATGGTAGTAGCAGCCAGGCTCTATTTTTTTTTTTTTTTTGGAACTCAAATGTTTCCTGATTAATCTGGTATGCATGTGCATGAAATGGCATACAGGCATTCTAGCCATCAACTGGGTGCCATAAGAATGATGCATAATAGCCTACTATGCTAACCTAATCAGGGATCTCATACTGATAAGCTGGAGAGGTCGTACAGTATAACCGAGGCCAATACCTGACTCTTTCAGGAAACCCCAGAGATTGAAAATACCTAAGAGTTGAAGTATTATTATAATTATTATAGCAGTTATTATCATTATAGTTGATATTATACTTGTTGTATATATTATTCTTATTATTGCTATTATTATTAGTGTGGGGGGGAAATAAAGCCCCCTGCCACCTTGAAAGGACTGCTTACCCCTGAAACAAGAGGACGCCGGATGGTTCCCTAAATGCTTCTCACAATCATGCACATTCTGATATACTATACAAGATAAATTTCATACCTCAATAAGCTGCTAGTGGTTCCGGAACCTTTATAACTGATACCTCTGGTCACCTAGCTTTTGAAGCAGCATGAAATATGATGTCCCAGTTACAAATATATACTGTTAGAGAGCACTTAGAAACAAAAGGCATAGCTTGGAAACAAAAAAAAAAAAAAAAAAACATTAGACCCCCTAGGATATGCAGCTGCCCCGCATGGGGATCAAATTGCAACCTTGGCATTATAGGCACCATGCAACAGAGCATTCAAGATGGGGGGGTCTGGTACAGTACAGTGTACACTGGCCTAGGCAAGCCTGACTGAGGGCCTTCTCGGTAGTGGCACCCGCCCTGTGGAACGCCCTCGCAGCAGATGTCAAGGCAATAAGCAATTATTATACTTTTGGAGTGGAAGACAGGAGTGCCTGGCGCGCTATGGTCCATGGGGTCACGAAGAGTCGGACACGACTAAACGACTAAACAACAACAACATACTTTTGGAAGACAACTGAAGGCGGCCCTGTTTAGGGAAGTTTGTAATGTTTGATGCTGTACTGTTTTTAATATTTGGTCGGAAGCCGCCCAGAGTGGCTGGGGAAACCCGGACAGATGGGCGGGGTATAAATAATAAATTATTAATATTATTATTATATAAATTATGCAAATATTACCACAATAGCAATGCATTAAAGGGCGGCGCCCTAACTCAGTATTGTTTATACTGAACCGCAGCCGAAAATAGGGAAGCGTACATATAAGCAAAAGAGAACATATGATTAAAATTAATGCCATTAGGACAATTAAGCTAAAGTGAATTTCATTTAAATATTCATTTATTATTATTATTATATGTCAATATGGATAGTAGTGGATCCGAAAATGTATCCCACAGGAGCAACAAACGCTTAAATAAATTCAGTTATTTTAAAGAAAGCGACACTAATGAATGCAATGAGAGTGTCAGGCTTAATGCTAAAACAGGCCGAAACAGTTAATGCAATTAGGACAATTTAAACTAGAGTGAGTTTTATTTAAGTATTCATTCATTTATTTTATTTTATTATTATTATTGTTATTATTGTTATTATTATTATTATTATGTCAGGAACAATATAGGTAGTAGTGGATCCGAAAAATGTATCCCACCGAAGCAATGAAAGCTTAAATTCAGTTATTTGAAAAAGCAAATAGATAGCCTTCAACTGAACGTAATGAATTCCATGTAAATTAAGTTGTGGAAAATTGGTTCCACCAGCCCCTTTCAAAATGTCTATTAACTTATAGTAACTGCAGAAAAATCAAACGGAATAATGCCCACTGTGTGAACAGGCAACACCAATTAGCCAAAACATAATTGAAGTAATAAAGGTATTTATCCCAAGGTCATGAGTTCGGATAGGCAGCAGGTGAACAGGATGACTCAAGATTAAATGGCATGGTCACCAGTAGAATAGAATATTTTACTCACGCACCTCCTGCGCTGGCTAGGCTAGCCCTTAAGTGTTAAAAATTAAAAACCCTGACCCTGTACCATTAAATTCTTTCACCAAAAATATATTTCTTTAATTACAAAGAGGACAATACAGACCTCCAGCATAGTTCAGTATTGTTTATATTCCCTATAATCAGGACTGAAATGATTTCAGAGTGTCCTACTTAAAGACACAGTTACAGTTATTTAGTTTCCACATAAAGACAATCCAATAAATTAAATACACCTATTATAAATCTGGTTATTGTAAGATCAAATTATGTTAGTTTAATCTTAAGGTTGGCAGATCTAGGCTACATGTGCAGGTCACCGTGGTAAAGCAGCACCAATAAATGCAATATATAAATCTTATGAAGTAAATTTGAAGGTATCCCCCCCTTTTTTAATGCAAGGGACAACTAAAGATAATGAATGGTTATACGTAAGGATGCTAGCTATAAATCTATAGCAGCCTGCTGTCTACGTTTCACAACCACAGCTTGCAAACTTTCAGCAGCATAACACTTGTAGCAGTCACAGATAAGAGAAACACAAAGTAGCAATGAAGTAGCCTGCTGAGTTACGGGGACAATGTAACATTGTTACAACTACCGCTGCTGGCTCGGAAAATGCCCAGAGAGAAAAGGCATCCTCTGGTGCAGCAACAAGGTTGCAGCCCTCGAAAATAGAGCAATTAAAGGCTCACGAAGCCACCAGAAAGGCAGAGTGGAAAGTGCCGGTCCTAACGACCCCTCTGCCTCAAAGTTATAGCTGCAGAAAATGCGGGGGTGGGGGTTGTGAGATAAGTGTAAAGATAGTAAAGGGGAACATGAAAATAAAT